>NW_004955404.1:29433593-29482600 GCF_000276665.1 Chinchilla lanigera
CAGTAATGATTTGTCTTTTCCTACTCAAAACTAAATGTCAACATTTAACATATCTATATATGATTATGAAACTTAGGTATGAAAAATTACTTTTAATAGCTAGTCATATTTAGACCAACTTTTAATAAGTTGGAGTTTTTTGTTCTTTACATAAATAGTATTACTTCACCAACAAAAAACATTTCTTCAAAGCCTTTCTCCACAACCCTGAACTATGATTTCCACAATGTTATAATGATTTAAGTTATGAAGCCTCAAAACCTCACAACTAGACTAGTACGATGTTCTCCAACTTAGTAAAACTGCCTAATATAATATAGTAGGATTGTTTAGATTTTAATTCATCTCTGAAGCTAAAGTCATAAATGTGAAATACTTAATACAAGCCTGAAAAGGTGAACTGTGAATCTTCATTTCTAACGTTAACCTAACTTTTAATATTGAATCAATATTACATTTAGGTGATATTGAAAATGGTAATCTACTTAATTTAAATGTAAAATTTAAATTATGAGATTTACATCAAAAGCAACATTTCATACATGCACTTTTTTATGGCATAATTCCTGTTATTTTCTAGATAATGTAATGGTTTTTTTGACACTCATAATGCAAGTAATAATATAATTCAGAGATGAGAATGTTATTGCTATATGGGAATTACATTTAAATTTAAACATTTTTTACTAAGCCAAAATATAAACCTAGTAAGTTTGGCATGTTCATTGAGCTGTCTTTAATATTTCTTCTAAAAAATCAGGTTCTGTTTATATCAGTGATAAAAATTTCTATATAGAGTCTACTTCCTCACTCTAGTTCCATTAAAAAAAATGATCTATCATATTATGTAGTAACTCAGAATCAATTATCACTCTGAGAACTTGCTTTACACTAAGTTCTGGCTAGATAAAGCACTGTAGGTTTTACTTGGAATTGTTTCTATAAAACTGCCATTGCTTGTAGGGTTTTTTTTTAAGGAATAGAATATACTTTCACAAATTTCTGTGCTGAGTTTTAAGAAAAGTAAGTAGGCACCTCCATAATTATGAAATCGCTGAGTTAATGTTTGGAATTCTCCATGTGAGCCAATGAGTGTAAGGAGATGTATGTATGCTGTTAGCATTGTAAACAGTAACTCAGTGAGACCTAAAGCCTGAGTCTATCCAGAATGGATGTAACCAATTTTGACATCATGTAGATAAACAAGCATTGAAAAGTAAACCAAAGAACCATAGTATATTCTACCTTTAACTTTTTGTAAACCATGTTTTATGGATAACTTTAGTTTTACCAAAAGGCTGATATATTTCAATATTTTGAAAACATCAGTATTAACTTTTAGTTGGCAGAGATAACCTAACTAACTACCATTATGTTTGGTACTAAGAAATATACCTTTCAATAACATTATTGAATTGCAAAAAAACAAAAAACAAAAAACATTCACAGCAACTTGCTCATGTATCCTAAAACTAGAAATAACTCAAATACCCATCAGCTGGTGAATAAATAGAATATAATTCATCCACACAATGAAATTCTATTCATCAATGAAAGGGAACAAGTACTGATAAATGCTGTATCACGGAGAATCCTGAAGACATTATGTTAAGTCAAAGTGAGATACAAAATCAAAACCATGTTATATAATTCTATTTATACTGAATGTCCAAACAAAGGCAAATCTATGAAGACAAAAAGTAGATTAATGGTTACTTGAGCTAGGATTGAGAAAGGGAAATGACAACAAATGGACCTTCATATTTTCCAGGGGTGATTTGAATGTGCTAAAAAAAATGGAGTAGCCGTGGTTGCCAAATTCTATCAGTTTACTAAAATCTTTAAACTGTGTATTAAATCAGATAAATTTCATGGTGCACAAATTATGTCACAATAAAGGTTTGTGTTAAATAAAAGAATAAGTACTCACAAGGAATTTGTAAAGCTTGTAGAGAGGGATACAGCAAGCAAAAATTTCAGAATACCAGCAGTGACTCAGGACAGATTAAATAAGCTTTAAACTAACTTACTCTGGGAAAAGCAAATGTGATCCTATAATATGATTTCCTGTGAACTGGACACGTAACTCAGTGGTAGGGCTCTTGCCTAACACCCCCATGAGAGGCTGAGTTTGAGCACTGCCGAAGCAAATTTCTTTTTGCAGAACTTTTGAACCACAGTCCAAGGTAACTTTAGGACCTTATTCTTTTATTGAGCAGCTTGTAGAATAGTTGCACAGTTGCATATAGATGGGAATGTCATCCTGCCAAAATTATCCCTATTGTATAGCTTCTTTAATGGTAGCAAATCTTCCCGCTCCACCCTTTGTTTTTTAATACTGTCTTGACCTATTTCCAGGCCCTGATCAAAGATTAAAATCCCACCCCAACCACTTCCTTTATCAGGCTTTCACAGCACAGTCCTAAGTGCCCTAGGGCCAGGCACCAGACAGATAGAAATAACCCTTTTTTCCTGGATCCTTAAAATATTCAAATTAGCCAATCCACTAGCAGCCCAGAACTCTGGGTAACCCCATCCCTTTATCATAGAGCCTCCTAGCAGTCCAGCTAGGGATACAGCATGCAAAAATTTCAGAATACTAGCCCCTAGAGCAACTCATGGCTTGGCCTTCCCTACTGGCCTTTTCCCCTTTAGAGCTGTTTAGAATAGAGTTCAGCCTTTCTTCCTTCCAAGTGTCAATGTGTTAAACATCATCAAAAGGGTCTTTAAATCGTACAAAACAAAAAGTGGATGCTTGATGTCTAAGGAAGGAGATACACACATCCTTGTATCTCCAGAACATGGGAATACACTTTGCAAAACTTCTCCTGTGCTAAATACTTTATGAAGTCAGTCTAACTGACTTGAGTATCTGGTTTTAATTTTTATTTCAAGTCTAATACAGTTACGAGTTCTCTCTAAAATATTTGTCGATGTTTGTTTATTCTCAAAGGAACAAGTACTCACAAAACTGATTATGTACTCTTTTCTTTTTTTCAAATATAATCACTGTTCTCCCAGGAGCTTTGTTATACCCTAGCACACTTACGACAAATGAAAATCAGTGATATTGTGGTAGTCCGGCTCTCTTTTCTTAGTACAACTGGAAGCACAACGTTCCACACTCATAAAATGCGAACCTGAGTTTCTTAATTACAAACAGGACTGGTTTCATTCAGGACTGAGTAGTGTGCCTGCTTTTTAAAGGACCTTTGCATAATTAAAAAATATTCCCCATCCTGCTTCCTGCTTCCCTCTTCCTTCCAAAGAGCTGGATGTTATGGTTAGAGGGTACTGGTTGAGCAAGTAGCATTTAGTGGTTCCAGATTTTCTTTGGTAAACTCTTACATACACAGATCAGCTGTATGACGTACTTCAGTGAAGAGGAATGTGTGTTGTTTGTTCTCTTTTCATGTTTGTCTGGGAAATAGTTATCATTGCCCTCTCTCGGAGATTGGCTCTTCAGATGGCTCCTTTTGCAGGAGATTCACCAGACAAAGCATAGAGGCAGTAGGATGTCTATCAGAAGTGTGTCCTGCCCTCAATGCCTCATTTGCTGTAGTCACTACTAGTTGATTTGGAATTGTTCTTAACTATTTTTACCCTAGCTTCCCAACATTACCAGTGACTAGAAGATTCAAGTTAAGACACTGGACTTAAGGCGTCTCAAAGTGTAAAGAGGAGCTGATAGAAATGAACCATATTAAAACTCATTTAAATGGGAATTGGCTTTGCAGAGATTTACTTTCTTCAGCTAGATAAAGTTTATCTGGATTGCTATGGACCTCTAAAGATGCATTTAATGAAGTCATCAAAGCACAGGCCACTACTCCTGAAATATCCTCTTGACTAGTTTTGCAAAGTGCTAGAGACTGGAAGCAGGGAAGGGGAGATGGCTAATATTCCTGGATATAGTTATTGTCTCCAGAATTTCCTTGGTCAAGGGTACAGCTGTGAGGTAGCAAGAAGATAATTCATTAGCACAGATAGGTTTATCTAGTTGACAGACAGTAAGTCCTGAAATAAGGTACTTCAACACAAGCTGGTTACCCCTAAAAAACTTTGAGTACAGTGAGCATTTTTTAAAATTTATTATTGTATATTGTTAGTTTATTTGCACAAACATCAGAACTTTACTAGGACTGGGCCACCCAGTGTCAGGAACTTGCTATAATCCTAATACACTTGGTGTCCATCTTGAAGAAGTCATGGGTATTCTTCCTACACAAACTTTTATTTCCATATAAATTCTTTTTTTTTTTTTTTTTTGTACCAGGAATCAAACTCAGGACCTTGCACTTGCCAGGAAGGCGCTTGTGCCACTGAGATATATCCCCAGCTCTTCCATATAAAATCTAAGACAGTCCACAACAATGTATATAAACTAAAGACATCGATAATTTACAAATGTGAATGTATCCACAGCATTTTAAATACGTAAAAAATAAAACTAGACCCTTATCTTTTCTACAAATGTTAACGGTTGGTTATGAGCTAACTACCATGCTAGTATAGCATATAATTTGTTAACATCAGAAAAGAAAAAGCCTTGTAGGGCACACTGGCACATCCTTGTAGCTTAGCTACTCAGAGGCTGAGGCAGGTGGATTACAAGATCAAGGCCAGCCTGAGCAACTTGGTGAGACCCTGTCTCAAAATTCAAAAAGAAAGAAAGAGAAGGAGAAAATCTTGGATGTGTAATTCAGTGGTAGAATGCCTCTGGGTTTTGAAAAGAAATTTTGTGTTATTATCATTTGTTTCTTTTTTGTAAGAACCTTATGGTTCATGTGTTGCACTCTGAGTAACTACTTGGAAGATAAGGATACACAGTGTGGTAACTATTGTGATTCTCTTATTATGTTGTTATGAAATTTTGTTTTATTTTTTCATAAAATAAAGAGTTCATATAAAAAAAACCTTTAAGATGATCTGAAAAAATGAATATCAGTGTCACTGATTTAAAAATTTATATTCTATTGCTTAGCATGACTAGGCTGTCAGAGAAGTTTTCATCCAAAGGAAGTTGCAGTTTGCTAGACTACATTAACTATAAATACAAACAGAGAAATGATAGCTGAAGAGGCAGTTGCTACGCTGAACCAGTAAGCCATGCTACTAAGGATGGGTAGAGAATGTCCTTGCTGCATCTATTCACTGTCAAGTGATTTTTGCCCAACTCCTATCAAGTTTATGTGTATTCTGATTTTGGATAAGAATGTTAGGCTTATGTATTTCCTATTAAGAGATCCACATTATAAGCCTTAGGGTATAGCTGTTCATACTTTGTCTAGTCATCTTAAGTATACTTGAGCCAAACTCATTTACCTGTTTCATTTCAGACATTCATCGCAATCCTCAGTTCTAACAGGATATTACTCAGATTCTTTCGAGCTAAAACAGAAAAAGAAAAAAAGCTCTGTGAATATTGGAAGTTGTCTCCATGGCATTTTTGTGGGCTTTAAGTTCCTTTCAATTCAGGTTTAGAAAAATTATAAAACTTTCAAGCACTTCATGTAACTATTTTTATTTTTTAAAAAATATGTTTACCCCCTTCATTACTAGACTCTTGGGAAATTGTCTTAGTCACTATCTCATTGCTAGGACAAAATACCCAATACCCATAATTTAAAGGAGGAGAACTTTATTTTGACTCATGGTCTTTGGAAGTTTCAGTCCATAGTTGGCTGACTCCAAGGCAGAAACAGATGGCAGAGGAAGAAAGCCACTGAACCCATGGCACCCAGGAATCAGAGAGAGAAGGAGAGAGCTGGGGAGGAAGACAGCTTCCCTAGCTCATGCCCTAGGGACCCACCTCCTCCAACCACGCCTCTCCTTCTAACACCGCATTTAGCCCTACGACCCCCAAGATCCAGTCATGTTGCAAAACCCCACCTCTGAGAACATGAGGCTTTGGGGGGTCATTCTTGATCTAAACCATACCAGAAGTATAAGTGAAAAAATGCAACTTGAGTACTCACATGCCTCTATAATCCATAAGTATATAATTCATATGTTGATGACCTGAAGCAAATAAACGTAAACGGGTCAGAATGAAAGGGCCCCAAGGAGGGACACAAGTCCTGTACACAGGTTCCTGCTACTTCCGGGTTATAAAAGACTATCACACATGAGTACAAGTGCTTGAAAATTATAAAATCCCACCAGGTGTGGTGGCGCATGCCTGTAATCCCAGCGCTTGGAGGCTGAGGCATCAGGATCTTTGTGAGTTCGAGACCAGCCTGGGCTACAGAGTGAGCTCAAGGCCAGCCTGAACTGCATAGGGAGACCCTGTCTCAAAAAGACAAAAAAAAAAATTATAAAATCCTGATGAAAATCCTAGCTCTACCTGCAGGCTCTACTTTTACCCAAGCATGCCAAAAATAAGAAATCTTCCTGTGAATTGCAAATAAAGGATTAAACTTGTCATTCACACAATATTGCTGCCCTTGAAATCAATATAGAATACCTGTTCCACTAAAGTCAGAGAAGAATACCATCTCATCCATCATCTGATAAAGATTCCATATATCAGAGTGTTGAGAGAGAATATAAAATATCTCATCCGAACATCACTGAGCAATTCCAGGTTCTTCTGCATGAGTCCCCTTGCCTGGGACATCAACACTTTGTGTGCCTGTTCTCACCTGAAATTCCTGGGGAACGCCACTCGTCCCTCTCCTTGATGAAGGGAAAGCAACGCTTCTCATAAATTCCACTCTAATTTTAACTTCTCCCCAGTCCCCTTCTCTGCACATACACACTCTGTCTTCCAGGGATGCGTATGAAGTAACAGATTGAAGCACAGAGTCCCTGAGGGACCATCTGGTGTGATTAACTCTATCTGCCGCTTCCTGTGGCAGCTCCAGTCGCAGGTTTGAAGTTACTTAAGGCCAGCTGCATCTGCAGCCATTTTCCTGCAATGGTTCTTGATGATGTACATGATTATTCATGTGTGACCATGTTCTTCTTCTGTTTCTTAAGTCCTTAAAAACTGTGTCAACGTCGTCATCACTGACCAATGCTGTCCCAGTGGGAGTCGCAGTGATGTACAGCTCTTCCAGAGAAAAGGTTTGAGATGCAATCAACCCTAGAGTCTTGCTGTACTGTGGCGCTTCCCAAACTTTCCCCCAAATTCCACTGACAGCTGAGGAGAAAGAGGGTTTTGAGACTTAATGTGAAGTTAAACAGACGCAGGAAATTTTGCAAGCATGAACCTCTTTGATGTCTCATATTGCAACTGAAAAACCCATGTGATTTTGGAAATTTATTTCATGATACAATTATGTTTTTTAACGATAAAAGTTTCTGTTCCTGCCATGGCCCTCTAAGATCTTAGCAACAGAAATATCCTTGATTAAAATACCCTACTTATCTTTGGTGTTGAAAACGTAAGAAACCTCTGTATTTCACGGCAAGGATAATGACAATGGTGACCACGATGGTGGTGAAGGCAACAACAGTGCTGACCTCCAAGACAGCTAGTGTTTATTGAGTGGTTACTGTCCATCAGGAGTTGTACAATACTAGCATTACTCTCTTTTCATAGATGAACTAAATGAGGGACTTACCCTTTATGAATGTTCACTTACAAAGTTGAGGATTCACAACACAAAATCTCACAGTGCTGGAAATTATTTATGTTTATATTTATATTTAGTTACTTATTTACTTCTTTATAGGTGGATTGAACCCAGGGCTTTTGCACTGGGCTACATCCCCAACTGAATTTTCAAATTTGAAGACAGGGTCTTGCTACATGGCAAAATTGCTGAAGCTGGACTTAAACTGACAGTCCTCTTGCTTCTGCCTTCCAAAATGCTGCAATTACCAGGCATGGTGGCGCATGCCTGTAATCCCAGCACTCAGGAGGCTGAGGTAGGAGGACTGTTGCGAGTTTGAGACCAGCCTGGGCTACAAAGTGAGCTCAAGGCCAGCCTGAGCTGCATATCAAGACTCTGTCTCAAAACAAAACAAAACAAAACAAAAATGCTGGGATTGCAGACACATGCTACCATGCTTGGCTTGACTTGTTTTTCTTATTCTTCATTAACAAGAGGGTCTACTAATTTCCTACCATGAACCTTAAGGAGCCGAAGCATCCAGCACTTCAGGAAGCTCTTGAACTAATTAACATGGACACGACAGTGCTAGACAAGCAGAATGAGGGCTATTTAGGGACAAAACTCGAGAATTAAATAAGGCCTAAATGAACTTGTCTGTTAAATTTTTTCTTAACTTTCAGATATTTTATCAAGTTCTGGGTGGAAGTGATTTCATGAATGAATTCTCTTCTGCTCTTGTACCTGCAGAGCAGAAGTCTGCTTTGGTGACAATGCTCTAAGGCACTTGTGCCCTCCTAAGGTTCAGTGTCACACTTCCAGAAGGCCTCTCAGCTCTTTTTCCTTTATGGCCTAAGGCAGGACTCAGGTCCTTACCTGTCTTACTTCTCAGAGGTAACCTTTTCCATTGAAGTGTCTCACACAGCTGTCACCAGCATTCCCCAGGTAGCGGATGAACTTCAGGTAACTAAAAACCTCAGCCAAAGTTGAGCTAGATCTTCAAAGTTATCTCTTCTCAGAACGCTCATGGATTTTTGCAAATGAGGTCTCAGGAATATTCCTGGCCTCTTGATTATCCCAAAGCTAGGTCTGGAAACTAATTCTCAGGGTTAGGTTGCATTGCTTAACAGTGAAAGGCCTTTACTCAGAGTGCCCTGTTTCTTTACCTCGCCAAAAATTTCTTCACTGACCTACTTTAAAAATGTAGTTTCTACATTCAGAACAGGTCTCTACAAGAAGTCCTCCTCTTAGCAGTGTGCCAGTTTCTTTTGTAAAACTTTGGCTGAAACCATAAATCATTCTCAAGGCCTTTATATGAGGGTCATCCCAGGAAATTTCTATCTTAAATTTCATTCCAAAAATATGTCATCTGTAAAGAACATCCTTTCTACTTTATCATGCAGAAAATCGAGGCTATGTTACATGTTTCTGCTTTGCATTGGTTGTCAGGGACTTTGAACTGAATTTAATATCCAGGTGAAATAGTAAGTTTGTTTTAGGTGCTTCCTAGTTTGTTTGTTTGTTTACTTATTTATTGATTTACTTCCTGGAGATTGAACCCAGGACCTTCCCACTGAGCTACGTCCCCTGCCTCACCTCCTTTTCTGAGACAGATACTAAGTCATAAAGTTTCCCAGACTTGTCATCCTCCGCCTTGAAGAATGTACCACCACATGCAGCTTGCCAGCATCTTTTTCATACCCCAAGATGCTTCAAAATTTTCCACTCTATCTGCACATTGGCAGAATCTTCTCTGTTTCAAAAATAACTATTGTCTGAAATGGAGCCTGAGAAAACAATGAGGACATAGAGTGAGATGGAGCCCAGTATAGATATCAAGGTGGGGTCCAGGTACTGGAATATTTTTTTAAAAACTCTTCACCTGATTCAAAGACAGCTGACAACCACTTGATAAGGTACTGTGAATTTGTTTTGCTTCATTTCATATCAGTTGTCTTATGTGTATACTCACTTATTTATCCCAACACAATCTTTTCAATGGAAAAAATCATGCAAATACATAAACCATCTGTTTTATAACCTATAATATTGAATAGATCTATACCTACCCAGTCTTTCTCAGCCTTGCTGTTTTTTAATGATTGGAGGAAATACTATAACTCCTGATGCCCATATCTTACCCCAAACCAATGAAATCATAGTCTCTGTATTAGTCAGAGTTCCATTGCTGTAACAAATACCTGCCAAAATCAACTTAAAGAAGGAAAGATTTTTTTTTTGGTTCTCAGTTTTAGAGGTTTCAGTCTATGGTCAGTTCGCCCCATAATTTCTGGGCCTGTGGTGAATATCATAGCAGAATATCATTGTGGAAAATCATAGCAGAAGGATGTGTTGGAGCAAACTTCCTCACCTCATACTGGCCAGAAAGCAGAAAGAACGCCATAGGGGATTGGGGGAGGTCGGGAGGAAAGGGCCAGGGCGAGCATGTCATCCCCAGTGGGAAACCTACATGACCTTTCTACTGGGCCCTACTTCCTAATAGCCAATACAGCTATGAACTTATCAGTGGATTAATCCATCAGTGAGTCTAGAACCCTCATGATCCAATCACTTCAAAACTCCCCACCTCTGAACACATACACCTTTTGAAGAGCATCTGAGATCCACATTACGGCCGTCTCTGACAGTGACATTGAAATCCTTGTATTTTTTAAAGCCCCTCAGCTGGTTTCACTGTGCAACCAAGGTTGAAAACTACTTTTCCACACTTGCTTCCCAGCCTTGCAAATGTCTTAAAACTAGCGCTGTTTATGAACAGAATTATCAAACAAGTCATATTTATGTTTGTTTACCAAGAAAAATGTTTTTGTGATCCTCATTTTCCACAAACCATAATGTTAAGTGGAAATAAATGAGACACACAAGCTTAATTATCATATGGTTTCTCCTGTATGAGAAACCCAAAGTATAAAGAAATTAAAGAGAAGAATAAAAAAAAAGAAACAGGGAGATGGAGCCTTTGTAAATGGGAAGGGACCAAGAGACGGTCAGGACCTGTATCATGCTTAGGACCTGAACTGTGTTTCCTGATCCACTGCAAACCTGCCCAGGCACGGCCCGACTCACCCTTCCCATGAAGTGCGTTCCAAGCCCACATCAACGGCTCAGCCTTCCGGTCTCTCCCGGGCTGACTAGCAGGACACTTACGTTCAGAAATTCCCTGTTAGTTTTAGTAGGTTAAAAAATTACATTCCATCCTCCTGTTCTCAATCTTTTATTTTTTTCAAATTTGTAACCCTTCCTGATACATTTTGGGGAAGGTTCTTGAACATCTCTTTTAGACGACTAAATTTTAATTGATTCATCAATTTTAACATTCATTTGTTGACTTTATTTTTTTCACTTATTATTTAAATTTTTTAATACAGCTATTAGAAAATTTAAAATTACACCCACGGCTCTTTCAGTGTGACCCAGAAGACTTAGCTAAAACCATGGAGTGGAATTTTTTTTTAATTTATTTTAAAAATAAAAGAAGGAAAACATTAACAAACAGACATCCATTCACAAAATAACATAAGAACAATACAAGCAATACAGAGTTACAGACAAAGTGGCAGGAAGTTAACAATGGTTGCTGTATTACTTATTGATATCTTCAAAGTAGTTTCTCAGGAAAACAAATAGAGACATGCCAGATTGATCAAACAAATAATCATTAACTATTCCTTTCAGTAAAGTGATAGAAGTCAGTAGTACAACTATGTTAGCTATCCTGTATATACTTACATACATTTGTTGACTTTATACGTTGTTCATTGAAACTTTCTAATTTCAGAAAGTAGTTGGACATCAAATTCATATTAAGAATGATCGATATTGTCTGACATTTTTACTTAGCATTGACCGAATTGCATCAGAGTTCCTTGAAAATTTTTACTACAATCCTCTACCTGGAAAATTAATTTTTCTTTGAACTCTACCCTTTCACAATGCAATGATTTGCTATTGCTCTTACATAAACGGAGCACAGATAAGTGTTTTTCTGGAGATAAGAAAGAGGTAGCAATAAGACAGTGGGTGTGGAGATACAAAGGTAACATGAGGGATCACTTCAGTTTATAAAACTAATATGTTCTTTTTTTATTGTTTGTTTTTTGTTTTGTTTTGGTTTTGTTTTTGTTTTTTTTGAGACAAGGTCTCACTTTCTAATGAAGGTTGACCCTGAACCCCCTATGTAGCCAGGCTGGCCTCAAACTCTTAGTGATCCTCCTGCCTCAGCCTCCTGAGTGCTAGGATTACAGATGTGTGCTGCCACCCCACCTGACTATTTTTTTTGTAATATCTTTTATTTTTTCTTTATTTCTTTCTTTATTTATTTTGGTTTTTCTCCGGTACCGGGAACCGAACTCACGACCTTGCACTTGCCAGGCAGGAGCTTTGCCGCTGAGCTAAATCCCCAGCCCCTTTTGTAATATCTTAAGCAATTTATTTTACTGATATTTCATCTTGGGTTTACATAATAGTGATATATAATAAAAATAAATGTTGATAGGAATCTAAAATAGCTTTTTTGATGACTATAATTTCGAAGTGATAAAGCAGTAGTCAGTCTTATTGGCAGCAGTTTTTAATCAATTTTTTATTAGTACATGTTTGCAATACATAATGATCACCCTCATTGCTTGTAGTTGGTATATGTACACAACACACTTAATTCTTCTCACATTCCTTCCCCCTTCCCTCTGCCCCACCTTCCATCCGCTGGTTCCTTCCCATTTACAAAAGCTCCATCTCCCTGTTTCCTTTGATCTATTCTGCTCTTTAATTTATTTACACTTCGGGTTTCTCATACAGGAGAAATCCTATGATAATTAAGCTTGTGTGTCTGATTTATTTCACTTAACATTATGGTTTCAAGGTGTAGGGGGATCATTTTAGTGAAGGAAGTGTTCTGTGTCTTCACCCTAACAATGTCAATATCTGCTTGGCTATTGTACTATAGTTGTGCAAGATGTTACCATTGAAGAAAAGGTAAAGGTTAAAGGTTAAGGTTCTTTTTGTATTCATTCAGGAACCTCTGCCAAATGTTTGTGAATCTGCAATTATCTCAGAATCCCTCTGGGTTTCAAGTCCCTGCCTGGGCTGACACCAGCTTACTCCCAAGGCTCATTTGAGTCTTCCTCTTCACTCCCTACTTTCACAAAATCTGTACTGAAGGAAGGTACAAAGACACAAGCCTCCATTTCTATCTCCGTGATTCAGCTCTTCTTTTAATGTCATTTCTTCCAGGAAGTGCCCCATGTCCTCATACCAAGGATAGTAGAAAAGACAGATTGCCAGCAGCAACTACACTGAGATAACTAAGTACAGAACTGCCTTAAGATAACATGGGGCTTGATTTTGGCTTCAGAACGTCAGCGCAGGCCTATCTCCATCCTGGAAAGTTTCCTGCAGGAATCCATCTGTACATTCCTCAGATTTCAGCCATTAATTACTTTTGAATTTTTTTTTTCACTTCTTTCTCTCTTTTCTTCTTCTGCTAATTCTACAACATGTATGTTGGGTGCCAAATAGTGTCTCATGCTTCTGTGCTATTTTATTCATTTTTCTTCATTATTTTTGTCTTTGTTCTATATATTACATAATTTCCATTGACTTATATTCTAAGTTAACTGATTCCTTCTTTTATTTGAAATTACTGCTAAATCACTCTAGTGACATTTTTATTTCAGTTATAGTATAAGGTATGATTGAAAAAACTTTAGGATTTCCATTTGATTCTTTACGAGAAGGAACCTATCATGTTATTGATACTTTCTACTTGATGAGACGTTATTGCCATACCTTCCTGTACATTATTAAGTATGAGTTCCTTAATTCTTTGACCATTCTTATGATGGTCACTTCAAAGTTGTTGTCTGTTAAGTTCAACATCTGAGGCTTCTCACTCATGTCTTCTGTAACTTGCCTTATTCCTGTGTACAAAGATTTTGGGTAAATACTATAGAAAATCTGGGTACTGATTCCCCTAGGGCTTACTATTGCTTGTCTACTGGTTTACTGATATGGTTATATACTCTTTGCTTGAAGTGTCTTTCCCCCAGAGGGCACTGCCCTGGGCATGGGCATGGCATATCACCCTAGAATGGCAGTTGTTTTCTCTTGCCTCCTCTTGACTGTCTTTCTCCCTATGTCACGTGTAAGTTGTTCAGTCCCTGTTGGTATCACATCAGTCTGTTAGGCTCCACTACCTGCTGACTGATTGCTCTATTATTTGGGCTACATTGTGAAGAGTAGAGTTTTCCCCAAAGTATGATCCAACTAAAGTCAAGCCCTTTTTATAAAGGTAGTTTTCTAAAACCTATCTGAGGTTTGTTTTCACTTCAGGACCACTTTTATCTGTCTTTTCTATGGCTTTCTAATATAATGAAGTGGTAGCTTATAATTTATCTTATTGATCTCAGGAAGCCATGGGCCTCCTCTTAATTATTTACCACCAAAGTCTCCTTGCTTTCAAGAGTGCCTGTAGATATCAGCTCCTCACACTCTGTTACAATTACATCAGTCCCTTGGGAGAAATTGGCAGCCCTCTCTCTCATCATATAGACTTCTCTGCAAACTCTCCGAGCCACCAGAGCTGAAGGTGAGGGTAGTGTCCGCTGCAGTCAGAAGGGCATGCCTACCTTGTGCTTGGGCAAATAGGCAGGACTGGAAACTCTGCTCTTCTCAGCTTGCCTTTCCTGATGAGGATCCTCTACTCTGAAAAGGAAGGAGTTAGGAAATGGCTGCAGGAGACCAAGTATTCCATTTGCTAGAGCTGTTTTAAGCCTCCACCATATGAAGGAAAGTGAATATTCAAACTCTCAGACACCCCTGTCTGGAATTTCTCAGAAGAAAAGTCATTTCCTTTCCCAAAGCTTCTTAGACCTGTATGCAAACCCCTAGTACCTTAAATACTGTATACCAAGAATATGAGGAGTGGTCTTTGTCAAGCTAAAAGTAAATAGATTTTTTCATCCATTTCACAGAATAATAAATATCTTCCTTTGTTATATCCACATAACCAAAATTTTACCAAAATACAATCTTGGCAAAATACAATCTATGTTACCAAAAACCTACATTCTCTCCATAACAAATTTGAGCAATAGCTTGAGATTTCCACTGCTACCAGGCAATAATTAAACTGCCATTTTTCTTGCTTAATTATTTTTCATGTTCCACTTTATCAGTCATGCAACTGTACCAGCTTTACCATATTGGTTTAATATGAATTTCCCTAACTGAAATGTAAGCTCCACTGAGATAGGCATCATTTTGAAACAATGGCTATCACAGAACGCGTACTTGGGATACACCCAGTAAATACTAATTGAATGAACAAACTGGTACCAGCACATTTATACCCTGGGATGCTTTAGAGAAAATTAACAATCCTCATAGTGAACATCTGATTTGAAAACAGCTTAAAAACTAGGCCATTCCTTGAAGTGCATAAAATTATGCAAGAGTTTGATTTGTTATGTTCTTATTGTCATTGTCTTCCTACTCCATTCCTTCTCTTCCTCCCGAGTGAAATCAGACTGCAATTAATGCCAAGGTTCATCTTGACAAGGAAAACAATGTCCCACAACAAGGTCTGAAAAGAGAAGAGAAAAGCTGTTCGGTTTTCTGGGTGCTGCTGTGGGCCTCATGGACTGATCACATATTAGACAAACTCAGGTACATTTAAACTATCTGCCGGCTGAATCGATTTCTTTCCATCATCTGCTCCCCTTTTTTGATCCATACTGCTATATGTAGGCTTTGGATTGATCTAAAGTTCCAAACTAACATGACTTGAAGATTCATTGTATCTGAATTTTGTATGTAGTTCATCCCCAGAGCCATTTCCTACAGTTTTTACTCCACCTGATTTGGTTGTGAATAAATAGCCCTATTCTGAGGGGACTGACACACAAGGTTACTAATACTGAGCCTACGTTTCATCACTCCTGCATTTTGTCTTCTGAGAATGTAATACGGACTTTTGTTTAGGAATTATTACCTCACTTTCTAAACACAAAGACTTAGCCTTCATCTCCAGAAAGCTTCTGATATACACTAGAAGCAATATACATCATCCCCAGGGTTATTTTATGTGCTTATATTTCTTAGCATCTGAAAGGTAGCAACTGAAAAACATAAAAGAAAGTAATGAATATTAAAATATTAAACAAGTAGCATAACATGTAGTATATATTTTTACTATTAAACTCACTTCTAAAAATGTTGATGTTTCCCATTAAAAAAAGACCTAGTTTCTCATTCCAGTCACTGAGTGAAGTAAGAGAAACAGTGAAAATTTTCAACTTAAATGATGAAGAAGGAAATGAGACAGCGTACAAGCCAGATATACCTGCTTGAAATTCCTGGTGGGTTACTTAAAATAATGTTAAAATTATTTCAGTGGTGGCTCTTTCCCTATGGATCAAAAATCCTGTTTCACTTCTCTGAGTTACAATGTTTAGATTTCTATTCTTACACCAAAGGTACCTCCATGATTCTCAAACAGTCAGTTACTGTAATAACTTTAGTAAAATTCATCTGTATGTCTTAACAGAACTGGAAATGGCACCTCCAACAACAAATGACTAGCAATAATACCAAGTTTAAATTTATAAAAACATGAATAATACCACCAATTGTGTAAACTCTTTACAAGAAAACATAAATTAAAAAAATAAGTAAGCTTCCTGTCTGTAAAAGATTTTTGCTGTGAGAATAGTACAATAAAAGTGACTTATCTATTTGGAAACATCACAAATCACAGACTGCAAATTATTTTCAAGGAAAACAACTAGCCAAACAATTCTATCTAAAAAGTCTCCATTTCATCTTTTTAGAACTACTTTAGCATATTGAATAAGTTCAGTTTTTTATAGCTTCCATTTCTTTCAGCTCTGAAATCTCAACAGGTGTTCTAAATTGATTATCCCCATAAATTTTGGTTATTTATATCTGAAAATATCAATAGACCAAAAATATTAAATATTACTGAAAATTGCATTACAAAATCTTGCTGTGGAGAAGCAAATTATAGCACTTTATTATTCCAGTAAGTTCTTACCTGGGAAGACAAAGTATGAATAATTCAATTGTTTGCCAGAGTGATTTTCAAAAAATGTATTTGTTCCAATAATACAGACTGTTCAACTATATTAGGAGTAAATATACCATCTCAGGACATAGGACTCATCAATCTACTGTTTACTCTTCCAGACTATTTTGAACTCCCTCCCTCACATCCATGCCCACCAATTCCAAACTATTTTGTTAAAACTTTAGTCAATCTTAATCAGTCTTCTACTCACATGGAAAGATATGCCCTACACTAGAACCCCCAAATCTCATAAACATACTACCTTCTAAGAAGCTGCAAAGACTCTCAAGGAAAGTCTTCCTTACTGAAGTAATAACTCAACTTTGGGGCTAAGAGTGTAACTCAGTGGTAGAGTGATTCCTAGAATAACTCAGCTTTGCTTAGTGACAGGTTGTTTTGGTGGTCTTGTCCCAGGTTGATAGACTCAGTAATTGGCACTGGACATTTTCAAGTAATCTTACTTTATATTACAAAATCATTGATACTAAGTATCATTATTCCATTATACTTATTTTTGCACTGAACTGTGTCCCCAGGTCTTTTTCATTTTTTTATTTTGATACAGTATCTAGTCAAGTTGCTAAGTTGCTATGGCTGGGCTCAAAATTGGGATCCTTCTGTCTCAGCATTTCCTGGAATTACTGGCATGCACCCGCGAGCCCAGATGGAATAGACCTTATTAACGAGTGTCAGACCAAGCAAAGAACAATTCAAGAATTCATGGAAGATTGATAGAATAGTTCCTTTTGTTGGTGTTTGAGTATGAGAGACTAATAACTCCACTTTTTCTAATCCAAGTTTTAAACCATTTGGGAAGTTTTGAATCAAGCAGTGTCTTGTTTTATTTTCACTTCATTACTGTTCTTGGAGAGCAAAGCATTAGATCTATTAGCACAGTGAATTTAACTGGCAGGGCAGATATATGACAGATCTCTCATTTTGGGCCTCCTTCTTTAAAGTTTCTGAGGTGACAGTTGCTTTTCCCAAGCAGTACCATGAAAAAAGGACTGAGCTATGTTTCTTCTGAATTCTGCCCATTTTTTCTTCAAATATTCCCAATAAGATGTCACTTCACCACCCTAAGAGGGGCATGAAATGAGAAGTAGAAGGTGAAAAGCACAGGTTACCAGGAGAAACTCAGTATGTAAGCTTGAAGTCAGGGTAAGCACTTTGTTTCTGTACACACACCATCCATTTAGTGTAATCGACAGAGTGATAATAGGTAACTACTTACTGCACCAGAAACTATTTCCATTGCCGTGTAGAGGAGATACTGTCCATCACTATACATAGATTTAGTATTCATGTCTCCAAAATCCTTATTCACTAGAAAGTATATATTAAAAGATATTTCCTAATGGTTGAGTTCATGCTTAAGGGGTAATATAAATTAACAAGTGTCAAAGAATTAATTTACCAATGAAAATAAGTAAAATACTGCAGCTGATTCAAAAGGTTTTAAAAGATCTTTGCACATATATGCACAATCAAGAACGCTGACATAAATGTACAAACAGACTCAAAGTTGCTTCAGATCCACAGTACAAAAACAATTGATAAAAATTCATTTTCATTTCCATGGACAAAAAGTTATCTATATGAATGTCATTTTTCTACTACGTAAGAGTTTTGAATTCACTTAAACCTAAGGAAAATGCATAGATAATCCAGGAGAATGCACTAGATGCAGCAATTTTTTATATATTTCACAGATGGTGCAGAAGTCCGATAATGCTTGACATATTCTACTAACGATAAAAACTAGTAAATTACACAATGTCTTCATTCATATTATTACATTTGCATATAATATTTCACAGGAAAAACTATGAGCTACGCAAGACATAAAGAATTTCCATTCTGTTTATAAGTCACCATAATTTCCTCATCCCCCCTGAATTTAGGTTGTCAGTACCCCTCCCCACTTGGATCAGCTGAGGTGTATCAGCTGACCTGGGAGGGGACAGTGGGTGCTGAATGTGGGATTCCTTCCTATCACTTCTCTTCCCACAAGCAATCATAGGAAAGGTTAGCTGGCCCCTCATCTAGACTCTTCCAAAACTATTCATGAACCCATTAGCTTTTTTTCCTGATTCCTCCAGGAATCTTAATCTCAAAATCAAACTTTTAGTGCTAGAAAGCCGTGTGTCTATTGAAAAGCCCCATTACTTCAAATCAAAAACCCTGGGATCTAAGACTATTTTCTTTGCTTATAGTTCAAATCACTTTATTAGAACTGATTTTATGAGCCCTGACTATAACTTTTTGTTACCATCTCTGCCATAATTCTCGTAACTCTCCAGAGACAATGAATATATCTGTCAGAAAAGAAAGAGGTTTATGTATAAGGAAGTGTACAGTGTCATCCTAAGTGCAAAATTGGATCTAAATTTTATGTTCTGCTTTTAAATTTAAAAACATTACTATTTTATGACTTTAAAGAAATATGAACCAAGAATATTTAGAACATGACCAATAGGTTATATCAAGTATTGAAACAAATACAAAGGGATAGATGCTGTATTGTTATTTTAAAAAATGAAAATAAAGTCTATGTATTTGTTAACTCATGTGACGGGTGTATTGACATAAATTAGTTTCCCAACAGAAAAATTTATGGATTCAGATAAAAGTCAACTATCTCAGTCTGCTACACTGTCCATAAAAGAGAAAAACATTGGATTAATCCTTGAAAATAATTTCTGAGCAAGTCTTATTTTCCTCTTTTTAAAGAGATTTATGTTTGAGAGCACTACCTGAACTGTGTTGATGTTAGCATGAGCCAGCTGTGATTCCTAATATCGCACACCAGTATTACTCCTATTGGTAACTGCTGTTATTTACAAAAACTTTTCCAGTTTTGAATTGCCTCATGTCTAAAGCAGTTTGGGTAAAACAGTTAAGGTAAAACAGGAAGACAGAGTTTACAGTTTGAAGGGGGCAACAGCTGTTTGGTGTCTTGAGAGGGAACTGAGGACAACACCCAAACTTCTGTTGATCATGCATGAAGCAGAAGAGATAAATGACTCAGGGAAATGACTCATTCCATCTGCAAGTAAACTGCATAGCTGCAGCTCCTCACTATTGTGTTAAATATTTAACTTTACCTTTAATTACAGCCTGTCTGGACATCAAAACTTAAATTCTTTCAGCCTGCTACAGAGAAAACATTAAACGCTTACTTCCAAAAATAGCTTCATTAATCGCTTTTGTAGAACAGAATTCTGGCAACAAATCCTTTAAAAATAAATACTCCATGGATCAACTCATTTAATTCGTTTAGACAAGCCATAAACGTGTATGAATGGTCAAAATTTTAAAATCGTTAGATGCATTGCATAATTTGGTTATGGAGGGACTAAGATGCTTTGCTTTTTTTTGCTATTAATAGTAGTATTTATAAGCACTCAGATAAGACTTGGAATGATCTACATTATATGCCAAAAAGCCCTCAATGTTAAGCTGAAAAGAAAAATAAGTTATGATTAAGCTCCTTGAAAATATTCTCATTTTTTCTATTTTTATATTAGATTTTTTTCATTCTTCCTTCACCCTTGACAAACCTCTAAGGAAGAGAAAGAAAAGGAGAAGAATGGTAAGAAAGGAGGAGAGAAAGTTAAAAGAGGAAAAAAAGGAAGGAAAGTGACAGCAGAAGCAGAGAGTGACTGATCAGTTTGGGTCACTGGCAGTAAGCAAGCAACAGTAACTGACTCCAGCTAATTTAAGCCAGAGAGAGAGAGAAAGGAAGGAAGAAAGAAAGAGAAAAAGGAAGGAAGGAAGGAAGGAAAGAAGGGAGGAAGGGAAGAAGGAAGGAAGGAAAGAAATTTATTGGCTGGACATGAATAATTCATAAGATACTGAATGACACTTAGAATAGAAAGTTTGGAAAAAACAAGAATGAGGGAATAAACTAATGGACGCCTTCTGCAGGTGGGACAGATCTGTTCCAGTGAGTTCCTATCCTTCCATTCCTGGGTCCTGGATGCAAATATTAGAAGTAGAGTCGTGTGCTGACCTAGGGGTTAATGCTTACCCCTTGACTAGTAGGAGCCTAGGAGCACTAGTATGGATCTTTGAAGAAAGAGAAGATAAGACTAGTAAAGAACTAAGAGTATGCAGCAAGAAAAGAGTAATAAACCTGAGCAAAAAACTTTAATTTTGTACACAGTGAACTAAAGCACACTTTTTGAGACTGCTCTTGCTTTGGGGAAATAAGGTGAGGTTGGGAAAGGGTTAATGAGGATGAATGAGGGAGGGGAAAGGCTGATATTTCTCAGGAAAAGAGCGAATTTTTTCAGAATAATTTCTAACTACTAATCTGAATAAAAGATATGTCATTTAAAATCCATCTTGAAATTTATGTATGTATTTCAAGGCACGGTGTATAGAAAATCAATTTGAATTACAAATTATGTTCCAAAGAAATGTATTTGTATTTGTTCATCTAACTACAGTAACTTAACTAAATTCCAATAAATTTGGAGTTTCTAGAAGTCTGCCAAGAATAATCAAAATAATAGGTCACAACACAAAAGAACTACATTAGACATAACTAAAAAAGCTTACTTTCTTAAATATTCTGTCAGTATTTTTCATTCCATTATTTAATCATTTGTTTTTAAAGATTTTGCAATGGCAAACTCTAAAAACAAACCTGTCTGAAATTTTCATACAGAGTTAGTAGGATTCAAATTTTAATAGTTTTATTTATTTGACTGACTGATTAAACCCAGGGCTTTCACATCTATCTACAACACTACCCCCCCCCTTTTTTTTTTACTTTTTTAAAATTTTAAAACAAGGTCTTTCTAAATTGCCAAAGCTGGGCTTCACCTTGCAATCCTCCTGTCTCAGCCTCCCAGAGAACTGAGATTACAGGCATAAACCACTATACTCAGTTTATGTTATCTTAATACACTGCATATTAAAAATTCACTGAAGAACAATACAAACATTTTTTAAATACCACTGAAACTACATTAAGACCTCTGTTTTATTACAGATTTTAAATATTGAAGAACAATTTCAAATATTTGAATTTTAACTGGCCTTGGTGGTGTAACCCTATAATCCCAGCAGTTTGGAAGGCTGAAGCAGAAGGAGCACAATTTTGAGCCCCCACTGGGCAACTTAGCAAGGATTAGTCTCAAAAGAAAGAAAAAAATTAAAAATGGAGTTGCAGATATAGCTCGGTGTAAATTCCCTTGGTTAATCCCTAAAACTGGTTTAAAAAAAGAATCTGAGAAATTTTCATGAAGATAGAACCGGAACAATGATAATTACTGAAAAGGAAAATTACTTTGAAGGAACTCATAACTAATATCGTTCAGACAGAAGTTACTTCAACAAAAGATGTAGAGAAATTATAAAAAAGGAGAAGAATCAGAATTGCATGACTGCTTGGTCAATAACCTCCTGCTTTTACTTCCTAGTTATGTTTCCTTACACAGTTACTTAATCTCTCTAAGCCTTGGTTTATTTACCAGTAAATGGTGCTACGGTTTAGACAAATGACCCTCAAAGGTCTAGGTATTAAAGGCACTGTCTTCACCCCATGGCACTACTGGCTGGTAGTAAAACCTTTAAAGCGTGGGGCCTACTGGGAGGTTTTCTCATCACTGGCAATTTGTCTTTGAATGAGAATGCTGGATGCTGGTCTCATTCCCTCTCTTGCTTTTTTGCATTCTGGCCATGAGATAAGCAGATTTGCTTCACCGTGCACACTTACCATGATTGTCTCACCGCAACACTAAAAGCAACAAGGCCACTCGATCATGGACTCTACAGCTGTGGGTTGAAATAAACCTTTTTTCTTATTAAGCTGATGACCTTAGGTATTTGTTATAATAACACAAATCTGACTAACACAAACACAAATAATAATATTGCTTACCACACAAGTTTGTAGTGAGAATTAAATAGGTAAATGTGACATGCATGTTGTGATGTCTGGCTCATGGTGCTAAAAAGTTACTGAAAATATGAGTATTGTACCACATCAATAAAAATCTATAGTTTGAACAGGAAGAATAGAAAATGGCATCACAGATGTGGGAAAAGATATTCCAAACTATGTATTGTACTGCTTATACCTAGTCAGTTAAGATTTGTCACCAAGCTTATACAAAATAGAGTCTAAGCACATCAAAACATCAGTATAAACTTCCCATCGAGTTCTCCTAACCTTGAACCTAGCAGATGGTGCTAAAGTAAACAGCTAGGGCAGGGATGGGCCTTTCTCACTATAGAAAAATCATTTCCATTTAATTATTTAAATCTGGTTTAATGGCTTTTCTTCCTGGTGGGAACCAAAAACCCTGAACTGCCTTCCTGTTAATTTTATCCAAGCTCATTAAAATGGCTGTGCTTCTCTGACAATGAAATCTGTTCTCATTCTCATCCTAATTGCTCTCCCTGAAAGCTTCCAACTTCAAAAGCACTGCAAACAGAAGATCCAACACCAAATGCTCTGTCAAAAGCAGCAGCCACACAGGAGTGTCTGCCTTGGTGGGCAGCTGCTTGGTTACTTGGGTGCTGGATACTTGCTGAGCCCTGTGTGGCAGTCCCTGTCTCTTTGTTAGGCAACCTGGGCTCAGTGCCTAGTGCCAGTGAGTTTGTCAAGGGCTTGCAAAAGTGCTGGAGACTGGAAAAAAAAATTATAAGCAACAAAATATGACAAGAAAAGTCAAAAGTTGAAGTTATGAGCACTAACATAAATGTCTATGTAATCCATTCAAATTAATTATTCATTCAAGAAAATTGATACACAGGAAAGCTGCATTCTACTTGCAAAAACATACAGATTAGGTTTGGGCATTTCCTTTCTCACAAAACTTTCTGACAATTCACAATGATTCACCAAGAAATTTCAGTTGATCATAAATTAAATGTACTATTTATAGTTATAATAATCAGCTTTCCCCTTGCTGGGACATGACCTGTTATGGCTTGTATATAGATGACCCCCCAAAACCTCATGTGCTCACTGATTGGGGCTCTTTGGAGGTGGCTGGCTCTAGGGTGTATGAAGAAATGGACTAAGGGTGTGTGATATCTGAGCTAGTCCCCTAGTTGGATTAGCAAGGTTCTCAGTGTGGCTGAATAGATTTACTGAAGAAAGAATTACTACTTCTGGGTGTGGGTTGCACAATCAATAAACTTATATCCTGGGTGGAATATAAAAGGACAGAAAGAGGAAGCCATTCTGCTTGATGCCTCATGCCTGCCCTGCCATGGACTGTTTTCTCTGCTGTGATGCCCCTCTGCCATGCTGCCCTGCCTTGGAGCCAACTGCCTATGGACTGAAACCACTACAAACTAAACTAAAACAAACCTTTTCTTCTTTCACTTTGGGTGTCAAGTATTTTATCTCAACAATATGAAGGTAATTAAGGCAATAGCTAACACCTCCAACTCAAAGAAAGTTAGGTTTATTTCAGCTTAGGGTTTCAGGAGATTCCCTCCAGGATCAGCTGGTTCCAGGGCAGAAACATCATGGTGGAAGGGCATGCTAGAACAGAGCTGCTTAGCTCAAGGTTGCCCAGAAATACAGCAGAGGGACAGTGTCAGATAGCAAGAAGCCAAGGACCATATATGATACCTGACACTGGGCTAGGTCTGTGGGGTTTTTGGACGTGAAGTAAGGTACTTATATCACTCTCTTAAAATAAGTTTGTAGATTGACTGACTCTCACTATCGAAAAGGAATTTTCAGGAGGCACCAGTAAAAAGGACATAAAAAGGGTTTATTAGGACCCACTCAAAGAATGGAGTGTGGGTGCTCAGAGAAATGAAAACACATTACAAGTTGCAGCTGGATATATTTAAGAGTTGTCTTTCACTGTCAACTCTTGGATGTGTACTTTCACTGTCTGTCAGGGTACAGTGCAGACACTGGGTATGCTGCTTCCTGAGGAACTTACAGGTGAAAAGGACAGATACAGATCCCTAATTTATAGGCTATTATAAAAGAAGTTTTAGGATATTTTTTTGTGAGTTTTCCGTAAAGGAAAAGGTTTATCTTTTTTCATTTTAAAGAGAATAATAAAAATTTTTTTAAAGGACAATAGCAAAATACCAACAGCATAGACAGAAGAAAAAACAATAAAAATGATACAGGGGTTCAGAACAAAATTGAAGCTGTAGGTTTTTTTCAATTTTAAAAATCTCAGTTTCCTTGTTTCCTTTTTATCTATTTTTTTCTCTCCTACCTCAGTACCCAATGTCACACTTCCATGACCCACCCAGACACACCCACAAGAGTGCTTTACCAATCCAGTAAGGAATTCCTAAACCAATTAAATTGATATAATTAAGCTTACCCACCACAGGGGTGAAGTAATTTTAAACTCTTTTTAAATTTTTACAACAAAAATAACCATTTTGATATGGGATATGAACATCATAATATGCATTTGCAACTATAACATAAGGTGACTTCAAAAGCAAAATGCTCATGACTCACTAAGGTCTATTAAATCAGACTATTGATTTGGGGAATGTGTATGGACAGAGACATCTCTCAGCACTCATTAGCTGCTGCCCAGTCTAAGAAAAGCGATCACAAAAAAAAGGGAAGGGAAAGGAAGGGAAGGGAAGGGAAGGGAAGGGAAGGGAAGGGAAAGACAGGACAGGTCAGGACAGGACAGGACAGGACAGCACAAGACAAGACAAGACAAGACAAGACAAGGAGTAGGGACACAGCTCAGTGGTAAAGTGCTGAGTCTCCCATCCTAGTTTTAAAGAACTGTTTTGGAATTTTGGTCAAGTTTTGAGATAGGAGATTAGGGCTAGGCCAGCACCCGTCAAGCAAGTTGTCATGACCTATCAGACATGGAAACACAGGGCACCTGCACAGAACAGAGAATCTGGAATGATTCAGCAGTCCATGAGCACTGCACACAGGACAAATCTGAAAAATACCATTTGCAGTTCCTCAGTGACATCCTGTGTGAAACCAAGCAAACCTTTGATAGGATAGCTTAAATCTGATGCCAGGTCAAGCAAGTCTGTGATAGGACAACAATCCCAAATGCCATATTTGCACAAGGGAGAAGAAGTCTAGAAACTGGAGATACAAAAGAGTTGTCCATTATCCTCATGGCCTTTATGAGCCTTTTCATCAGCCCACTTTCTGTAGAGCATACTTCTTTTCCACCTTCAATAAATGTAAATCCTCGCTACTTTTTCCATGGACCTTGTCCAATTCTTCTTTCAGGACACCAAGAACCTGGAAAGAATCTCTTCTGGACCCCAAAGCTGGTAACATTTTGGGAATCTTGATATTAATATCAATATGACTCAAGTATTAGCAAAATGCATACAGGATCAAGTCACAGTTTTGCTTCTCAACACTAAACACACGAATGGGACCTCTTGTGTTTCATTTTTCACCAATTAATGTGTTGACTGTTATATGAAATAAACCTATTCTGAGAACTTCTGTTTGACACTCTACTGTGACGTTGAGAACCTTCCTACAAAATTTGGAAAACAAAGCTAACAGATCTGTACATTGTTTTTTTTAGTAAATTATTCACAAAGCAGTAGATTAGTAACTTGCTCTCTAAAGGTTATAAGCATAAATAAAATCAACTGAATTATATCTAATTTCTTTTTCCTCATTCAGGAAAAAAAGGTAAAACTAGTTATTGACATCACATTAATACTTTTTAAATTATAAATAATTTCCAAACACCTGTATAAAATTTGTATTAGCAACACGTCACTTAAGAGCCCAGAATAACTTTTTCCAACTGGTCTCAATTCTGACATTGATAACTGTTAGGATAGACGTTAATGTTGAGAAATTATTACACAGAGAGGAAGGAGTGCACAAATCTGTCTCATCTGGAGGTTAGTAGTCAACTACACCTTCAATGTTTATTAAGGACCAAGCAATCCTGAATTCTCTCCAGCAATACGGTGTACACAAAGGGTCCAGTAGGCAGAGAAAGCATGTAACCTGCCTCAGTAAGTTTTCTGGCAAATCCTGACTAGAAAGAGAGTAAACTTTACTGAGAGAACAATTAATAAGACAAGACAGGGCTGATAAACCAGATTAGGCAGGCACTCTAGCCAAGTCAGCCTACCCACCTCTCATCCACCTCCAATAAAATACAGAGGAGACAAGTGGTGGCAGCTTAAACTAAAGCTCTTATTTAGGGCCACTATATTAGTGCACTAGCCCCCTACTTAATTGCTAATTCAATGTCGTATGTAAGGCCCTTCTAACCAACCCAACAACTCCAGAGATAAGGCCCTGACAAGGACAAGGAAGGCCATTTAAGAATGTACATCTAAACAGTTACATGGGGGGTTAGCATCTTGGAGCCTTGAATTCATCTATGACAGCCCAGGGAACCAATCAACTTATGAAAAGTTACAGGTAGGGAGAAGGGCATTGGTACCCAATAAAAGCAGCTGGGAACAAAGGGCCCAGAGGTCCTCCACCTTTCCGGAGTCCCCTACCCTGATACATCAGGGTAGCCACCTAGCTTCTCCTTTTTGCCCTTTGTCCAATAAAGTGTCTCCTTTCCTTAAACTTTATATAGTGAAGTCCCCAACTGATGAACATTTGAGTTGTGAACTTTCACAGGTATGCTGTATAAGACTCACTTTGCTGGATACAAACAAATCTGATTTATGAACTATGAATGTTCTCCTGTAACAGAACTCATTTGCAAATCAAGAACTTACTGCATTTTTAATTTGTTACTGATATTGAGTTTACAGTCTTGGAGAACAGCTCAGATAGGGAGAAAGACAATGTTCCATTGGGGTAAAAAGAGAAAGGAAGTAAGATTAGCAAAAGAAAAGGAAGAAATAAAGAAGGAAAGAAAGGAAGAGAAAAATCAGTAGTTCTGAAGTTTATCACTTTCCACTTTTTATTCCAGTGCTGATAATGCCTTTTCTGACCAAAAATAATTAATAATAAATGCTACCTCCAAATCTTGACAACGCTGTGAGAATAACTAAGGTAACAGATATACACATAAGTATACTGAATTCCTGGTCTGAGTTTTTAGCAAAGTCTTTCTCCTCTCACCTTTCTCTTTTTACTGATTTAAAACAAAGATAAAAGAACTTATCATCTCTGGTTTTAGAGTGAGAGTGCTGTTTGGCATGCCCTATGATTTGCCCAGCAATAATCATAAACAGTGTGTTTTAGTGTGGTTTTCAGAGCAATGTCTGGCAGTCATAAAGCCAATGCATTGTTAAGTCAGAACAATAGGTACATTAAACTCCTGAATAAATTAGGATTAGATCCAGTATTCTAGATAGACAAGTTATAACAGGACATTGACTATAATTGGCTTGGAAAGAAGTGTCTACAAATTAATCTTCAACTGGCAAAAGGAAGGGAGATTCCATCTGGCTTTCTTTTTCAGAACCCCAGTGTTGTCGTGAGATTTTAATAAGACATGTTTGCAATTATGATTTTATTAACCTTTCAAAAGTTTAAGATTGGCCCGAAAGGATAACATTTACATTTAAATATTAGTAATGTTTTCTGCAAGGAAGCAAATGCAAAATAAGTCAGTAAACCCAATCAAGACTAATTATCAAAACCAAGTTACAAGACATATTCTACACAGGAGTTTTCCTGGAGCCCCTAGAGCCCGGAAGGATCATCCTGTTGCTCTACTGGCAGAGGCAGACACAGAGCTGGCAATGTTGTGTCTTGTCATCACAATGCTTCTTTCTGCTAAATGGCTTAAAATGTTTGAAAAGCGCATTACAAAGTTATCCAAGGAAATGCTTCTCTTCCAGGGATTAGATTCTTGAATCCAACCATTAACACTGGTCTTTGTCAGTGATTCAGACCACATTAGCAAAAGAAAGCTTCTTACAGACATTACAGACAGACCAAGCTCTTAGACCCTCTAAAGGGAACACTGAGGGCTTTGTTATTGCTTCTTCACACGTGGTTAATGGAGGTTTAGCTGAGGGAAAGGGGGGTCTTTCCTCATCCCCAGAAATTTGGCATTTTAGTTTTATATAATTATTGCCTATTTTTTACCATGTTAAAACAGTAGCTTAATCAGACCACAAAGAAATTAATGACTTGATTTCTAATTAAATGGAAAGAAGTCATGTAACAAATGGGGCTTGTTTGGTTGTTGTTAAGTATGTGCACCTATCAAAGAGCCTTTAACCAAATTACTGCAGAAAAAGCAAATACTCAAAGCTACAAAAATGGGAGTTTGGCTCCAGATGAATATTTTCCCACATAATAGGGAAATGCTACACGAATGGATTCTTAGACCAGCTTTCTTTTCTTTGAATAATTTATTACCATGGGTAGCTTGGTTTGAGCAATTTATTACCTTCACTTGGTTTGCAAATTATTTTCATGGAGTTTTGCTTCTAATTAAAAATTAACCTTGTCCATCATAGTCTGTTCACGCTGTCAGACCTCTTCATTCTTTTCTTTCATTTCCCACCACGGTTTCCAGCACCTACTCTCTGCATAAAGAAGCAATAGGTCATCAGAGTCCTCAAAAACCACTTCCCCTTGAGAGGGTCTGGAAGTTAGTTACTTGTCCTAAAGTATTTTTTTCTAACATTCAAATACAAAAACAATATAAACTACAGTTTTCTCCCTCTCCAAATCTTATGCTCCATTGCTGAACTTCATTCTAATCTGGAGGCATATTTTGTAAAGAATATTATACAAGTCACAAAATAATTCAATAATGGCCCCATCCTTGAAATCATAGAGAACTTTAGTGCTAGACCTCTTTAGTGCTAGACCTCTTAGCTGACACAAGTGGAATTTATGCTTGGTCATTAACTGAAAAAGTTATTTAATGTAGGAACTACATGTGTACATGCACACAAGTGATATAGGGGTAATAATATAATTCCCAACATGCTAGATGTTAGATGTGCCAAGTTCATGTTTTGCAAAATCAAGGAATGAATTCTAAGGAACAGTGGCGGTTAAGAGCAGGAAAAATTTATTGAGAAAGCTAGCACCTGAGAGACAGGAGGGGACCCAAAAGTGGTTTGGCGATGAGCTCATTTCTCAGAGGAAGGTTTATACAGCAAAACATGAGATGGGTACAATGTGGGTCAAGACTGTGATCAACCAGTAAGATTACAAGTATTGCCACTTAGGTAATATTGATTTAAAGGAGAAGCAGGTCACATAGCAAGTATACACGCAAAGAACAAAGACCTTTTTAAGAAGGGATGGGTTAGGAGGTCCTGGTTACCCACAAGGGTGACTGATATCTACATACTTTACTGGGTCAGACGATACTAATTATTTTATTCCCTGGGGAGGTATGTAAGCTTGGCCACTCCATGTTTATCGTGAGGCCTGGGCCCCAACAGATACATCTCCAGCCACAGTTGTAATGTGTGCTCATCCTCTGCACTGACTCCCTCAAGGGCCTAGCCCTGTCTGACTGTCTATAATATTTCTACCTTACTTAACTCTCTCTAATACAAATACAGTGCAATCTATTTACCTTAATATTGTACAACTGTGATGAGATCATGGATCGTGGGGGGAATTCTTTCCAGGTTCTTGGTGTTCTGAACAAAGAATTGGTCAAGACACAGAGAAAAAGTGGCACAGAAAGTCCCTACACAGTTGTCATTCCCCAGGTATAAGAATGTATCCCATATATTGTATTCTTTGTGGGTATATGTGAGTCTCTCCCTTTGAGGCTTTATGTCCCTTTTTAGCTGGAAAATTCAGTTTGGAAGGCATTATAGTTGGATAGCTCCCAAGTGGGGCTGTAGATTAGAATATCATCTACACACAACAGTATGGGCCCCTGTTTAAAGTCTATATTCATTAAGTCCTTTCTCAATGTCCAAGCAAAAAGGTGGGTGCTATCTCTAAAATCCTGTGGGAGAACTGGTATTCCCAGGTATTCCTTGACCGGATATTGCTTTCAGTTGGGAAACTGGCTGAGCCCTTTTAGTTTTATAACTACCAACATTACTGAATTTGACTTCCCAGGTATTCCATTGTACCATGCAGTGGGATGTACCTGCTGACTAATTAGGTCAGAGAGGTCTGGCTTACTCTTTTTTTTTTTTTTTAAATTTATTTATTAATTATTATTATTGATTTCTTTCTTTTTTTTTTTTTTTAATGTATGTAGTGCTGGGGATCAAACCCAGGGCCTTGTGCATGCAAGGCAGGAGCTCTACCACTGAGCCATATCCCCAGCCCCAGTCTGGTTTACTTTCAACAAGTAAAATCATCTTCAGCTTTTGCCAGAATTGGAGGACTACCCCAGATTTTACTGGTAAACCTCTTTCTACTAAAGCAGTAGTAGATAATTAAACATTCATGGCTAAACAGCTGACCTTTGAATTGACACGAAACAGACGTAACTAGGAGTTCTGACTAGGGTTCTCTTCAACTCCAATTAGAGCTTTAGATCTAGAGGAGGGTTTTTCAGAGAAGGAAATTCAAACAGAGCAAGGTACCCCTGTATCCAAAAGTAACTAAATTTTCTTGTGCATGGCATCTAAGGTCACCCTTGCAAGAGATGGATATGTTTGTAGACAGGGGCACTGCAGCTTGCCCCAGGCCCTTTCAATCCCCTTTGTCAGAATGGGAGGTGCGGGTTTTAGGGGACCAATCCCCTCTCTGGAAGTGGGGCCAGTCTACCCTTCAGTGCCATGAATTAGGCACTTGATCAGAGCCTGAAGATAACATAGTATAGTCATGTGCCCAGTGTCCAGTGTCCTTGCATTCAAAACAAAAGTTTTGTCTTCATTGTCCCTGGGTTTTCCCTTGGATGGACTGGTGCACATAGAAAACACTGCCAAGTGTGACAGCGATGATTTTGGCCTCCTTTTTTCTTGGCTCCCTTCCTTTTTATCCCCCTCCAGATAAGAACTGTTGAACTGTTGAAAACAAAAAAGGCTGTGTCCAGCAGTTTGGTCAAAGGGGCTTGAGGACCCGTATGAAATTATTGTAATTTGCACCAAATATCTGGAGCTGATTAATGAAATGCTGACCCATTAGTGCCTGTTCTTACTTGCAAGTTGGATCTACACTTGTATATTTAAGGAAAGCTTCTACTATTCAGCTATGAAAGATTGCTGGCTTTTCCTCCTTGCCCTGTACAACCTCTCTCATCTTTTCATGATTAACATGTTTCTTCATGCATCTTTTTATTTCCATGACAAGAGCTGTCATCATTTTAGATCTCATGTTTAGTCCATCCCCAGTATGATATTCCCAGAAAGGTTCTATCAAAGGGATAGTAACCATTCTGGGGTGATTCCCTTCCCTTTCAGCAGCATATTGTTCATCTGGTTATCTCCTAGCCTCTCTTAGAATTCTGTTTTTCATCTAGAGTACAGCAAATGGCCAAGAGAAATGGATATCTTGCCATCCGAGGCCAAAAGTGAGGCTCAAAGATTGAGACTCATCTATAAACCTACATGGTCTTCTGAAATCTCACTTAAATAGTCTTATATTGTTGGGTATCTTCCACTGCAAAATGAACCTGGAACTGAGTAGTCCACTCTACTCCTGGGACCTCTCCAAGGGGCAGGATGAACTGTGCGTTGAAGAGTATGAAACTCCACTTGAAGTATGTCATGTGGGGCTTAAATCTGTCTGAGGAGCATGAGACAGGGCTGGGAGAGCTAGCTTCTGACAGAGCATCTGAGTTATTTAGAGAGAGCGACAATGATTTACTGGCCTGAGATTTATAAGGAGGAAGTTGAGGAAACCTTCCAGTGTAGTTTCTTTCATTAAACAGCTGGGTGAAACCCAAATATCCCTGAGAGGCAGGTAGGGCCTGAGGAAGGAATCATCAGTGATAACATTCTCCTCTTTGGGAGCTTCTTTACCATATCTCTTGGGCCTTTGCAGAGGGATGGTTTCTGAGAGAACATAAGGAATTTCAGACTACTTTCCTTGTCTTTTTCAAGAAAAAATCTAACTGAAGAATAGGGTTGTAATTTAGACTGCTATTCTGTTCCCATTTCTTGCCATTGCCTAGTTTAGACTGCAAAGAAACAGTAATGCTGTAGAAAATAATTTTTTTTCCTCGGATTGTCCATCAAATTGGTTCCAATTTTGAAAGATACATCCTAAATTGTGAGGTCAGTAGAATCTACGAGTATTTCTCATGGTGCTTCAAGGGGCCCATGAAGAGAAAGGAAAGACTAGGTCTGGGGTGCTCCCGAGGGCATCTCTGCAAAAGGACCGAGACCTATTGAGCTCTGGAGCACCCCCCATGAAACTCAAATTGCACTACTGCATGTATCTGCTGAAGCAAGTGGCAGCAGTGCTGTTTTATTTTCCTTAGACCTCTCCATAGCCTCTCATTCTGACTCCTTAGAGACCAGGCTGGCTGAAGCCCCCTACTGGTCCCATCTAACTACTTGAAAACATTATTCCTCCCACTTATCCCAGGAATAAAAGACTTTGGTAACTATTTTTATTATTTTCAGGGCAGCAGAAATAGAAGCATATTCCTCAGCATCTCAAGTAAAAAGCCTTGGGTAGTTCCAGCTACAAAGATAGGGTCTGTTATCTATTGACTAAAGTATTCCAGCTGTACCTTTGCAGACTCACAGCTGGCTGGGTTGACCTTCATTGTCTGTGTCCTTTGTTCCACTCAGGCTCTCAGGAATTATCCAAGTTTCTGTTAGAAGAAATAGTGAGGGGACCTACCAGATTTAGAAGGGAAGAGATGAGGAGGCTTATATGTTCCCAGATAGTGGGGAACATAACTTTTTTCTATGAGGATGACATTTATTGTTGTCCCTGAGGATAGCTGGGAAACATGCGGGAAGGTGAACTTGGAGGTACACTAAGTGGCTCCTCAAGCAGGAGACCAAGTTATGATACCCACCCCACAAAAGAATGAGAAAGCTGAATACAGTATAGGGAAGAAAAATGTATGGGAGCAAAAGAGACATATGACACTTTAGGTTGCACCCATAGAACCTGTATGGGGCACAGTTGTCTTGCACCTGGCAGACCCTGATAGGGTCCGTTCCACCAGCAGGTTAGTGGATGATTCCCTAGCAGTTTTTAACTGTCTGACTTGTGCTTGCTATGTATGAGTGACCAAAAATAGGAAACAGATAAGAGAAAAACTAATTTTCCTCAAAGGGATTTTACCTCCTGGCTGGCTCACCAAGAAAATGTTAGCTGGTGGGCTTAGGGGAATTCTTTCCAAGTTCTTGATGTTCCTGAACAAGGAATTGGACAAGACACACAAAAGGTAGCAGGGATGTATATTTATTAAAGGTGGAAAAGAAGTATGCTCTGCAGAGTAAGAGAAGACCAAGAAATAAACTCACAGTGGCCATGAGGATAAGGGAAAGGGGTTTTTTATATCTGGAATTACTGGATAGGCTTCTCCTTCATACAGATAAAGCAATGGGGTGGTTGTCCTATTAAAAACTCCCTTGGCCAGGCACCAGATTTAAACTGTCCTATCAAAAACTTGCTTGATTTTTGCGCCAGAATTACATGAAAAATTGAAGATAGCAGTTTTCTGATTGGTTCTATCTACAGTGTTCAGGGGCTGCAAAGTCATCTTGGATCCTGTGTTGCACACATGTGCCATGGGTCCCCATGACTTTGGCAGATTCCACCCATTTCTTTCACTGGTTTGGCCCAAGACCTATTCTCCCACTTCATAATCATTTTCTAACCTTATGATATTCGAACCAAGGTGTTTCAAAGTTTTGAATCTGAGTTTGCTAATTAGACTTATTCTCTGCATACCTCAAATAAAATCTTATCTATAACATCAAGGTTATTTTTAAAATTCTTTTAAATAGATAAAAATTTTCATGTACTTAGAATGAAAATCTAATGCAGAATCCTGAATTTTTAATCTGTTCCTAATATTTTACAAGTACAGTGGCACCTCAGTTCACGAACTTAATTCTTTCCACAATTCTGGTCACAAACCAAACTGGACAGGAGCTGAATCAAATTCAATGGTTAGGATAAATATTGACCTTATGGGGAAATTTGATTCAATTCTCATCCAATTTGGTTTGTGACCAGAATCGTGGAAAGAATTACATTCATGAACCACGGCACCACTGTATCTCATGCAAAGTAATTTTAAAATATTTTTCAAGATAATTTTTAAGTAACTCTCCTTTCTAGTACTCGTATAATACTTATTTTCCACAGAAAATCTCTTTCTTTTCACAGTTCATTTGATGAGCTTATTGAAACAAGTACACCTGCGATAAAGAGTTTAAGGAACTTGACTTTTTTTCAGTGCTGAAGATCAAACTGAGGGCCTCACACTTGCTAGACAAATTCTCCACCACTGATCTACATCCTCAGTACTGTATAAATGACCCTTGTCAGAGCATAATTCAGCTAGTGGAAACAGAAGTGTGTAGCAGAGAATGGCTTGTTTGCTAAACGTGCTTAACCTTCCATGAGTAATTGTTACCATATTTTCCAAGATAACAGAGAGGGAGGTAATGGAGTGGCAGCTGGACCACAAAGCCGTGTAAGTCTTTAAGTTGTGAAGAGATATTTTACACATGATATTATTGTTATAGGCAGCTGAGTTAGATAGAAATATTATAAGCAGTCAGACAGGGCCATGCCCTGGAAGAAGCCAACATGAAATGAACATATTTGCTGTGGGCCAGACCTCAGGACAAAGGACTAAACAAATACACCCACACACCTCCCTAGCGATGAACATCAGGGATTGGTATTCTAAATGGGTAGTGATCACCTTGAAGAGTTCTTGATCCAACACCTTACAGGGAAAACCCCTGTTCTGTATTCATGCCTGCTTGCTACGTGACTTGCTTCCCCATTTGATCCCAATTTAATCAATTTTACCTGAACAATTATTGCCTGTCCATAGTTTTGTCCATTTTTCCCCTACTTTGGACCCACTTTACCTCGTGGTTTTGCTCTATAAAAGTCCCTAGAAAAGACAGAGTCTTGGGATTACCCACTAGGGCCCCTCTTCTGTCCCTTTCTTGGACAGAAGCTTTCTTTTCTTTCCCTCAATAAATATATTCTGCTCTTAACCTCCATTGTTCCTAAAATTCATTCTTCCATTTTAGAGAACACGAACTCATTCCAGATATCATTCAGGTTAGGGGATTTTTATTTTCCTGTATCACTATGGTATTGTCCAAAAAATGACTTGAATTTTCAGTTAAGACTGCTAATTGAAAATGATTGTTTTAGAGGAGAATGTTTAAGAACATTCCTTCTGTTCCCAGGGTATGCAGAAGAATCCTCACTGTGAGACAGATAAGACAAAACAGCCACAGAGCAGGCAAGTGAGCTGGAGGAAGCCACTGCAATTCATAGCAGTGAACAGCCAGCCACTCCTGATACCCAAACTTCTTCCAACTAGAATGATTTAGAAAATACTGGGCAAAACCACATACATGATCTTCTCAATAGGCAAAAGCAGCAGATAACAAATGATAATAATTTTTATATGTTAAAAACTCTTAATTAACTGGAAGTAAATAAAAAGGATTATGCAAAACAGTTATCACACTTACTGTTAGAAGACAAATACTTTCCCACTGAGACTGGAAACAAGGCAAAGATGTCCATTCCTATAATTTCTACTCAACTTTGTACTAATGGTTTGTAACTGAATACAATGGATTCTCCTCTTGGCAAATCACAAACAGAAGATAAAAGAATGGAGAGTTGCTTATACTTGCAGCAATTAAGAAGAACCTTGGAGTTATTTGCAAAGAAGTATCTTTCCTCATATAAAGAAAGCAAAGGCATTTTATTAAGGAACCTACATGAACTTTAAAATTTTTTATTTTACTAGTACATGTTTCCAGTACATAATGATTACATTCACCATGGAAGTTGGAACATGTACATAACACATCTTAATTCTTTTACATACCCTCATGCTCTCTTCCCTGTACCTTTTGGGAAATATAGGAAAGCACATGACAATGTAAAAGACCTAGAACAATCAAAATAGTTTAAAAAGGAAGAATGATTAGTAGTTAAAAGCAAAATTAGAATTCTCCAATTTTATAGTCCTAAGGCTACAAGAATAATAGGGCTGTACTAGTGTTATAGGCAGCTGAGTTAGATAGAAATATTACAGGCAGTCAGACAGGGCCAGGCCCTCGAAGGAGCCAACATGAAAGACAAGATACCTTGCAAATGGAGATATGTTTTCTGTGGGCCAGACCTTAAGACAAAGGACTAAACAAATGCAACCACAAACCTCCCTAGGTGTAAACATCAGGCATTGATATTCTAAATAGATAGCAACCACTTTCAAAAAGCAAGAGTCACTGGCCCAACCCCTGACAGGAAAAGCCCCTGTTCCTGTATTCATATCAGCTTGCTAGTGACTGCCTTCCACATTTGATCCCACTTTACTCAACTTTACCTGAACAATTATATTTGTAATCTTATTGGCTGACCGTAGTTTTGTCCCACCTCATGCCCACCTTGTAATTTCCCATTTTCCCCCTAACTTGGACCTGCCTCATCTCGTGGTTTTGCCCTATAAAGTCCCTGGGAATGGCAAGGTCCTTGGCAACCCACTCGGGCCCCCTTCTGTCCCTCTCTTGGACAGAATTCCCTCAATAAATACATTCTGCTCTTAACATCTGTTGTTCCTCAAATTCATTCTTTGATTTTAGAGAACACAAATTCTTCCTAGATATCATTCAGTTTGGGAGTTTCTATTCTTCTGTATCACTAGCAACAGAACAGACGTATAGACTAAAAGAACAAAACCGAAGCCAGACCTGATGACACAGGCCTGCAAATCCAGCAGCTCAGGAGGCTAAGACAAGAGGGTCTCAAATTCAGGGCTGGGCAATTTAGTGAGAACCTATTTCAAAATAAAAAAGATTAGGAATGTTGCTAAGTCCAAATATCCTTGTTTCAATCCCCACTGCCACAAAAAAAAAAAAAAAATTGACTTCTTTTTAACAAAGATGTTAGGTGACTCAGTGGAAGAAAACATAGTATTTCCCAGGAAAGTTGAGACAGCAGAGTATAGATTTACTGAAAATGAGAAAAGGGATAAAAAGCATTAAGATTCTTCACACACACACACACACACACACACACACAAGCCCCAAATAGAGCATAGATCTAAATGTGACAACTAAGACTAAAACTTCTAGAAAAAGAGAAACATTTGGAAGAGAAAAATTCTTGTGACCTTGGGTTAGACAAAATTTCTTAGATACGACATCAAAAGAAAGCAAAATCCATTAAGAAATAAATAACATCAAGTTAGCCAAGAGTAACTGTACATGCTTATAATTCCAGTATATGTAGGAAGTTAAAGCAGGAGGATCACAAGTTTGAAGACAGCCTGGGCTACATATCAAGACCCTATCTCAAAAACAAAACAAAAGGGATAAATTTGATTTCATCTAAATTTAAATATTTTGTTCTTCAAAAAATGACATTAAGAAATTGAAAAGACAAACCAGAGATCATTCTCATAAAGAAATTACATCCAGAATAGATTAAAAAACACATAAACTAATAGTATTAAAATGACACTTAAATTTTTAAATGGCAAACTTTTTGAATAGATCTTTCACCCAAGAGACAAAACAAGGTTGATAAGTATATAAAAAATTTTCAACATCATTAGTCTTTGGAGAACCCTAGGTTAAAATCACAATGATTTACCATTTCATAGATAATGGATGTAATCAAACCGTAGAGGACCATAAATGATGGTGAAGGATGCAGAGATATACTGGTGATGCAATCTGTTTGGAAAATGATTTGGCAGTTTCTTTTTGTTTGTTTGTTTGTTTGTTCTTTTGGTTTTTCTCCAGTACCGGGAACCAAACTCATGACCTTGCGCTTGCCAGGCAGGCGCTTTGCCGCTGAGCTAAATCCCCAGCCCCTTGGCAGTTTCTTGAAAAGTGAAAAATAAGCTTACATTCAATCTAGAAATCTAGAAAACAAATTAACACAAATGTCCACATAAGATGTGGGTTCAAATATTTGTAGCAGCCTTATTCCTAACTCCAAAATGAAAATAACCCAAGTACCCATCAAATGTATTAGTCCAAGTTCTTTAGAGTAATGGAACTAATGAAAGTGTATATATTCTAATAATACATGGTTTATTAGATGGGCTTGCATGATCTGAGGCTGGATGGTCTCACAGTGGTTATCTACATGCTCCTGGGAAACCAATAGCAGCTGAATCCTAGAAGCAGGAAGCCTGAGAACAAGAGGGGTCATTTATGCAGAGTCAGTGCAAGGCTGACTGCGTGGAAGCTCCTGGAGAGACCTGGGTAAGTCTACTTTCAAAGGTTAAAGAATCTGAAGTCTCATGTCCATAGATGGCAGCAACAAAAACTACACATGCTCAAGATGAAACAGGAATGCACATGTGTACATGCATGGGTGTTTCACCTGGGCCCCCAGCCTATTGAATGGTGCCACGCCTTTTCACAGTATGCCTTCCTCACTTGGCTGGCTGACTCACATGCCAATCATTTCTGGAAACACCCTTCCAGATGCACCTCAGACTGTAATTTATCAATTTTCTGTGCATCTCTCAATCCAGTCAAATTGACAGCTAAAATTAGGGAAGAGGTTCTTTTAATGCAGTATATCAACATAGTTGAACTTGAAAAACATTAAAAGAAGCCAGACATGGAAGATCACATATTGTACAATTCATGTTATGTATACTTTTTTAGAAAAATGTAATTATAGACAGGCAGAAAGCAGATCAGATTTTTCTAGAACTGGGCATGAGCGTGGGAATCAGCTGCATGCAGCCAAGAAGAGAATGTTTTGATACTAGATTGTGATGATTGTTGCACAACTCTCTAAATTTATGAAAAAATCACTAAATTATACACTTAAATTTTAGAGTGTAAATTATGCTTCAATAAACCTTCTTTAAAAACTAACATTTACCACATATTTACCAAGTGCCAAGAAAATGTTCATCACTTCGCATTTATCATTTTATTTAATTGTCCCCTGAACATTATGAATCTTCACCATCATAATGTTTTGGGGAAGACTATATAAGATAATTTACTAATATCCTCATTTTATGGATAAGACTTCATCTTATGGAAGGCCAAGCAATCTCATTTTATGGAATTAAAGAACTCCATTTGAAAGTCCTATTTTATGAGACACTTTAAAATCCCATTTTGAAAAATTAAGTAAGATAATCTATTCACATCTTTTTTATGAATAAAGAAACAGAATTACAAATAGGGCAAGTGATTTGTCTGACAGAATTTGGATAATAGACATAACTAATGGAGCCAGAAGCCCAGAAGACTGACCTGAGAGTCCTATCTCTAAAGTTCTGCCCAGATGTCTCCCAGTGAAATATCCAGCCTGACCACTTTATCAGAATTGCTTGGATTAACAATTTGGTATCTGGAACATTTTCTAATTGTTTTCTATATTCCTGAGAGTTTTCAACACCCATATATTTAAGTCTGTGTGACATTGCTGGTCTCAGAATGGTAGACCTCAAAAATTATAACTTCATATAGCTCAGTCTGCTATAACTTCATTAAATAAGTTTCTGAAATAAGAGCCCATAAAAGAGCCCAAGAGACAGGTAATGTGTTTTAGACATTACAACTCTTCCATAAAAAGATTGATGCATTATCTTCCCATCAGTATCCATTTAGAAGCATTTAACCTTTTATTCAATGACTACAAGTTGTTTGATCCTTTCAAATCTGTTTCACCCAGTTGCTGCCTACGTGACCCGCTATTTTTCAGTTTTTTCTCTTTATATATGTTCATTAGTACTTCTGAGGACATTGCACTTTGTCTGTTTTCATTCTTTTCTACAGAGGTGCAAGGGTGATTGCTAATCAGAAGGCAAGAAAGATTACTACATCGAGTCTTTGATTTTGGTGACTTTGGACAACATTATTTGATCATCATTGTTTCTTGAAATGTTGAATGTTACTTTATAAGCATAAAGAAATAATTTATTCTCTTAGCTCTGGGTTTGTTTTTCCGAACTTCTAGACCACAGTCAATAAACAAACCTTCTATTTTGTTATGCTTCTCCACAAATACATAGAGAAGTACTGTCCTGTGTTTTATTATTAGTAGATGGTTCAAAATCTTTCTCTAAATAAACAAAAAAGATAACTTTTTCTCTCAAATATCCTCACATTTTTAAAACAAGTTTTTCAATTTTTCATTTCATATCCCCATGACAAATCCCCAAACACCTAAGTATATAAAAAATCCACTTTTAAAAATTCCATTTTTCCTTCTGGTTGCATATTATCCCTGCTATTTGTTAAACACTAAAATAATACAATATATACAGAGGTTAAATATTGCTATCCAAGCAAGATCCACACCACTAATCACGTCTCACTCAATATGAAAACTCTTTCAAATTGGGTTGACTTTTTGGTTATCTGACTCTGGGGGATCCCTCGAGATTTATCCCCTATTTGCCCTGAGGGACAGCTAGTTTCAGCTACCACAGTAGTTCTTTTGCCTAGCCTATAGTTTCCTTTCTTGTAGTCTCCAGAGATCGGAGGTTTCCTCTGGACACGTATTGTCCAATATTGTAGTCACTAGCCTTCTATAGCTATTCGGTAGTTGTTATGGGCCTGGTCCAGATTGACAAATGTTGTATACTTAAAATAGATCCTTTCAAATAGTTAGTATAAACAAAGAATGTAAAATATTTTATTCATAGTTTTTATATTGATATATTGTTGGAAGGGTGATATTTAGGATAGCTCTGTTTAAAATATCATTTTTCTTTTTCTTTTTTAAATAAAATATATTATTAAAATTAATTTCACCTGTTTCATTTTACCTCATTAGTGTGGCTCCTGGAAAGTTCAGAATTACGTATACAATTCTGAATGCTTTTTTAAATTGAGCCAGCCCTGTTGCATACCATCTCTCATATGCAAGCCTTCCCTCTTCCCTTGCTGCCTACCTATGGAGGCTCCTTATTTGCCTCTGTCCAGCACGGATACTAGCATCTTAGCCTGGGCCAACCCTGCAGGATCCTTTAGGAGGAAATTTTGATAATGTTTATAAAAATGTCTTTTGAAAATTTCAAGGAAAAAATCATAGAACATCCCAGAATGATTCTGGAATTTGAAAGGTAGAAATAGCTATGAATTTTTAATTTTTAAAGGAATAGTTATGGAGATAAATTTCCTAAAAACTCGTAAACATTTTTGTTTTGTTTTTTGTTTTTTTCTGGTACTGGGAATCAAACTCACAACATTGTTCTTGCCAGGCAGGCGCTGTGCTGCTGAGCTAAATCCCCAGCACCTGTAAACTTTTGACAGGCTTAAAATTATAGTAAATAGAAATTATTTAGTGTAATGTTTGGTACATAGTAAGCAAGCATTCAGTATACATATAACCTGTATCATTTCTTACCAAATTATGTAAAAGTGTAGTAATTAAAATCTTGGGGCTGGGGATTTAGCTCAGCCGCACAGAGCCTGCCTGGCAAGCACAAGGTTGTGAGTTCGATTCCTGGTACCAGAAAAAAACAAAACAAAAATCTTAACTGAAAAAAGGATGGACTTACAGATGGTTAATATGTCACATAATATACACACAACATAGTTACAATATTAAATGATTTATACCTTAATGTAGATCAATACATGAGAGAATGGATTGGTCAGTAAAAGTTTTCAGACAATTAGCTAGATATTTGGAAGAAATTGGATTCCACAATGAGGAAAGAATGAAATCTCTAAAATATTTGTTAAGAAAGTGAAAAATATATGTGAAAATAAATCTCATCTGTATCATAGGAGGATACTCTAAGCGTACCAGTAATAAAGTTACAGAGGAAAAGAATTTTATATTTGACAATATCAAAATGTAAAGTTTATATAAAAAAGTGACTAAAAAGTAAAAAAAAAATAAACTTAGGGAATCAACACCAATACTACAAAACGTTAATGATTTTCCTTTTAAAATGATATAGTCGCAAATAATAAATATAATAAGAACTGAGTAGAATTAAATAGAAAAACAAACAAAGGTAAAATGTGTAGAAAAATGCTGAACTGTAGTAACATAGCTTATGAGAATATTTTCATTAGCGTTTTTATTTAATCAATTACAATAAATTTCAGCAATGGTGCAATGAAATAGCATTGTGTACAATGCAGATGGGATTCCAAGAGCATCAACCTTTCTTAAAAACAATGTAGCAATATATTTAAGAGCTTTCTGTCAATTTCAAAAATTCTAACCCAAGGAAATTATCTAAATTTTCCTCACTATGGGAAAGCTTAATAAAGTCTGATATCATTATTTGATAGAGTATTATGTAATACTGAAATAAATGTATGTGAAGCATTTAAAAACATAAAAACGTTTATGATATTATGTTACTATTCAAAATAAAATGGGAGCATGTTCTCCTTTCTCTTGTGTAACAATGATTAAGCATATTGAATTGTTTCTGAGATACTTGACACTAGTCACAGCAGTAGCAGTTTTATTAAAATCAAACCAGGAGACTTTTATGCAAGTGCTATGCACCCATAGCAGAATATAGTAAGTCAAAGCAGTGGCTAGAAGGAGGGACCCAGGGAAGTGAGAGCACCCAGCCTCCCATCTCTGAACTCCTGAGGCCACCTTTATTCTCTCGAATTGACTCTTATATGGAAAGGAATGTGGATGTCTCATGTCCTGGGGTCTTGTAATTCAGTTTTGTCTACACAGGACTGCCACTAGTTATATAGGTTTAACAAAAATATCCATTGATCTACCTAGGGTGACTTGTTTCCAGTCCTGGATAAATGTTTGGGCTCACAAAGGCAGATCTTTGTGACTGACAAGCAAAACTTGAAGCATATGATTGACAAAGTAAGATCTTTGCTGTCAATAACTAGCAGGGACCAAATAAAATGTGATGGGTTGTGAGGTTCTTCATTCCTTGCAAAAAAACCAAAACCAAAAACAAAACACATAAATTTATTCTAACTGTGAAGTAAGCATGATATTTTAAACAGATTAATACAGCTAATCAGATTTACACAGAGTTACTTATGTGAAATGAAAATTTGACTATAAAAACAGGTTTTTGGTACGTCTTCTTCCTAGACTTGAGGATATATGGAAAGAAATTGATTAAACTTCATAAGAGCGCACTTGCTTCTGCTTGGTATCTGAGTTTACCTGTATACTGCAGTGCTTCCATATTTGAACCTGTACACAGATGTCAGAGATAACTGATTAATTATTGCATTGAAGTTTTTATTAAGCATGTTATTTTATTGGGTATCTCTTCCTCAATTATCTACTTTGGGGGATGGTTACAGAAAGCTTATATTTAATTGAGGAAAAAAACTAGTTCTCTAAAATCTGAATGGATTCAAATGTCCAATGCCAGCACCACTTTTGAATCCAGGACATGCAAACTGGTCATTCTTAGGAGCACATATGAAGGGCAGAGAGTGTCTGATTTTTCCATTCTGTTCACTAAATATTTATTAAATGAAAAGTGCCACTCGATTCAAGTCTTCTCAGGGTTATTGAAAAGATTCAGTGTTAGAAACTGTCACACAGGGTACAAGATTGTGAAAGATAGTCCCTGCCCTGTATTATAAATTATTACTGAACGTTTGTAATATTCATGTGATAAAAACAGTACCAGAGTTCTATGGGAGCAGAAATTGGCCACCTGGCCCTGGTGTGAAAGGACAAAAATATTTCCTGGAGAAGTTGAGGCATTAGAGGAGTCTTAAACTAATGCGTCAGAGCTAAAAAACAACAAGGGCCTGGGGCGGCAGATTTAGGGTGCCTGTATGAACGCTGTTCATGTCTCCAAACATTCTAGGAACCAAGATTTGGTATAATTATAATCTTAAATCATAAGTGTACTTGGAATACAATATACATTTTGCCAGCCAGTGCCTGGAGACCATCTTACCCACCCCTCAGTTATTTCTACTCCGCCACGGTTCTCACAAGGAGCTTTAAGTATCCCAAAGAAATTGCTGCTGTTGATGAGATTTATTATGAAAGTTAAACTCATACAAAACAAGCAAGGTCACTGGCCTGGAAAAGGCCTTTTTCTCCTCATCCTCCAAGTCTCCTACAGAAGACAGAGTTCTTTTGGTTCAAAGAATCACAGAATCCTGGAGCAACCAAGAAAAGGGTTTCTTTTGTTTTTGTTCAAACCTGTTCTGGTAAACTGGCCCCCAGCTGCAAATCTCCAGGTCATAAATAATTGCTACTGTGCACTATGAAATGCTAGTGCCTGGGGCAGTCACTAATGTCAGAGTGAGGGGAAGACTGAAGTCTGTAAAAGTGTGAAGGTAAACTTCACGACAGATCCAGAAAGTCTCTTGTGGAAACCTTATGGAGAGAGAAGGATTAGCCCGGGGAAAGGGCAAGGATTATGAGGTCAGATCTGATGGACTGAACCAAGCCTCTTGTCCAGCTAATTCTGTGGGCCTGATAAATCACTCAACCTCCTTGAACTTCAGGGTCCATTAGCAAAATGGTAATGATAAAATCTTTCTTGTGGGGATATTGTGAAACTTAGTGATTTTAAGGCTGTAGCACAGTGCTTAACATAGTGTAAGTACTTGATTGTTGGTACTGTTATACTATCATTGCATTACCTTCCTAACTGACTAAATAGCATTATCAAAGGAATTCCAGTTGCTCCATGCACGTAGTTTTGGAAAGTAAGGTAGCAGTTTCAGAACTTTCCTTGATCGCTTGAATACACTTGGGCTCACTGTCTTATACCCTCTTGCTAAATGTAAAGTAATAAAACATTTAGATAGATGTGTGTGTGTGTGTGTGTGTGTGTGTGTGTGTGTGGTGCTGGGGATTGAACCCAGGACTGCATGCATGCTAGCAAAGCACTCAACCACTGCACTACATCCCTAACCTTAGGGAGGGCTTGCTGAAGATTCTCTCATACTGATCTATAACTCCTGTCACCCATTAAACCGTGACACTCCCCACCATCACCTTTGTTCTGTCCTCTAGCCATCTACTTATGGTACTAACAGCAACTCAGTTTGTTACAAGAACAGAAAGGGTAAAAATAAAATAAGATGGAAAATGGCAGCTGCAATGAAAAGTTGCTTTTTATATAGCTTTTTTACTTGTCTGCTTTTGTTTCATTAAATATAGAATTTGTAGAGTGAAAGCATCTTCAAGGCAAAGTTACACAGCAAGGAGACTAGTTACTCTTAAAAATACATATTAAACAAAACCAAATCCTTTTATAGGAAAGTAGCTTCAAGATTTACTTCAACCCATATTTTGCCCATTAAATCTTTCTATATTTCTAAAGTACCATGTGCTAAGGAATATGTATTTATCTTTAGGTGATACTTTCTATAACCTCATATATTGCAGAATCTCTTTCCACACTGTAGAATATCTCCATGAATAGATCCCAAAGCTGCAAAATAAATACTTTGGGTTATTTTTTGCTCTATTTCCTACCTAGAAAAATTAAAGCTTTTTTCCTTCCAATCAGTTAGAAACAATTTTGGGAAGAAAAAAAGAGCACATTCATATTACACTTATGTAATATAAAACAAGAGAAGAATGTGTTGTACTTAACTATTTAAGATTGCAGTAAACTAAGCTGGATAATTTAAAACCCATATACTAGGTCTACATGAGTCAGTTATCTCATCTGATAAAATTTCATGGGCAATTGTCACACCTCACCATCACTTTGTATATTGAAAGCCATCTAAACAGTGCTTCATCATTTAAACTTTCACTGTTAAAATAAGACGCATGACTTGTTCTTAGAAATAAAACACTACATCAAAGGTTTACTTTGCAAAGTGAGGGATTTTAAATGATTACATTCCTGTTTCTCCTGCACTTAAGAACATTTCACAGTGCTATAGTTGGGGCAGAGAGGGCATAGCTGCTCTTCGAGGCCCCACATTCTCCCTCCCAACTGTGGAGTTACTGCTGGGAAGTGCGGCCCAGCTCCACCTGAGACTGCATTTCCTAATTCCTTCCTCCTCCTTTCATACAGGCCTGTGGCTGGCTTGTCCCAGAGAAAAGGGCCAGGAATAATAACATCACTTCTCCTTTGGAATGGGTGTGCTCTTTCTATCCACAGGTGCCCTTTTCCTGTTGCATGCCAACACTCAACGTGACCTGGAAGGCCATCAACGTGACCTGGAAGACCATGTGCTGAGATGCCAAGACTCCCAGCAATTTGGGCTCTCCATTAGTAGGGCAAAGATCCCCAGCCCTACCGCCCCCAGGAACATCTGAACTGGAATTTTAGAAGAGCAGGAAGAATGAGTTTATCTGTTAATTGACTCTTTAGGGATTTGTATTTTACAGAGGCTACCATTACCAGAACTCACTCATGGTAGATAATTTACAATTACTCAAAGAAAGTAACTGATTCATAAAATAAATTAATTCCACAATATATTTACTACAGACATCAACAGTTAGAGATATGGAGTTGCTAATGAAGCTAAAGAACAATGTTGAAGCAGCCAACTAGAGCTTACAACCTAGCTTCTTATTGCCTGGTGGCATGGTGATTAGGGTGAAGTGTCAACTTCATGGTCCTGGGATCTGTTTGGGAATTGATGCACACACTTCTGGGCATGTTTAGGTGGGCCATGGAGGCATGGCCTTAGGGTCTGTGTCTGTGCCTCTCCTTGCTTCCTGGTGCTGTTGCCTGCTTGCTTCCCTGCCATGATGAGCTCAGAATCTTTGCTCTGCCACGCCCCTCCCTCACAATGTTCCCTGGAGCCTGACAGCCATGGACTCAATCCTCTGCACTTTGAGCTAAATTAAGCCTCTCCTCCTTTAAGTTGTGAGTGTTGTGTCTTGTGTCTCAGTGACAAGAAAGCTGATGAATGAAGATGTCTTCATGTTCATCATGAACAGGACTTTGGCCTTCTGTACTGCGGATCCAAAGTTGACTTTATGCAACTGATCCAACTCAGATTAACTAAGTAATAGTGGATCATATATGAATTTCAATATAATAATCTGTTAAGACCTCTGTATTATGCTGTCGAGATTTATTTACCAATCTTAGCTTTTGATCTTCTTCCTTTCCCCCTAAATCCTGTATAGCTTACAACCCTGCTGTTAACATCATTATTTTAAATACTCAAGTTACAGCATGTTAGGGTTTGGATATGATCTGGCCCCTGAAAGGCTAGTTATGCAGAAGGCTTGCTAGCTGATTAACTCTTTAGTAAGTGATCGAATCATGAGGTCTCTAACCTCATTGAGTGGATTACTCCATGGATACGAGTATAATTTGATGGCATCATTGCTAGGCAATGGAAACAGGTGGCACCTAGTTGAAGGAAGTGAATCATAGAAGTTTGACCATAGTAGCTACATCTGGTCTCCAGCACCTGATCACTAGCTCGTTCCCTGTCTTCTCTGTATCCTGGATGCCAAGCGGTGAGCGGCTTTCCTCTTTTACATCCTTCTGCAGTGGTATTTCTTCCTTGGAGCCAGCCAGGCACCAAGGCTGAAACCTCTGAAATTGAGTCAAAATAAATGTTTCCTCCCTCAAATTCACTTCCCAGGTATTTTCTGAGAAGCTAATTAACACACAGCACAAATGGATAGATAAATGCTACACAATTATCTCCCTGCAAATGTGCCTAACTCACTTGGTAGATACCTGGAAAGAATTTTCCAAGAATTTTTGAGGTTGGATCACTGCACAAACAACTGCATAAACTTTCTTTACTAATGTTTCTGTAAATAACTGACCTTCTCTACCATCCTGAGGACCACTTTGATTTACTAAAATGGATACATAGAATCTAAATTCATAGACACTGACAAATTGGGAAGAAAAAAAGGAATGGAACAATTCATTAGTATGAGATGAAAAACCCTGAAGGGAGACGTATACACCAAACTAAAGGCACTTTTACTGTGACCTCTTTATCTAGATTTCTGGCCAAGAAAACTGAAGTTACAAGAATATTGACAGACTTACTATGCTTATGTTGGCGATTTGTATACATATTGCTACATTATTCTTTATGCCTGAAGCAAATGAAACTTTTGAACATATCTAGGATATCCCCACATCATAAGCTTTCCTTCCTTCAGAACAAATATTCAGGTTAAAATAATCTCTCATAAAAATGTAAAATTTACATACCAGGAGATTAGAAGGTCAATATCACTTGCACAGGTTTTTCAGGATAGAAAAAAAAGGGGAAATTAAAGTAGGTAAAAATTGCTCCTAATATTAAGTCAGTGTGATTCTAAAAGAAAAGAGCATATCTAATTAAAAAGTTTGGAGTGTGCTTGAATTTAATTCAACATAAGAAATATCTTACTACAGGCGAGCATTGTGGAGAGTGAAGTATATATATATATATATATA
>NW_004955404.1:29482700-29495758 GCF_000276665.1 Chinchilla lanigera
TTTTTTTCAGTACTGGGGATCAAACTCAGGACCTTGCACTTGCCAGGCATGTGCTTATGCCACTGAGCTATATCCCTAGCCCGTGAAGTATGTTTTAAATGCTATATTTGTAGCACAATTATGCATAGAGACTCTGTTCTAGTACACTGTGGCAGAAAATACCTTCTCTTTGTTCTGCATTGTGTTCCTCAGGTCTACCAGATAAGATGTAAGCTTCCAAAGCCAGGAACTGCATTATCCTTCTTTCACCCTTTAGAGCCAAGTAACTCCAAAACAGAGTGATTAAAGTAAGCAAGACAATCTATCATAATACAGGAATAAAATATTAGAACTTCAATTAACTTCCTTAATCTTATTCTTCCACTGATTAAATATGATTCATAAAATAACCTAATATTTTATTTATAAAATATCTATTTTGGGAGTGCATACATAACACTTCTTAACTAATAGGGATACATGACTAAAAATTGTATAGACCACTGCCTTATGGAAAATAGCATAAGAAAAAAATGAAAAAAATTATAAAAAAATAACATGCTGACTGGGCTGCTGCCATGCTGCTGGTGTAGCTGCAGAGAAAATGAAGTGGGTGCCCTGGAGACTGAATGCATTCTTTCATTCAGCGATTATGCATTGGGACTCTACCATACGCCAGAGGCTGTTCTGGGCAGCAGCCACCAGAGAAGTGATTGGGCTGTTAAAAATAGAGTGAAGGACAGTAAATTCATGACCATTTTTCCATATGGGACTGTCCTTCCTTTTCCTCAAAAGTGCTCTGTTCGCTTATCTTCTAGTGAGGACATCCCTGGAGAAACTCAACCACTCCTGTATGACTGAGAAACTATGATGTACACTATGGTCAATCAGTGGATTGATGTGGTGGGCATAGAATTGCCAATTGTGGGGGAAAAACATAAATTAATTCAAATGATTCCATTGTTTAGCATTGTCAAGTGAATGTACATTTCAAATAAGTGGACCAGGATCCCAAGGGAGTAAATGTGCATCCGTATATATTTGCCAAGAGTTACAAAAAAAATTTCCCACTATATCCTGATAATCACCTAGCAGATAACTGGGGAGCCCTGGATGCTGCATCCTCTGGTAATCATATAATTAAACAGGATGGACAAATGGAGCAACACTGTGATATAAAAGTAAAATTATAGTGATCCTTGAGTTTATTATCCAGGGGAGGAAATTTATAATTGATAACTTACAAACATAATGCATCCATACGATTTCAAATAATGTGAGACAAAAAAGATACATCTGACACATGTTTAGTTTGCTTTTTCCATTTTTTTCCACCTTTAAGAACATTCACATGGCTTTCTTATCCATGTGATTTTCTGTCTTGCAGACATCTGGCTGAATACATCATGATGTTGTAATCCATGTTGTGTCTCTCAAAGCAATGTTTCTTAAAAATCCAATCCTTGTTTAAACAAAAATGACCTGCTTTCTCCATACTAAAATTAAGAGTCACTGAAAGAAAGATAGCCTCTTAAATAAATGGTGTTGGAAAAACTGGCTTTCCACATGCCAAAGACTAAAACTAGACCCATGTCTATCACCATGCACTGAACTAAAGTCAAAAGGGATCAAAGTTCTAACTATTAAAACAGAAACACTAAATTTACTGTAAGAGAAAGGAGGTAGAAATCTTGTAGACATAGGGGTAGGCAGAGAGGTCATGAACAAAAACCAAACTGCATGGGAAATACTTCAAAGAATGAACAACTGGGATCTCATCTTATTAAAAAAGTTTTTGCACTTAAGAAGAAATATCTGGGGAGCCGTGGATGCTCCATCCTCACCAATGGAGTGAAAAGAATACTCACAGACCAGTAACAAATATTAGCCAGTTGTTCCTCAGACAAAGGACTTCTATCTAGAACATATAAAGAACTGAAAAAAATCAGGACCCCAAATTCAAGGACCCAATCTAAAAATGAGCATTGGAGATGAATGCACACTTCTCAGATGAAGAAATACAAATAGCAAATAAATATATAAAAAAAAATGCAACATCATTGGTCATTTGAGAAATGCAAATTGAAACAACCCCAAGATTCCATCTCACCCCAGAAAGAATGGCTATTATCAAGATATCAACCAATAACAAATGTTGGCAGAGCTGTGGGAAAAAAAGACCCTTCTCCATTGTTGGTGGGAACGTAGACTTGTACAACCACTGTGGAAATCAATGTGGAGCTTCCTCAGAAAACTAGGATTAGAGGTCCCATTCAACCCAGCTATTCCCCTTTTGTGTGTTTTCCCAGAAGAATTAAAAACAGCATACCACACCGATATATGTGCAGTCATGTTTATATCAGGACAATTTGTAAACCTTGGAAACAACCCAAATGCCCATCAACCAAGAAATGGATAAAAAAGATGTGGTATTTTTATACAATAGAGTATTTCTCAGCTATAAATAAGGACAAACTCAAGGCTTCTAAAAGTAAATGGATGCAAATACAGACCATATTCATAAGTGAAATAAATCAGATTTGCATGTATAAACATCATATTGTTTCCCTAGTGTAAGAAATTGAAAGAGTAAATAAGATCCAAAGTGTACAATAGATATTGTGAAAGGGAAAGAAACTGCTCAAAAGGAAAGAACAACTGGGATGGGGCAAAGGAGAAAAGAAGGAAGGGGAAAAAAAATATATATATATATATATACAAAAGACAGCTAAGATAATTATACTACTAATTTCTATTAGTTCATTGAAAAGAATGGTTTGTGCTTTTATTGTCTGATCAGTTTTGCATGCCTATATCTTGTAATCTCAACAATTACTCTGAAGATAACAATATGCAATATACTAACCATTGTTAATTACCTATTATTATGTTTTGAAATTCTGTATCATTATTTTTATTGTTTTTTCTCTTTAAAAAATATTAAGATTCAAATAATTCATTTTGGAGTGCTATTATTGCCCATGTCTAAAAGAAAGTAAATTTATCAAGACTTCATGCTCTTTCAAAAGGAGTCTATTTATACACAGAACCCAGTGAAAAAACATGCGGTTGATTTGATTACCTTAGAAGATGAAAGAGGAGGCGCAGCAACCAGTCAATAAGTCAAGGTCATCCACATTCACTCCAAACACCCAGTGCTTGAGGACTCTCCCCAGAACAGTGTTGTCTTCCTGGATGTAAAAAAATTTCCAGAAACTATTCCTGCAATGTAGCACTAGAAAAAGGAAATTTTGAATGTCACGTGTCCTCCATCTTTCTTTATTCAGCATGAGAGCAATTCTGCATAAATTCCTCACTACTAAAGTTATTCTTCTACTTGATCTCTAGACCTAGGGTTTCATCTGATTTTGATTTTGTGTTAATATTTAACATCACAATAATTTTATTATGTAAACTAAGAAGTAGGCTATTGAATTTAAAGTAATACAGTAACAAAAATGTAGTGCATTAACAAAAACAAACTCATTTTTCAAAAGTGTTAGCATAAAATTTTATTATATTGAATGTGCATGATGAAAATAATATGGTATAGAATATGCTTAAACTTATTAGTCTTAAACTCTCAGTCACAAGTAAAAAAAACTTTAGCAGTCTAGCAGCAGAGTTCTTCAGAAAGGAAAAGTGGAAACAAGCCAAGTTAGGATCTGATTAAGTATTCAGCAGAGAATTTTCTGTGGCTCTGTCAAAAAGCTCTGTCAGTGCATTTAACTCTCTGGACAAAAGGTTGTTGAAATCACACAAAGGATTCTCCCAATTCAAATGCTCCAGATGAAATGATATTCACACAGAAGCATGCCAGATCTAAAAAGCATAATAAAGGGCACATCTATGCATTTTATGGATTGAACTTGCAAGTAGAATTAGAAATAGATATAAAACAAGCTTGAAGAAATCTTTGTAGGTATGAAACTCTTATTTTTCTTAACATACTTATTTCAAGGCACACATTCAGGAAGAAGGAAAGTGCTAGGTCAGACAAAAGAAGAGATGTGAACAGGTTATTCTGCCCCAATGTAAGAATAGCATCATTTCTACAAGGCCTAAAAGGCCTCATTATGTGAAAAATGGGCAATACTTTTGTGTAAGAACATTTGTAAAGAGAGATTGGCGGTCTGAGAGAATGGTCCGAAAACTTGCATTCAGCGCAGTGACATATTCACATTTACATGAGGCTGAAGAATATGACGCCATGTACTTAATGGTTCTTTGATAAAACTTCTTTACTTTCATGGGCCAGTGAATGCAATGGCTTCAGTCAGTATTAAATTAATAATAGAGAGAAAAAATCAACCAGTCAGTTTGTCTTCTCATGGTGGGTATGAATTCTGTGATCACCCTGCCATGATTCTGTGTTGCCATTGCAACAGAATTATCAACAATTCTGATTAGAATTTATGACACCTACAAGGGAAGTCCCGAGACAGTGTTCTGCAGATTCTCCAGCTCCACAGAAAGTGGCAGGAGTGGGGCAAAATGAGAGGGAAGACAGGAAGCAGAACCTCTGCCTTCCCTTGTGAGGACCACTTGTCTCTTCTTTCGTAGGCCTCAATAAAAATTTGAAAATTCTGTCATTTTTAGTGAAAAAAATAGAACATTTTCAAAGTCACAAAGTTACTTTGAGGTAAGAACATAGCTTGAACTTCACTGCTTTGTGCAAGCTCTTTCCAATTAGACCTTGTAAGATAAAGAGGTCAGTTCCATTTGAACATGTTACGCGTTAGGAAATCACAATCATTAAGATTTAGAGAAGCCTAACTTATCCACTTCCAGCCAGTATGGACATCCTCCCGACAGATTCTGCCACTGCTGGTCACTGGGTCTCAACTTGGAAATCCAGGGACAGGAAGGTCAATTCCTTATAAAACAGTGATTCCTCTAGGAGACTATCTTTTTGTGAAATTTTTAACCTTTTAAAATTCATACTTGGGGTCTGGGGATTTAGCTCAGCGGCACAGCGCCTGCCTGGCAAGCGCAAGGTCATAAGTTCGATTTCCGGTACCGGAAACCACCCCCCACCCCAAAAAATTCATACTTAAGCACGTAGTGGAGGGGTGTGAGGAGGGGTAATTACAAATTATGATTTACCATCAGAGTGGATCTTATTTTTATTTTTAAAAATTTTTTATTTTAAAGAGAGTAGTACATGAGTGTGGTGGTCTCCAGACCCCCGAGGGAAGCGAAGACCCGTGAGACTCTGAATTTGGGGAGCAAAGGCTTTATTAGCAGGCCTGGCTGACGCAGACTCCTGAGATCGATCCCGAGAATGCGCCTCACAGACTAAGCGCTCTGAATTTAAGCATTGTAACCGCAAGGGGCGGGGATGAGGAGGGCCAGGGGATGGGGTGATTTGGGGTCGTAGCTTAGGGTTGGGGAACAAGCAGTTCAAAAATTGGCGGGTACAGCAAAAAGTCACATCATTGGAGAACAGGGGAAGGGAAGCGGGAACAGCAGTTTAAACATCTTGTAATAGGATGGTCTTTTTAGCTAAGGGGTTTTGGCAAGTCATCTTAACTCAGCAGAAAGACAGCTAAGGGATTTTAGCAAGTCATCTTAACTCAGCAGAAAGTCAGCTAAGGGACTTTAGCAAGCCATCTTAACTCATCAGAAAGCTTAAAACCTTGAAATGGCATATACAGAACACAAGCATGAGGGTAAAGAATGTAGTTCGTTAAAAAAAAAAAAAACAATTTTAAAACGGAGTTTGCCAGGTCAAACAGGCGCATACAGAACAGCAATGTGGCGCAATAGCCAGGTTATAACAATGAGAAACAAACAAACAAAAAAATAGAACAGTAGCAGCATACCAGTATCACAAACATAAACAAATCAAAGCAAAAACATTCAAAGTGATACAGGGTCTCAAGACAAATTAACACAAATCAACAGTGGTTGTTACATTGCATATCACTGTCCTCAACTACATTGCTCAGATTATCAGACGTAAGAATGAAAGATTGCTCAAACCATTAAAGAGAATAAGAAAATAATTCTTCAATAAAACATTAGAGATAATACAGAGTTTCACTAGACAAGATGGTAGGAGTTCACCATTGTAATTCCATTGCATATTGTTACCTTCAAATCAGTTGCTTAGATCTTACTTTTAATTCCATGCTTCCCTATCTAGAGTGGGAATATCTTTAATGTAAAAGCATGTTCAGATGCTGGGAAAAGCTCTACTACTTGGAACTTTTCTTCTTCAGGATAGAACCTGATTTTATAGCTCAATGAAAAGGATAGACAAGGCAAACTGTCACAAATGTGATTTTTCAATGCATTTGACACATGTACACAGTCTTCCACTCTCCATAAAATCCAGTGTGTCAGGAGTGCATGCAGTTGCTAGTCACAGAAACCAACTCCATTAGCAGTGGCATAAACTATATTTTTTGTTCTCTTCTGAACAGCTTCAAGATAAGCATTACCAAGATAGAGTCAAGGGCTAAATGAGTTCTTTAAGGCAGCAGTCCCCTAGCTTTCAAGCACCAAAATCCAGTTTCATGAAAGTTAATTTTTCTGCAGATCAGTGGGGTGGGATGATAGTTTTGAGATGATTCAAGTACATTTTGTTCATTGTGCATTTTGTTTCCACTGTGCCTCAATATCCTCTGCTATTTCATCAGTTTGTCTAGTTATAGTTCCAGCTAAGACAAGAACACATGCCGCCTTTTGAATTGAAACCTCTCCTTGAAGTTCATGACTGTGGCAGACCACCTAGGTGACTCTCCTTGAAAGAGGAACAATTGCCTCCATTTTGTCTGCTCCTAACCCTATTTCCAAGTATTGATATGTACAAAGCTGGCTAGGACCCTCTCTTTCTCCCTTCAATTGGCTTTAAGCAATGCATCTTAGGCAAGCTGAGGTGCTGATGGCAGTCTTTGAAGATGGCAGGCCTATTTGCCTGGAGGAAACCTTGTTCCCACAAGTGAGCCAGGATGAGATGGGATTTGTGAGCCAATGCTCCAGGCTGTGGGCTGGGATCAAGCCTGGAGACAGAGTTTATTACTTCCTGGGGTTTAAAAGATTATACATCAGAGCTGAAGCACTGACCCAAAAATATTAGGTACTATCTCAGTTGTGTTATGCAGATTACTCTTTCTGCATATCCATTTCTTTGCATTTGCAGAGGTGATTTCAGGCCTCCCACCTAGCCCAGCTCATGGCACTCACCTGCTTCCTGCAATTCTCACAGTCACGTATCCTCAAGCCACTCTTTTCTTGTGAATGAATAAAAGCTGGGTTCAGCATTGGGTTGAGGCCTTTTGTTCTGGATGGCCATCACTGTGGCTGGACTTAGGACCCCTTGGCTCCCCATAACTACAGATACACCTTAGTGTCTCTATTCTCACCATGGGTTGCACTGGAAGTGGTAGATTGGAACTAACTCACTAAGATTCCAATAACTTTTCATGGGGTTACAAATATAAACTTCCTGGGCAGTGAGGAGGACTGGGAAGGGCTCTGTATACATGACAAATGTCCGTAGCAGGCAGGATCAACTCATCTACAGTAAAGGGTTTCCTGGCTCTTAGCAATGCACGTAATCACTAAGAAGGACGCTCTGAATGCAGACACATTTGATGAAGTGGTGGCTTTCAGTAACTGCTGCCATCCTTCATGGTTTTTTTCCTTTATAAAATCTCTAAAGTCCTGTCTGTTAACGCGGGGTGCTTGGTCTTCTTACCGCAAAGCGCCTAGGAAGGTGTTTTATGGCTTCATTGGAGAGCTGGTCATCACCTAGTCCACAATGCAGGGTTGGAGAATGACAGTCACCTGTTGCAAGGAACCCAAAATTTAAGTAAGACCCTTGGAATTTTCTTTTAAATGCAGCTTTCTTTTTGTTAGTAGTCGTACAATCTTCTGCTTTCCATCTTTAGATCTTTCTCCCTTTTCAAAGAAGCTCTCCAGTGGCTTTTTAAAACATCATCTTGGTTAGGGTTAGCTTGTGAGCTTATCAAAACTGAGACAAGTGTGCAGGGTAGGAAAGAGGCCTCAATGGAAGTGATAAATAAAATAATGCACAGGGCACGCAAGGACTAAAACAAGTGTCAGATTCTGGTTTAAAGCCCGCCACCAGTTGAAACTGTGCAGTTGAAGTACATTAATCACTTGTCATTATAAAACCTTCCACCATACTTGCCACTCACCCATAGAGTTTTGATAAGCATGTGCAAGCAATTGATTTATTATGGCCTTTGTGCAGTCAAATCTCTCTGATCTTAAGCTGCCCTAGCAGCTGCTCTTCAGCACTAGCATCACCACTTCAGCCCCACTTCAGATCATCAGTCACTGGATTTCCATGAGGAGCATGTGCAGTTCACATTAGGGTTTGTACTTCATTGATAATCTAATGCCACAACTGCAGGCATGAGTAGAGCTCAGGACCTAATTCAACTGATCAGAGAAGCTATAAACACAGATGAAGCTTCTCTTGCTTGCCTATCTCTCACCTTGCAGTTCCCAGCAGGACATGGACTAGTACTGGTGTATGGTCCATCATCTGGGGACCTCCTGCTTTTGGGACCCGGGTCCTTTTGTTACTTTTCTTGGCCATTTTCAGGGTGTCATCAATGTGTCTTCTCATCAAATTACTAATACTCGTTCTGTCTGGTGAACAACAGGTTTACAGAAATAGAAAGCCCCAAGAGGAGTATTTTTTCCAACATCTCAGATACTATACAGACGAAAGGGTGTTCTGACTTACAAAACTGAACAGTAGGTTCCTTTAGTGGAGACATCCCTTTAGAAGAAGTAAAATAATCCAGTTAAATTGCAGTTACATTAGGCCTGTAGTAGATCTTTGAACTCACCTCTCACTCTAATTTTGAACACTTCCAGTTAAAATACAGCTGTGATAGTTAACTGACTCTGTCAATTTGAGTAAGAAACACCTCACTAAATTGGCTTAGCATAGTTCTGGGTGTGGGAGACCCACCCTAGGGAGAATTGTCACCAGAATAGTATAAAAGGGAAACCCGATGAAGGAAGGAATGCTTGTGTTTCTTCAGAGGAGCTCCAGGCTTCACCTTCACCTTAGACATCTTCAGCCATTCAGTGCAAACTCTTCAGCCTTCCATTGCAGACCCCTCAACCTCCTGATATGGACTCACATGGAACACAACAGTGAGCTCCAGGCCTTCAACTGGATTCTTCAGATTTCCAAGGGGCAGACAGAGCTTTTGCACTGTTCTACAACTGACTCTCTGGGGAGGCGATTGTGAGGCAATCTTGCAAATTTTTATATATTTGTGTATTTTACATTAAATCTGTTTCTCTAGTAAGCACTGACAGATACAACAGCCTTCCAAGAGGTTTTATGTATATAACAATAGAGAAGGTATTGGACCAGAAGACTATGCAATCCAATGCAGTAAAAATACTGAATAAAACAGACGCAGCTGTAAAGCCATGCAGACTTGTATTCATATCTAGGCTCTGCAGTATATAAACTGTCTGTGGATGATTTATTCAATATTTTCATACTTCATTTTCTTCATCAATAAAATGGGGACATTTATAAATATGAAAAATTATGTTGAGGTCTGAAAATAGGAACAATTTGCTAAATGGTTTAGAAAAAAAAGATAGGGAAGAAGGAAGAGTATAGGAAATATACATTTTCCCATCATTGTTGATACTCTGACTTGTATATGAGTGCTATGTGACATTGGTTAGGGTAATCCACTAAAACTGGCCTCTGATATCAGGGAAACTTTGGGTTAGGGTCTAAGGGCCAGCCTTATACTCTAATTCTCCAATCAATAAACTACCTCTATATTCTCTCCTAAAGCAGCCATAAACATTTCAAATGATAGCTCTGGGCTGAAAATTCTGGATACCCTATCCAGTAACTTTAGTAAGTGCTTCATTGTTCTCAAGTAGAAGCAAAGAATGACATCAACCAAATCTCTGCTTTCTGGCAGTAATCCTTTGAGATAGTCACTCACATTCACAAGAGAAATGAAGACAGTGAAATAAAACTAAGATTCAAGGGACTAAGCAACAACATGATGAAAATTCAGACAGAATGTTTTTGCTACCCTGTGAGAGTCTTATTTTCTCTTCTTATGGCAGAACACAGGCTGAGAGTCTAGCTGTCTTCCTGCATCCTGTTACTGACTATGGTCACAGAAAAACAAAGTCTTCTGAAAATACTTGAAGATGATCAACACTGACTTGGGCATATGGGAGTTGTTATTAAATTTGACAGAGCACAAAATATTTTATCCTTTAGCTAAAGAACTTTACCAAACATCGTCCAGGTTAAAACAACATTCATTTTGATTGAAGCTACAAACAGCATATTTCTTTGCAAATGGGCCTGCAGGTGGGGATTGTTCATCACTGGCAAGAAAGAGCGTGGTGGTGGGGGGACTTCACCCACAAACAACTGTCAACCACAGGGACAAAACTGCTAACACAAAGGAGAGTTTAATTCCAAAGTGAAAACAACTTTTTAGCATGAATCCAATACTCAAATAGAATATTTATCAAGCTCACATTTTTCTTTTTTTTTTTTTTTTTGGTTTTTCTCCAGTACCGGGAACCGAACTCACGACCTTGTGCTTGCCAGGCAGGCGCTTTGCCACTGAGCTAAATCCCCAGCCCCTAAGCTCACATTTTTCTTCAAGGGTGCTCTCTCACTGCAAGTGGAACAGATGGCTTTGCAAAAGAGAGGGAAAATCCTTACTGAATCTAAGACTTACAAAATAGCACTATGATTCAGATATTGCTTTAATGAAAAAATTTTGGCTTTCAAGTATTTGCTTTGTTTTTCTGATCTGAAACATCAAGTGCTTCTTATCTGTTCTTTCTGTAGTCTCAACAGGTTAGATAAACTGGATTTCCTTTTCCTGACAACTCAATAGCTTCTTCTGTCTCTGCTACATTTCCCTAGTCCTCACCAGAGAGCTGCTACTGACGGAAAAGAGCACATGTTGCACAGCATGTCCCAAGGGATCCTAATCTCATGATGGAGAGGGTAAGCATGAAGTTGGTTCTGGGTCTCAGATGTTCATCCTTGTTTCTAAGAACCCTCTACAAGGACATCTGTGTCACTGATCAGTTCCTAATGGATAAGATTAGATCAGGGATTACATTTCCAAGAATATAAACTGTATGAAAGAAGTGGAGAAAGCAAATCCTAAAGTAGAAAAAAAAAAAAAAATAGAGGAAATCAACATCCAATAAACCTAAGGAAGTTGTCAATTGCAAGAATCAAGAGTAAATATTAAAGTAAATTCTTATCTAGGTGAGGTGGCACACGCCTGTAATCCCAGCACTCAGGAGGCTGAGGCAGGAGGATCCTTGAGTTCGTGGCCAGCCTGGGCCACAATTGAGTTCAAGACTAGCCTGAATTGCATGGTGAAAGCCTGTCTCAAAAAGTCAAAAAAATTAAATAAATAAATAAACAAATAAATAAAGTAAATGCTTAACATAACATCAAATTCCTAAATGTTCCCCCCACCTGTCCAGCCACACCTCAGGCCTCTCTGTCCATCACATCTCCTGTGTTTCAAGTGTGGACCTCTCCATCAGGCCAGATGGCCTATGTATGCACAGTTATTCTCTGGACAACTCTCTCCCATTTCCCATTCTTTCAGCTGCTTTGCTAAATTGGTTTTAACAAATCTGTTAGATACCAACTTTAATGTCAGGTTCTCAGAGGTTTTCTCTGATCCTCTACACAAGGCCTGATGCATACTTTATGTGTAGTTTTCACTCCCCACACTGAGCTTTCCCTCCTACACAGCAAGTTCCATTTGGCTGTGGATTACCTCTGTCCTACTCAATCGTATAGACTCATCCTCCATATGTGTTAAATGAATGAAAATCTCAAGGTCAGAGGGAAGTAATGTGTGTCAAGTACTTTATGTAGCACATGGCATATAAAATTCTCTCATTAATATTTTGATATGTTTATTATTAACAAATACAAGACACAAAGTGTACAGGAGGTTGGAAAACAACCAACCTACATTGTTTCAAAGCCTCCTGGAGGAATCCACTCAGAGGAGAAGCAAACAGATTATTTAGTAGCTTGACAACATATAGACTTGAACTGAGAGTCATTTAATAGAATCCTTGGGGTCTGGAAGGCATAAGCTTATAGTCAAAAGAAGAAAAATTTTAGAAAGCAAATACATACTCTAGGAAAAGTAGAAAAATATGAAATGAAATAAATGCAATCCTTATATATTATACTATTCAGAAATGAATATGATCCTATTTTTAAGCTACTAAATAAAAATTCAACAGAAGGGTACAATAATAGAATTAGATGAAGGTTTAGAAAAAGAAACAGAGAGAGTAAAATCCTGATTCATCATAAATGAAGTCAGTAGATTAAGCCAAACTAAAGAATGCAAGCATATGTATGTACATATGGTTCTGAAAATGGACACAAGTTCTAGAGTAAACTGCTAAAAGTTGTACAGAGCAGTGGGCAGGGAACAGGTACCCCTTTTGTGCTGTGAATCTTTCAGTATGGTCTTAGTTACATTTCCTCTCATTTCTGAGACAAAATACCCATACTCACAGTTAAAGGAGGAAAGGTTTATTTAGATCACAGTTGTAGAAGTTTCAGTTCATACTTGGCTGGCTCCAATGCAGGGTGGCACATGGCAGAGGGGCATCATAGAGGAGAAATAGTACATGGTGAGAAAAAGACAGCAAAGCAGCAAAGTAGCAGAGAAGTAGCAAGCAGCAAGTGACAAGTGACAACCCTCTTTGTGTCCCTTGCATCATATCAAAGTTACCCACCCTTAGCATTCACATCCAGGGTGGAGCAGCCTTAATTCTAACATGGCACCACAAATCAATACCAACATCACATCCTTAATCCCAGCATCACACACCCTAAATCCAGCCACTTCTGAGAAGTCCCACCTATAAACATATGAGGCTTTGGGAGGACATCTAGATATAAACCATAACATTGTGCCCCTGGTCCCCCAAAGACTTATGTACAGCCCTTTATGCAAATGTAATTTACTCTATCTCTAAAAGTGGCCAAAGTCCTAACAGTTTCAGCAATGCTGAAAAGTCCAAGTCCAAAG
>NW_004955404.1:29497837-29580051 GCF_000276665.1 Chinchilla lanigera
AATATATTTAAACACTAAAATCATAATATCTATTGTGTCTTTAAAATATTTTAATATAGATCAAGATGTAAAGAAATAATGTCTAAGGTAGTATTTGTATTTCATTCACTGATCCTTGATCCATTTCAACCATGTCTGAATTTAACCAGTGTTCTGGGTGCCTGAGAGAAATCCAGCCTCATCAGACTAACATCAGGCTAAAAGCCATGATTTTTTAAGTGATCATACATTTCTAATGAGCTTCCCTTGAAGACTTCTCAAATGGATATTTGCCACATTTGTGGTTGTCTAGTGTTGTGAATACCTTACTGCATTGGGGAATTTCTCATATTATGAGGATTTTCTCCCGAGGGAACAGCCAGATACTCATTTTCCTTCTTCCTAGGCCCACACATATCAGTTGAGTTTTGCAAACTCTCTCCCAACAGAGATTCATAACAGTACACTGTGAGAATACAGTTCCTGATTGCACAGGCAGAGTCTGTTTCTGGACAGACGGTAGTGAGGCAGATGAGGTGTGCTGTCTTAGTTATTTTCTCATTGCTGAGACAAAATACCCAATATCCATAGTTAAAGGAGGAAAGATTTGTTTAGCTCACAGTTGGTAGAGGTTTCAGTTCATAATCAACTAGTTCCAAGGCAGGAAGTCCAGGGTGGTATGGCAGAGGGGCATCACAGAGGAGAAACAGTTTTTGTGTGGCAGGCAGAAGTCAGGAAAGCAGTGAAGCAACAGCAGTGGCAACTAAATCTGACTTTATATTTTATTCAGGCTACCCGCCCTTTGAGCATAGCCACCTACACCCAAAGTGGGGCACTTTTAATCCTAGCATTACACAATTAATCCCAGCATCACACCCTAAATTCAGCCACCTCCACAATCCTTACCTACGACCTCATGAGGCTTTGGTGGGTAGGGACATTTAGATACCTGCCATAACATATGACATCCAAACTAAAACCAGGCATCACATGAGAGCTTTACCCAGTTGTGGGCACAGTGGGGTCGAGGAGGGATCACTCTAAAGTAGATTTTATATTATGGTTTATACATTAATGTCCCCTCAAATCTCATGTGGTCATGGGACTTATTCAGAGGTGGCTGAATCTAGAATCTGTGGTGTGTGATTAGTAAATCAGTCCACTGACTGGTTTGGCATAGTTCTGGGTAGGATTCAGGATGTGAGCGCTATTCTCGTCCCAGGCAGGTAGCTTGCATGCAATATAAGTGACAGAAGGGGAGTTTTCCCTCCCTGCCTTGTTTCTTTTCTATTTTGTGGGTGCCATGAACTGTTCTCCTCTGCGATGGCTCTCTGCCAAGCCACCCTGCCTTGGAGCCAGCTGATCATGGATTAAAACCTCTACAAACTGTGAGCCAAATAAACCTTTCCTCCCTTGATTTTGGATGTCAGGTATTTTGTCTCAGCAACAAGAAAAGTGACTAACACACTTTGAATACTGTCATCACTCACACATCCTCTATGATCATATCCTTCTGGAGAGTCTGTGGACTTCCAGATATTCTTTAATAAATTCCTGATCCACTTACACCAGCTAAAATTAGTCTATTTTTTGAAATTAACACTTTGGATTTACCAAGCCATTTTGGGAAAACTTCTTTTCCTTCACATTTTATTATGAGAAATTTTAATACATAGAAAAAAATATGCAGATTATAATGTTCTCATACATCTCCATGGCACTTGTGAAAACTGACTTGTGGCCAATCCTGCCCTACCTAAATTTCCATTCATTCTCCATTCTCCCACAATATCAAATTATGTGTCATACATAAATATCATTGTATGTATCAATAACAAAAGATGATTCACTTTTTGGTATAAGCAAAATACTATTAGCATTCACTTCAAAAAGTAATAATGTCATTATATAATCAAATGAGTATTCAAATTTCTGAGTATTTTTGTAGGATTATTATATTTATTTTCTTTTTAAAAAGGACTTATAAATCTCTTTTAAAGGATCATCTTCCATTCTTTTTTATTTCCTTGAAATTTTAGTTGGTTAACTCTTTGTCGTGTAGAATTTCTCAAAGTCTGTTGAGGGTAATTTAAAACATCTACCCTGGTTCTCCACAGGGTAGTTTAATATGTTGCCTGTATTCTCCAGTTCCTACAGACAGGCAGGTAACTTGGGCATTGATTAATTTCATATTTAATTTTTGATGGGGAAAACTGTCTTATGATGAGTATTGCATTTTTCTATCAGGTGGCTTATAATTTTTAATTGTCTTTTGTGACAACAGGTATTGATGATCAATGACTAAATTTATTATTTCCTTAGTGGTTACACAATGGCGATCTTCGATTTCTATCATTCTTTATTTATTATTTAGAATACTTCTATGAAGAGAAACTTCCTCATATGTGATCTAATGATAATTCATATTTTAAGAAAAACAGTATAAATCCCTCTTTATTCACTAGTTTTCCAGTATTGAATTTGTTCCCTAGTATCCTTCAGTACTGACCAATAAGAAAATTTAACTTTCAACATTGCTTATACCATTGTTATAAATTCAAGAATGTAATCACATTTAGTGCATCTTAGTCAAATGCACTCATTATTCTTACTGATATTGAAATTGTCCCATGTTTTGTCAATGAGAGCTATTCAAGTTGGCTCTTGAATACTTTTAAAGTGGATTTTATCACAATGGCCGGTACAGCCTACAACACTTTCTTTTCCTTTTTTTGGTCATCTGTAATTAAAAGTTGTTTTGCCTCTTCCTATATTTCTGATAGCATTCACTTTACTTTTAGGGAGAGGGGCATTGAGTTTTCACACTGAGCTACATCCTCATTCCTTTTTTAGTTTTTATTGTGAGATAGTGTCTCAGTCGTTGATTCATTGCAGGTTGGGCTCAAACTTGCAATTTTATGGGCTACCATGCCTGGTTCAGCTCTCACTTGTCTAATTTTCTTAGCTAATACCACCACCACAATGTTAAAGAATAGTAGCAATAGTGAGGAACATTTCTGTTTTGCTAACTTTAATGGGAAAGCCTCTACTGTGTCCGCAGTAAGTAATGTACTGGCTTTTGACCCAAAGCATATATTGTAACATTTTACTGCCTATTCTTATTTTAATGGAATGATGGGATATTTTCAAAACAAAAATGAATTTTGTCAAATTTGGCAATTTATATCACTCATCTTGACTGATAATTCTCTGTCCTTAAATTTTTCTCACATATGGAACAAAACACCTCTCTTTGATACAGACTGATACTTGAAGAAATATATTGAACTTGTTCTATATTATTTTCTTTAAAATCCAAGTTAAATATTAGGAAAGGTTTAAAATATATTACAACATATACATACTGAAAATTAGAAAATTACAGAAAGGAATTATTTTGGAAGATTTTGTGAAGAAGATATGAAAATGTACTTATAGGAAGATATTGTTGAAATGAAAGTAAATGATACTATAGCTTTGGTGAGATTTGTCTGTATAGAGAAAAGTCATTTCTGGGCATAAAATAACCTTGCACATGGTAGTAGTTTACTATAACTAAAGGAAATTGAGTATGACTAACCTGTTTTACTTTCCTCTCCGACTCTCTGTTTAAGTAACTTTCATGTCCATGTAACTATACCTGGTCTGTAACAGTAAAGACATGGCCCATCTACTTCTTCTTAAAGTTAATAGATAGCAATAACTGGTTGATTAGGCTCTCTGAGTTTCACCTTTTTAATCTACCTTACAGAAAATATCATTGAATATCCATTCCAGAATTTAAATTAAAAAAAAGCAAGTAAAAAAGATACCATACAAATTCTCAATTAAAATTGGGAAGCTTTGGGTAATTATGCAACATGTGTTTTTCTTTGATTTGTACATTAAGAACTATTGTTCTACATTTATGAAAACAACATTTCTTGCCTTTTGGCACATTTAATCAAAATACTGAGGTATTAGAATATAGCTAGAGCCAGAGGCTTCTCTGTGTTAGAAAATTGCCACTAGATTATGCATGTTCATTTATCTATCCTCATTTGATCCATTTAAATATTTGATTTACCTCTGCCCCTTTCCCTGAAGCAGTACAAGTTGGGTAGGTGATTTTTTAATTTAAGTAAAAAGAGAAAGGGCTTGCCACACATTGCCCCTTGTTTTTACTTATAAGATGTGCTTGCTTAATAAAGGAGAAGTGCTAGCAGAGATGACAAGGTCAAACTGCCGCAGTTTGACCAAGTCGGAACTGCAGGAGGAAGGTGTGAAAAGGTGGATGAATGAATAAACTGGATGAACAATTTGGGGTGAGTGCTTCGGGGATACCACCTGCTAAACACTGGAGCCCATAGAAGCATTCCTCATGTGATGAGTAAGAAAGGGGAACTGTGGAGAAGAATTAAGAATAGTAGATGAGTCCACTGGATGGAGACAGTTAACGCAGGGAATACACTAAAGTTACCAAACTGAGGACAACTGTCTTGTTAGCACTTAATTAGGATGATAGGTATATCCCTGGTACCCTATCAGGCCTCTTTCTTACTTTTAAATTGTAAGAGTTGGGTTATTAGGCATGGTCTCTTTAATTACCTTTATAGTCACTTGTCCAATAAAACTGATAAGAGTCATAGTGTCCTTCAGACTCAAAACATTAACTCCACCAGCGATGCAAATGAGTAAGAGAGAGTGGACCCTGTTCCCCTCTAATAGGGCATTTCAACCAGCCCCCTCATCAGCTCGACAGCCAGCTTATTGCTGTGAGCCCTGAACATCGGTAACAATTACATGAATACCAGGAAGGAAGACTTTACTTTTTGCCTCTTGTGCCCATTAGAAAGCCCAGTATCACCCAATCCATGTGTAAATTACTCAGAAGACTTCTGGGAGAAGAATGCCTGTCTAGACCTGGATTCAGTATCCGAAGTATAGTTCTGTCTCCCGCTTCCTCTCCCTCTCCTTCTCCCTCTTCCTCTCCTCTGCTCTCTCTCTCTCTAGATATAGATATAGATGATACTGATATAGGTAGAGATGTAAACTATATGTATGTTTTAAATCAAAGTCATCAATTCTTTTGGCAATCAGCACTGTGGGCTTTTATTAGTTCTGAAACCTAGATTCGGAAAAGATCTGATTGAATCATCTACATTAACTCTCATTCCAGAGCAAGTGCTCATTCCGTGTAAAATGGAAGATAATTTATGCTCAAACAAAAGAGGGAGTCTGTCCACTTCTGTCAACATTACTTCTGTGGTTTTACTTTGAATTTAAATGAGTCATGAATACTATAAGCATCAAGCTGGCTGTAAGATGTTACAGGGAATTGAAGACATAATTCCATACCTCAAGAAGTCAACCATGGAGTGACAGAGGCAGGGCAAAGGTAGGAATTTAGATTTGACCTGTTGCATAAAAGATTTGTCACCCCTGGTGCTGACTTCTCTTGCAGAACTGCACTGTCCGTCTTGTGGCTAGGCTCCTAGCTTCAACTTTTCACCACCGCTGTATCTACCAACCCTCATCCTATTGTAACTCTAAGTCATACAATTCACACTTGCTTTTGAAAGCAAAAGATACTCAGGGACCCTCGTAGCCTGAAAGTAAGAAGTGTAACAGTAGATTTAGGTATGCTAACTGATCTAAAATCTCAAATTTTAGAAGGCCTAGTGGCTGGGAAGAGGCTTATGTTCAAATCCTGGGTTCCACAGGTCACAAGAACTCACTTGCATCTATAGGAGCACCGAGACCAGCACCCACTCCCAGAACAACTGTACGACTCAGCATCCTTACCAAAATGTAGAAGTTATCTTCCCTCATCCCGGACTAGACAAGTGAAGAGACTTTAACAAAAGGAATAATTACCCAGCAGAGGGCAGGGTTAAAGGAATAAACAGGGCAATAATTAGCAACAAAAGGAAGTCATTACTATTACTTTGGTTAAAGAAGAAAAAGGAGGAAGAAATGTTATCAGCATAAAATGAAAATTGGAGTCACTAAAGAGAATCTTCCAGGCAAGGCTTGTATTTCAGCTACTCCCAAAAATGTGGCACCAAAGCAGGGAGGGAGTGGAGATGAAATCCCTGATTGTCTCTCCTCCTGCCCTTTGATCTCCTGCCAGGGTTCCTCATTGGCTAATCTCAATCAGAACCCAGAAAAGGAGCAGGTTCCAGGGATCAGCCTCCTGGGGCACAAAGCAGGGCAGACAAGAAAATAGACTGGGGCATGGAAAGGGGCAGATAAGAACCACCCAAACCACCAAGAATGAGCAAACCAACAAGCAGGCCATATCTGTATGTAAAGGCTCCCTAGCTGTCTTCCCCAAACTGCTAGAGACTTCTGAGAGAAATACATATTTCCTTCAGTTTTCTTTAGAAAATATATAATGCTATTCTAAATGGTTCTGGCCTGTACATGCTCAGAGAAAATGGCCACAAAATGTGAACCAACAATCCTGAAGATTTGGGTCAGGACCCGCAGAAACAGAGCTAGCCAAACAATGCAGACCATCAACGGCTGAATGTGGAGACCAGAGGCTTTGGGAACACTCACTAACCAAGCAACTGGATAAAATCATTGGTCCAACGCAATGTAGTGTTCTCCTGAAACCCAGGACAATCATTTTTTATCTTTTCCTGGTTTCCAAACTTATCATTTCTCCTTCCACCTAGATCCCCCATACGATCATGCGAACATACAGTCCCCTACTTAGGCCCATTCTCAACTGAAACATCAAGCACCAGTCAAAAACTCTTTTTTCTTTATGTCTTCCTTATATCTGCTAATGGACATGGTAACACTGCACCTAACAGACTTACTGTCATATCATTTTTATTGCTCCCTCTCCTCTGACATCTGGAGCCCGACACCTCAAAGAGCAAATGCCCTTCCATGAGCACCCAGGAAAAGTAACCACGTCACTGACCTTCACACATCTCACTGTCCTTCCACCTGGTTTACCCCAGGGCCATAGAAGCAGAACTGAACAGTTACCTCCTGTATCTAACTAGCTCTCACATTCCATACATTCTACACAAACAAATTTCTAATTTAAAGTAATTTTAAAGAATTTTCCCGAATTCCTTTTTCTGTATTTCATGTCAAGGGCAAAGTTGATAGAAAGTTATTGCTCAAATTAAAATGATTTTGCTCTTCAAGCTTCTCTCCTCGAGGCAGTTGCAATAAGGGCACCAGAGCTGTTCGCCTCGGCCAGTGCTTCTCAGTCTGGATGACCAGTGGCACCACCTGAGCTGGGTCCGGCCCTTCCAAGTCCTGGATGAACGGTGCCGGCAAAAACATTTTTAAGAGCTCATCAGACCCCACCCACGTTATTCCAATGCATATTCAAGGTCAGACACTACTGCTACAGGCTGAGTATCTCCATCCTTTTTTGCAAAGGCAAGATAAATTATAAGATTGCAAAAGATGGGGAGAGGATGAAGAAGTAGAGGGAGGGAGAAAGTAAGGGCAGGGAAATGGGGAAAAAAAGAGAGAATGAGCTGTTATGTACCTGTACTAACTCCCCACAATGAATGTAATCATTATGTACTACAAATATGTACTAATGAAAAAAGGATGCACGAGAGTTTTGTGACTTGCGCTGCGCTTGGCATGTGGTAGGTACTCAACTGAGCTGCTTCCCTGTGCCTCTGCATCCTTCCAGATTGCCCTCTAAAGACTGCCCTGGGGTTTTAAAGTTTCTCAAGAATAAGCCATTTTTTTTTTTATAGGAAACAATTATATTAGCTAATAACACTCACACAAGATCCAACCACTGGAAAGAAAAATTCTTTAGCAGTAAGAGAGAGCCTGACAGAAAGAACAAGGAGAAAGTTTTTTGTAAAAACAAGAGATAGCGGGGCTGGGGATTTAGCTCAGCAGCACAGCACCTTCCTGGCAAACATGAGGTCATGAGTTCAATTCCTGGTACCAGAAAAAAAAAAAAAAAAAAAAAAAGACAAGAGATAGCTTCCAAAAATCAAGTTGGTTCAATTTGGATCCTTAACTCATCGTCAATCACTTCAAAGGAGCCAAAACTGTTTATCACACATAGAAATATTTCCTTGGTGGTCAGTTGCTTCTCAAAGGTTCTTCCTTCACTGAATCAGAAACGATCATTAATGGAAGCATTTTAAAATTGCCATTTAAGAAATATCAGAAAACTGTTTTCTATATCTTTTCCACCTGTCTGGTAAAGCCACTGTCGTCCCTTAGAGGTCAGGTCAAACTCATTTCTTACAATAAATCTTCCTAGGTCTTCTAAAGTAGAATTCTCTCTTCCTCTACTCTTGCAGTTTTTTCATTTATAAGCACAATATGACTTACTTCTGGAGATATGTATGTGTGTGATTGTTTCTAATTAACCATGATCCTAGAAAGCAGAGGCAAGAGTTATTCATCTGTGTGCCAGCCACTCCATCTGGAATAATATCTGACGCATAGGAGGGCTGCATAATTGCTACGGAGCTTAAGAGTGTGATGATATTTATTTTACATACTGTTCTTTATTGGACATATGCGTTCCTAAAAAACCATTGTATGTGTAATATCTTGTAATATTAACCACAGGACATATAGTAAATATGGGTTTAAGTGCACGACACTCATCACAGAAACATTAAAACAAGGTAGGAACCTGGTAAAGACAGTACCACAGTCTTACACATGTGAAGTACTTTAGAAATTATTACTACAATAAATATGGCACTTTACTGGAAAAAGTCCCAAAGTTTGCCTACAGAAATGGGTGACTGTGAGTCCTTGTGAAGTGGTGGAAGGAGGGTTTTCTGAAACAGGAGGAAATGTAGTAAATAGCAAATGTGGAGAGGACTGGCTCATAACACAACCAAGGTCCTAAGAGCCAGTAGACTTGTGAGGGGTGTGGGGTGAATTTTGTATATTCTTGTGCTGCTAGACCCAGCTGGCTGCAGTTTTCCATGTTTATCTAGTTCTTCTGAGGATGAAATTGCATATAAACAAATGTGAACTTCACATCAGGCTCAGATTATTCTCTGTCAATTGTTTTGGATCAAATTCAGATACTCAGAACTAAGTGTTATAGCAGAATGGACTTGCCCTACTGTATAAATGGTGTGAAATAGTCTGGTTTAGGATTCAAAAATAAGCAGAAAACTTTACATCAAAACACATTCTTTAGTGCTTGCAAAGAAAGCTAAAGTAAAATGATAGCATGAGATTTCAAGCCAAAACTGGTCTATGATTTCTTTTTAGGACATAATTAATGTTGGCAAATCACTTAGGCTTGCTCCATTTATCTTTTACATTCTCTAAAATGGGGACAACATATTGTGTCTTTCCCAGACAGGTGCAGTGTGAAAGCCTTCCACAGACCACTGAAGATGAAAGTCATTCTGATAAGCTCTAAGAAATGGGCTTCTTTAAACTTCATAACAGAGTTCTATTCTTTGCATATCAAAGCTGAGCTATGTCAACATATCTGTTTGTAGTGTCTATAAAAAGCTTAATAGTTGAGGAAAGTCAACATTTCTATATAAAGTACACAGGTCCAGTGGTACATGATTCAAAGACAAATCACTTCTAGTTAATTTGTTCATGTCCAGGAATAGCCGGCTGTTTATTCAATGCAATCCCCAGCTTGCTCCTGTGGCCACAATAAAACAAACAGGAAGGAACGTGGCACTGCATGTGGCTGGCAATATGTTTATTTAACACTTTCTCCCACCTTGGGTTTCTACTGCTTCTGACTCTGTTTTTTTAGCGTATATTGAAAATTAATGTGGTTGACAGAAAAACAAATAATTAAATGATAAATACATTAAAAAGGTGATTTAAGGAAAGACACAAAATATAATGCTAAAAACATCTATAGCCAGGAAAGCTAATAAGCAAATGGTCTGAAACACACATCAAGTAAGCCTTCTGCACTCTACTTGCTTCTCTGAACTAAAACCTGGCTCACTGCTGCAACTTCCCTTCCCGCATCAGTCCCTAACCATGACACTGATTTTTCTTCCTGTGTTTCTTACTGCAAGACCTGGATGTCAGAGAGCCAGCTCTGTTCTCTGTTGAAGTGGTATTTCCTCTGTTCATGTAAGTCATCCTGATCCTTTGAGAGAAATGAAATGGGGGAGGAAAGATAGCAGCCTCTTTCCCTCTTCATCCTTGTCTTCCACTGGCCCTCCTGACACTAATTCCATAGTTAAGACTATGGAGTCCCAAATAGTCCTGCTTTTCTACATTTCCACGGTGCAAAGGAATTTGAACAAGCAGGTGGGTCATCCATTTATTCTGTTGCCTCAGAGTCCCAGTCTCCTTGATTTCAAAGACACTCAACTGAATTCCCACCCTTAGTCCCCAAACCTCAACTCAAACCACTTCTACAAGATTAAACTCTTTGTTAATTTTTAAGGCCATTGCTGCAAATGACCACAAACTAAAAGCTTTTTTCTCACATAGCTCTAGAGGCCAGAAGCCAAAATCAGTTTCACTTGCTTTTTTTTTCTTTTTAGCACTTTGTGGCCTATGCAAACCAATAGATAGATAAATAGAAGATGATAATAGATGATAGACAGGTAGATAGATGGATAGATAGATACATCGATAGAAAATCTTTCTCTGAAGTCTTCACTCAACCTATCAAGTCTCTCTCTCTCTGCTTCCTTCTTGTAAAGGCACCTGTGCGTTGCATTTTGGACCACCTAGACAACCCAGGATAATGTTTCCGTTTCAAGATTTTGAATTTACTCACATCTGCAAAGATTCAGTTTCCACATAAGGTAGCATTCACAACATGTAGGAATTCGGATGTGGGCAGTCCTTAGGGATCATTTTTCAGATCACCACAAGCTCCAGTATTCTAATTTCTGACCTTAAGCTTTCTTGGACACCTTCATTAACTCCCTGTATTTTCTCACTTTCCATCATTCCCTTTTTTGAGTCTTTCCTAAATATCCCTAAAATCAAGCATCTTTTCAGGCCACAATGCCTTTACCCACTGCTGGTCATTTAGTCTGGAATGTTCTCTGGCTTCTTTGTCAGACTACCTCTTTCTCATATGTTAAAGCTTCACATCAGGTTTATCTTCTCCAGAAAACAAGCCCTACCACAACCTACACACACACGCCCATCTCTGGATCCCAGACAGAACCACATAGTGTACGTGTGTTTATCTTAGCTCTTACCACTTTTAAAAAAAGCTTTAAAAAACAGTATACCTATTTCTAATCATAAAAATTTTAAAAAAAGAACATAAAACATAAAATACAAAGAAAAAAGAAGACATTGCAAAATCACCCAAATTTTCCTAAATATAGATAACCATACTAATCTGCATTATAGAAGCAGTTTCTGTAAGAGGTATGTGGGTGAGAATCACATAGTGGGTTAAAGTTTGCACTGGCTAGATAATTTCTGGGACACTACTGATAAAATATTATATGATCTTAAAATAAATACTGTATCACATTTAACCTATTTGACTAGTTACATCTAGTGTTTTATAAAATACATTCTTAAAAATGAAAGTCACCAGAATCACTGTTTCACCTTCCTTTGAAATTTTCCCACAGCACACAGAAAGATCCTGTCCTGTTGGCTCTATGTATGAGCATATTTGCTATGAATATCTATGAAGTTATGTATAACCTAAGATATACTGAAGAAATGAACAGACCTTGAACTACTCATGAGTTACTATTTAGCACAATGCAGGTAAGGTTGTAAGTTAAGGATATTCACATTTTCAACACATTATCTCCATAGTCACAACAGGAAGAGGAAATGAGAATATGGATGGCTGTGCAGGAAGGTTATGAAAAGGCTCAGAGGAAACTCATGTTACATGGAGTCGCCATGTCATCACAACATGGTCACATGGTTCAGCCTAAATACAACAGAGGCTAGGAAGCTAGTCTTCCTGAGAGCCCAGGGAGAAGGAATGAAGATTGGAAAGTAACTGTCTGTCATAATATTTTCAGTCTGTTTAATTGTCCTCATATACGGTACAAGTAACATAGTCAGCTCCTGATTTCCCATTTTATAAGAAGCATGATGTGAAGTAAGGAGGCTCTAAGATTAATTTGACAAAAAGCTCAAGCTTAACAGAAATTATTTATTAATTCCATTCTTATTCCTGATGTAATCTCGTGGCAACTGATAATAGGTACCAAAATCATTATGCACTGTAGTAAAATAAGAAAATATTTTAAAATTTTTAAATTATAATTGTGCTTCTTTAACAGTTACCTTCAACTGAATGCATTAGTGGCTACCTTCAACTTATGAATCAATAACAGAACAGAGAGCATTTCTGAGCTAGTAACACTTCAGAAAAAATATATCTTTAAAGTCTCTGTTATAAATTTTTTCTTAATGAAGCTTTATAACACCAATTATTTCATGCAAGTAGCTGGTCATTTAGCGATCATTACTGCTTGCTTTATTCATATTGGTCAGTGAAATGTCCTGAAGCAGCTTACTTCCTGGGTAATAAAAAATTATAGATTTAGACTGTAATTTAATATTAAGTTTGTCTTTTAAGACATGTGTCAGGGAGGCAACTTCATTTTCTTTTACTATACTGTGGGAATGAACTGATGCTCCTCCAAAATGACTTGAGGCAAAAGACATTAATGGCTCTTCTATTCTCAGAAGAAAGTAGAGAGCCACATGAATACCACATGAGACTAGCCGGTCATTTCCTGAGACTCCGGTTCGGATTCGTAAGTAATAACATGGGAAATCACTGTATTTCTTCATGTATTGGGTATGGTAGGGAAATTTGTCTCATAAAGTATTTTGGTTTTGTCTACCATCTTTGAGTAGGTGCTTTCCTACCTGAAAGGCATGAAGTCCTGCATTCCACTTACAGAAGATCACTTGCTATATGGTCATCCACTCCCTATTTCTAACATACACAGAAGCTTATTCTGTGCTTCCTAAGCAAAGTTAGAAGTTCTATATTCATTCTTAAAATCTTATACCTTTCAAGTCTTATAGCCTACAGCAATAATAGCCTCTATAAATAATTTAAATATATAGTAATCATATAGTATAATAATTTTGTCTATAGTAATGATAAAATAATTATGTAATACTTTCAAATGTTATAACTATTCTTCCAAAAATTCTTCTCTTTCTCTATGTTATGTAGCATACTAAGGAAACTGAGAAGCAAGGTAGTTAAGTAATTTGTCCAAAGGCACAAAATTGAAATTATTAGGCATGGCATTTGAAAGTGGGCAGTCTGATTCTAAAGTCTATATGTTTGCTATGTTGTACTCCTTCCTTATCTATTATAGTTAGAACACCTTATTAATCTTATTAAAAGATATGTAAATTCTTTTGTTGATAATTGAGGTTTTCAGTTATAGTTCCAAATCAGATCAAATTGCTTTCGCTTCAAAATCTACCTACCCCTTATTGCAAATGCTCTCATTTTATAGCTCTTGTTTTCCCTCCACTTTAGTTGATTTTGGTGATTAAAGAGAACTGTTCGTCTGCAACAAAAGCAAAACATTTCTGCCGATAGCAAAAAGTGACAGCTGAAACAGCATTTAAAGTACATCTTGAATAAATGTTCAAAAGCATGGCCTTAGGGCAATTTCCTGTTTTACTGGAAAATCTACTTTGCTAGTGTCTGATAAAATTGTATGAACAGTGGAAGCTTAATTCTCTAAGGCATGTTCTATGAAGCATTTGACAGCTTATCTGATGAAATCCACTCTACTACCAGTACAGAGAGACTGTGTGCCCCTCATGGAGGAAACCTTGTCTGAATGGCTCTTGTAGCCTTGGGGCTGATGTTATTAGTTCTTAAATGAACTGATTAGTGTTTCGTTGACTTATTTCCCAGCAACTGCACTTATGCCTGACATGTCACAGGTTTTCCATCTTGTATAATCAATCTGCTGTTGAAAATGACTTGCCGGTATATGGAAATATTATTAGAGCTATTTAATACTTGGAGCCATCCAGGTGATTCAATAAATTTAGACAAAATTAAATCATTACTCACATAATATTGGGTGAAGTGTCATTTAAGCTCACAATTAAATGTCCTACTTTCCGTAAACTATGGCAGGAAAAAACTACCATTCATAAATGGAATGCCAAGTGGCTTGTCCCAGTGCCTCATGCTATGAAGTGGTAGAAAATGGTATGATAAAAATAATTGGTCCATCTAAAATACTCCCTAGTGTACAGACTAATAATGCATTAACATGAATAACTCTTCAAATTCAAGTACAACCCCTAAGATTTCCTATCCAAAAGCCAAAAATTTATGCCAGGTCTCCCAGCTTATTCTGAGCTTCACTAACTGTCAAAACATGTGGTTACATATTCAATCAATATCAGGCTTGTGGCATTCCACCTAGTTGCAAGAGGTTATGGGGTGTATGTCTGTGGGAGTGGTAGGATCTACCACCCCCTTTGCACCAAGTGCAGACCAGCCTGTTTAAAGAAAACAATGTTTATGATCTGATATAAATGTGATCTCTCCAAAATGATTTAAAATATATCCTTTGGGATGAGCTATCTTAGAACCAAGCTGGAAAACCAAACAGCATTTATGGGTTCCCATAAAATTATTTTGGGAGTTTTCCATAGAGTTATGTTCCAACTCTCCATCGCTTTTATTCATTGAATTTTGGAGTGCTATCACATTAAAAGGAAAATGTTGACTATATTTACCATATAGATTTTGTAGAGAATACTGTTCTTCATATCACACAGTGTCTTCTTTGAGAAAAGCCAAGGATGCCTCTGTAGGGTTTCAAAATTGTTCCACTTGTAAATCATTGATTTTTTTTTTTTTTTTTTTTTTTTTTTTTTGGTCTTGTGAATGCTGAAGAGCACTGTTGGTCAACGTAGAGTCAAACTTGCAGCTCACTGCTAGAAAGAGCAAGAGTTTCTTGGATTTTGTGTACTAATCTCATTCTTGGCTCCATTTTTAATCTCATCTACTCTTGGGATGCTTTTTCTCTGCCACTTATTTGGTCTGGAATAGTATCTAGCTACAGGGTATGCTTTTTTGAGCCACGTGGAATTTCTCTAGAGCTTGTCAGGGAATAAATAACTCACTGATTAAATGCCTTAGGATTAAGTTTATTCATGCTTCACACTCTAAGGTGATGAAACAAGGATGAAGGGGAGAATGCGGGGTTCAGAGTTTGAGGATCCTGAGCATCTGACAAAGTTGGTGACCTACACAATTCCTGGTTGCTAGCTCTGCAATGCCAAAGGAGTTACCTAACTTCTCTGGGTTTCTCTTTCCATATTTCTTAAATGAGAAAGGTAATATCTCATACATTTTTGTGAATATTGCATGAGACCATTCATTGATTTATTCAACCAGTAAAGTGACTGTTGGGTACCAATTGCTCTGCATGCTGGGGATAGAACAGAAAGCAGCACCAAAAGGCCACAAAGGTCTTTAAAAGTGTGTATTCTTGGTTGGGGGGGGGATAAACAAGATAATAAATAAATAATATCATTTGAGATAGTAGTTAGTGCTATGGTGGTAGTGATGGAGAGCTGGTCATGAGTCTCATTGAGAAGGTGACACTGTGCCTGAGCTGGGGTGAGGGGTGGCATCAGTCATATGAAGCAGAGGAAAGAGCAGTTCAGAGTGCATCAGGGAAAAAGCTCAGCAAATGCAAAGGCTGTGACATGGAGACCTAGTGGTCAAATCTACAGAGCTGAACTGTGAGAAGCACCTAGAATTAGGATGAATTCTGTCTTGCTGCATCCACAGGGTTGCCTTTCCCAATGGCAAACATGCTCTATGTTAGACTTCTCATCTCAACCAAGAAAAATGAAGCAGCAATTTTATCTCTTTTGCTCCTACTTGACACATAAGCATTGAATGTATTTATTAGGTGCAGTATGATGCTTTGATATAGGTATACATTATGTAATTCTCAAATACAGTACTGTTAACCGTAGTCATCGTACTGTGCAAGAGAACATCAGAATTTATTTTGCCTAACTGTAACTTTGTACCCAAAGATAAATCTCTCCTTCCAAACTTCCCCTTGTAGGTTCTCCAGCCTCTGGTAACCACTATTGTACTCTCCACTTTTATCCCAGCAGGCCAGCGGCAGCTTTACGGCGGGGGAGTGGATAACCTCAGCAAGCCCACACCTTTATTTCCCCTGCAGTTCAGGCTGGTTTCTGGTTTCTGGTTTCCGTTCAGCCTGCAGCAGTCAGTGCCCCTTTCCCAGCTTGCACTCCGCTGGGAGCCGCTAGGGGGAGGCAGAAGCTGTCCTGAGTTCCAAGCTCAGTTAGCCCCTCTCCAAGATGGCTCCAGGCCAATTGCCTTGTCCTGCTGGATGGCCCAATCTACGCCACCCACTAGCTAGTGTAGTCCACAGTGTCCACTGTGCCGTTGCACTGTTGCCTCTCAGTGGGGGCCTGTGGGGTGGGAGCAGTCACTGTGTGTCCACAGGTGTTAACCGGTTCTCCCACACAGTGAGTCCTAACTCTCGGGGAAGGTGCCACCCCTCCCCTACTTCTTCCTTGAAGTTTCTCTCTCTGCTCTCCCTGTTGGCTTCCGTTCTAGCTTCAGATTCTTCCTGGGTCCAGGGGACCCACTTCTCTCCTTCTTCTCTTCCTCACATTGCTATCTCTCTCTACTTTTCTAACATTGACTTGTTTAGATTCTGAGTAACATTATGCATTATTTGATTTTCTGCACCTGGCTTACTTCACTTAACCTAATGTTCTCTAGATTTACCCATGTTGCTGCATATGACGGGATTTTGTTCTTTTTTAAGGCTGAATAGTATTCCTGTGTATATACATTTTCTTTATCTGTTCATCCACTGATGGACCCTTAGGTTGATTCCATATGTCTGGCATTGTGATAGACAAAGCAGTAACTGAAGCGCTACTACACATAAATGGTCATCCTTTATGCATCAGAAGATTGACCCTCCCTGCCAGTCCCAGGAATTTCTCAGTAAAGTACACTTCCAGCTCTTTTCCCTCAAGAGTGTCTCAGAAGTCCAAAAAGCTTCTCTTGCTGGTGCTTAGTAAAACCTAATGCTCTGCACCTGAGTTCTTTTCACTAACATTCACACTCATAACCTCATGAGAAAAGCAATAGCATTTTTCTCAGTTCCTAAGGTAGATACAAATGTGAGAAAAAGGCACTTATTTATTTTCCATTCTAGGATAAATTTATAGATAACAAGTAGTGGAAACAGGATAAAAAAACAAAACTGAACAGGACTCTCTTCTCTTGGGACTTCCTGATATCTGCATGAGTTTTTCTGAGATAAGAACCATGTGACAATTGTTAGATACTTGGGTTTGGGTCTTGTGGCTTGGTTGTTGTTGTCATTGTTCATTTTATCCAGAAAAATGGCAATTAGGGAGGCCCTTAATATATTGTTTTCATCATTCTCTTCTAAAACTTTAGAACTCTCCCATGGACGACACAAAACTGATTCACCACGGGATTCTGAAAACAAGAAAACCATCTTGATTAGGTTTATTTACACAGTTGGGTGTGTTGGCCTTGGTTCTTCAAATTTATTGATACTAACTAAAAAGCAAACAAGTACAACTTCGTGCAACCCAGTGATTCCACTAGAACACCGCATATATTTGTTTGGCTCTAATAAAACAGTGACAGCCTAACACCAGCAGGTTCATATTTGTGAAAGGATACTACTTTTTAAAAACTCAAAAGAACCCCTTTAGTTACAGTTATGGGAGTGCAAAAGAGAGGAGTTAATTTTTTAAAGCATAATGTGCTTTACAAATATAAAACTATTGAAATCAAGACCCAGCATTTGCCATTTGGGTTTCCCCTTAACTCAACTTGATGTGAATTCCAGGGTTTAGTACCACTGATGAGCTTCCAGGCTTGTCAAAGAACAAATGAAAAACAAAAGGTAGTAGACAGTTCATGAGTTTCTTCCATCCACTCTGTTCCCTAGTCAAAAGCACCAATTCCGAGCTCTGAGTACGTGTTTCTAGAACCTCCTGCTTCCTTCCTTTAAATACAATTCCGAACACTGCATGTAACTTGTATCATTCAATTTTCCTGCAGTCTTCTGATAGTAATCTTTTTTTGGTTTTTTTCCGGTACCAGGAACCAAACTCACGACCTTGCGCTTGCCAGGCAGGCGCTTTGCCACTGAGCTAAATCCCCAGCCCCTCTGATAGTAATCTTGAAACATCTCCAACAGACTAAATCAAACATGTGCTGCACACACTTGCGCAATATTCAAAACATAAACAGGTGCCTGTGAAATACACATAGCACTTACAGACTCTCCAGGGACACATGCACAGGAAATCTGCTTGGTTCCTGAGGCAGAGAAGAGCCCATCTCCAATCCTGTGGGTCCTACCTTTTTCTGTGCCACTCAATGAGTCCTAAGCAAAGCCTGCCTCCTTCCTCTGCACAGGGCAGAAACTGAGTATGACAAACACAAGTGAGGCAAAGTAGGGGTTGTAAGTTGGTCCGAGGGATGCCATGGAGTATATCTTGTCTCTACAGATCCATGTCCCTTCATAAAACAAGAGAGGCTTATGGAGGTCTTATGCCCCTCCATAAGCCCAACTTATGACTCTCCCAGAGTACTTGCTTCCACAGTGCTCCAGGAATCAGCATCCTGAAAATGTCTTCTTTTGACCCTGGGCACAGAAGTCTCCTTCGCTCCTGATTGGTGGCCATGGATGAACAGTGCTGTGCAACAGGACCAGCTACCAGTGTGTGAAGGTCATCAGGGCAACAGGCAAATCAGGCACAGAAGCAGAGGAGCACAGAGCTCAGCCACTCCAGAGGTTGTTGAAAAGTCAGATTTCCCAGCTTAAAAGATGCTAATACAAAAAGAAAAGGAGTTGGGGAAGAGTCTGGAAGAGCCACAAAGTTAAGATTGTTGGACATTTCCACAAAGCTCTTCTATTATGCTTGACTCACGATCCGCTAAAAAGAACAGGAAGCATTCACCCTGCCCTCCACCAGATGGGAGCTGCAGCAGCCAGGGGTAAGACAGAAGGTTTCCTGGCAGGAAATTCATAGTGAAAAATTATCTGGCACTTCCGTCCTCCTTTGAAACTTTCACTTTGAAAATTAAAACTTTTATTTCCTCCTAAAATAAGCATTATGGGTAAAGTCAGAAAATAAAGGTAAATAACACTCAGACAATCAGAGAGAAGAGAATATACAGAGAGGACAGAGAGACAGAGAGATTATCTTTAATAAGTAAGTAGAAGAGAGAATAGTTCTTGCCAGGAAAAGACTTCTGAGCACAGTGACTATCAGCTTTACCCAGCTACAGTGCACTGCCTCACCCCAAGCTAAAAAGTAATGGGGTCAACTTGTCATGGACTGAGAACTCCAAAACTGTGAGCCAAAATAAAACCTCTCTTGGTGAGTTGATTATCTTGGGTTTTTGTTACAGCAATGGAAAGCTGGCTAACACATTCACATTTTAAAACTGAACTACCCTTTAGTTCTCCAGGATAAAAGGACTATAAGGAGGTAGAAGACCCCCTCTTTGGTATGATATCAGTGTCCAGTGACATGGATGGGATCTTCGCTCAACACTTTCAGTAACACGTTAGAGGAATCTCAGCAAATTTGCTCCTTACCTGTCCATTTGCATATATTATTTCAGTCCATTTTAACAGCAACTTCTTGAAATGCCCTTTAATACTGCTACATTATACACAAAGTAGAAACCACAATTCAAGAGATTAAATTAGCAAACATAGCACAACTGGAGCAAGAATATGAACTCAGACCAGGCAGCCCTGGATACCATCTCTTTATCCCTACACTGCTGTGGGCCTGAGCACCTAATCTCAACCCATCTCCTCTCCAGCTCCATTTAATTTAGGGACTCAAGCTTTGTGCAATCTAACCAAAGCATTAAAACCTGGAAACTCGGGCAACTTTAATCAACGTAAGTACATTGTTTAGCATAAGAAGAGCATGGGGGTGTTGCATTCGATGTGTTTCTTAGCCAGCTGCTAAGCTGGAAAATAATGTTAATTTTCTCAATCCAGTGCCACCACTACACTTCAGGCAGTCCTGTCTAGGAGACTAGCGGTTCCATCTTGGCAAGTCCAGCTGATCATCTTGGCATGCCCTGGGGCTTATTTCCACCATTATGCTATTCACTTAGTTCCCAGAACAATACATGGTTTGGTTATCCTCCTGCCTCAGCTAATGATCTACTATAGTCTCTTATGCAGGCAATTTCTGCTGTTTAACCTGTAAATGTTGTAGGATCCCAGGAGTCAGCCCACTCCCCTCTTTTTTTTGTGGGGGTGTCTTTTTTGAGGCAGGGTCTCACTATGCAGTGCAGGCTGGCCTTGAGCTCACTTATGTGGCCCAGGCTGTCCTTGAACTCACAATGATCCACCTACCTCAGCCTCCCGAGTGCTGGGATTACAGGCGTGTGCCACCACGCCCAGCTCCCCTCTTCTCTAACCACATCAACTCTCTGATTGCATTTATCCACTATCTCAGTTTCAAACACCATCTATCTGCCATGGCTCTCAAGTGCCCCCCCCCCCAAAAAAAGATCTGGTTTAACATTTTCAGTGTCCTAGATACAATGGACTAGATACCATAGATGTCCGATGGACATCTATCTGTCAGGCAGTTCAAACTCCACATAAACAAAACAAAACTTTTGCTTCTCCTTCAAATCATAATCCTCCTCCTCAACCTTTCCAACTTTAGTAAATGGGGCTGCCTTTATTCAGTTGCTCTAACTGAAAATCTAAGGGTCATCCTTCAGGTCTTTTTCATACATACCACATTGTATCCAATTATAATCTTCAACGTTAAAAAAACCCTAGAAGTATTTCTAGAATCTCAAGATTTCTCCAGACTCTGCTGCTCTTTCCTTGTCTCAACTACCACTATCTGCCACATATACAATGGCGATAATCTCCCCGTGCATCAGCAGCTTCCTCTTCCTCATGTTTAGAGTTTATTCCCAATGTACTCTGGATAAAATCCAGCTGTTTTGGATGCCCTGAAAAATTCTTGCCCTTCTGATATCTATGATCTCATGACGTTTCTGTTTTCCCTCCCTCATTCTTTTCTTACAACAAACTCTTTTAGTTGCCTATCAAACTCATTTCTACCTCAGGGCCTTTGCACTTGCTATTTCCTTTGCTCAGATGGCTCTTCCAGCTGTCTCATAATGTATGCTCTCATTTTACTCATGTCTTCAAAAATACCTTGCTCTGGCTGTACCTGTCTTGCAGGCTACATTTGGATTAGTAAAGCTATGGCTAATATAATTATTTTGTTTATTTTCTCTCCTTCTGTAGGATGAAAGCTCCATATCAGCAAGGATCTGGCTGCCTTTGTTCTCAGTGGTATTTAAGGTGCTATTTGCAGAACACAGCCTAATGTATATTAGCCCCTCTCCAATAAGTGTCAAGTGAATAGATGAACTGGTGGGTTAGTGTAGGAGAATGTAACCTTGAAAAGGCAATGAGTAAGAGACAGCACTGCTGGCGTGACCCAGGCAAAAGACACTGAGTATTACAAGCCACTAGTAGTTTGGATTCTATTCTAAAAACAATAGGACAGTTAAGAGGAATCTCAGAGAGAACAGACATCATCAGATTAATGTTTTAAAAGGAGCTGCCTGCTTCATGGGGTGATATGATTTCAGATAATTTCTCAGAAGCTTGTGTATCAATCAGATTTTAGTATATCAACTGATAGTTTAAGACATTACAGTGACCTTTAGTTTTATAAAATATAGACTTCATGAGCAACGGGGACTTCCTTTGAAGGTAGCTAAAATGATTCCCACTATAAACTAAGTAAATTGAAAGGAAAACCGTATTTTAATAAAGAAAAAGGAAGTTATTTCTCATTTTCATCCCCTATAATCTTATGGACCTAGAATTTTTATTGTTTGTTGGAACAACCTGAAAAATTAACTTACTTTCAGAATTTTAAAATCTACTTTCACTTTAATTAGGTGGAAACTAATTCATGGACATAGGAGCAGGTCACACCATGGAAAGGCCAAGTGAAGGAATTACAAAGGAGGTTTCTACCCATGCTGGAATCATTTAAGCTGAATTCTCTACCCAGAACAATATAACTCCCTCTTTCCACAGCAAGAATGAAGGAGTACAATGGATTAATAAATCTAAAACAGACATTGAACTGAATGTCTGTTGAACTGAATATAAAAATATGTATTCTCGCTCTGGACCCTGGCAATGAGCAGTCATATTTTGAGATACTGCACAATCTTCAAATGGAATTAAAATTTTTAAAGCAGCAATGGAGACATTCTCTGCTATTTTTAATGTAGTTTTTCTGACCTAAAACATCTATGAGGTAAAGAGATCCATTAGAAGCAGAGGCATTAAAAGCTAAGGCAAAACCACACCAGAATATGATGGGATACCCAGCCAATTAATAAAAAGAGGCTTCAAACTCCAGGTCCTTGTCTATGGCAGCACAAGTGATATTTTCTTTAAAAATGTTTGCATGTAGAGGATGGATTCAATTAAGAAAATGGGAGAAACTAGCTCTGACCCCATGAGTCGTGCACACAGAAATATAAAACAGATGAGTTTATTTGCTATCAGTTGTATTTCAGGGGAAACACGGGTGGGTTTCAGGCAGACTTCCTCATTAAGCACTAACAAATCCATTCCAAAGCTGACACATCCCTCTGCGGGAACAAAGGAAAAGTGACCAAATGTGGGTGGCATGTGAGTTATAAAAATGATGAATTCGATGATGACAATGTTTCTGCTCAGGGACAAACTAGAACACCGCAGAGAATAGGGGACAAGGATTTAAATGAAAGCAAAAAAGCAAATCTGGTTTTTAAAAGTATTTTCTCATCTTCTTAACTGAGCAATGTTAACAATTTTAAATTTTACTGCATTGACAATAAAGGCCTTGATGACAGGAATTATGTCTTACTACTTTAAAAAGTTCTTTAATGTCAAAAGTTCATTAAATGTTAGGTAATAGTAATAGAAGAGGAGAAGCAGAAAAGTAGGAAGAAATAAAGAAAGGAAAGAAAAACAGTCTCATTTATTATCAGAGGCCTGATTTCTGAGATTGCAACAAGAAGTAAACAGGCAAAAATCAAAATCACAGAATTTGGTAATGTTTAGCACGTGTTTGGGCTTCATTCCCAAGTCAAAAAGCACTCTCTTTATAATTAAGACAGCTGCCTTAATCAAAGCAGAGATTTTAAGTACACATTTCAAGTGCAGCTTTGCAAATGAGCACAAGGTTACAATTCCTGCTGGATTCAACAAAACTCAGAGTGTGAGCAGAGCCTGCAGATTCAGGTGAACGGAGGGTGGGAGCCTCCTTGGCCTGGCGTTGCCTGTCCGCCCGCACCTTACAAGGCAAACAGAAAACTACGGCCATCGTCTTGCACTCCTCCAAATGTTTCACACACTGCCTAGGAAATGACCAGCAGGAACTTTTAGCCGCTGTAAGAAAAAGAAAATTCTCTTTCCCTGGACCTGGAAGTAAACACGACCAAGATCACGGTGGCTGTTCATACTGTGTAAAGAGGATTTGGTACTGAAACCTTCCAGAAGGCAGAATTAGTCAGGGCGCTGCTTTGAAACACAGGTAAGTCCACTCCGCAATAGTGTGCCTGTGTGCTTTTCATGGTAATAATCCTGCTGAGCGACTGGGTCAGCTAGAAAAATAATTCTACCCAATGGAGCATTACCTTCATCAGCAGGGACAGAAGTGATCAAAAGATTTTAGAAGTAAGAATTCTGCTCAGCAGAGGGGCCTGGCAGACCCTGCAAGTCTCTGTGGGCAGCGCTGGGATGAGTGGCCGGTTAGCATGTGAGGAGGAAAGGAAGATTAGAACAGATGCATAAGACACTGATATAAGAGCTTAGAAAATGATGCAGTAACTGGTCTGGTTTAAATAAATCCATGTACCTCCCGCATCCCTCGAACTTCAAAATTTAGAAGCAGGAGTGAAACGATACTAGTCAGTGAGAACAAAGAGTTGTCAGTGAGATGACAGCAGACACTGTATGTCAAAAACATTTTAGAAGATGGAGAACGCAACAAGTTACAACAGACTTAATGGAGCCCCCCAAAAAAAACTGCATAAAACTAAATCCTACCTTCTCACTCACTGTGCTTACGCTTCTCTGAGCAAACCTGGCTAACACACCCGCACAACCAATTATATTGAAATCAATTAAAATATATTTCATATATTTAAAATTATTAGCTAACTTCTATACCTAAACAGTTCTTTTCAAGATAGTCTATTTCCCTAAAATTAACAAAATATGTTATTGAAATGCATATGTGATCTTCATTTGCACAATGTTATAAACTTTTCACAAAAGTTGTATAAAAATGAAAGCATTTAGTTAAGTTTTTTGGGGTGAGGGCACTCTCAATAAACGTGGGCAAGCTGAATGGTACGAAAGGACCTACTTTGTAATAAATAGTGGAGCTGTGCTGCTGAGTGTCCTATTTGTCTCTGGGTAACTGGCAGACCCTTGAATTGAAAGTCAACGTATCGGTTTTGAAAAAGGCTTATGTGAAATGTGGGTCCTCACTGGCAGGATGTGCCTAAGGACCTGACTGACATGAAACACTGACGGACATGAAGCACTTCCATGAGCAGTGAAAACAGCAGTGGAAAAACCTAGTCATGCTTTCATTTATTCTCTCAGTCTTTCATCCAAAAATATTTGCTGAATGCCTTCACAAAGTAGTAAACAAGATGAAGTTGTGCAACCATGGAACTTGTCGGTGATGACACAAATGGGTGAATGAGTGAAGAATGAATAAGTAGTATAAATAACTATAAATCCATAGAGTCATAAGTGCTATAAAGACAATAAAATAGGCTAATGGAGTAAAAAATGAGTGGGTCTTGGATATGCCTACTTTAGCTAGTGTGTCAGGAAAATCTCTCTGAGGACATGCCTGGTAAGACTGAGTGGCCACACAAAGATCTTCGGGAAGAGCATCCAGGCAGAGGAATCAGCAGTCGCACAGGCTCTGAGGTGGAAATGAGTCCACTTTGCTCCAGTGTGGCTATGGCATTGATGGGGAGGGTGATGAGCATGGAGAACAGGAACAGGCCAGATTGTGCAGGGCTTTCTGTCCTCTAATAATTGTTCTGTGTATTAGCCAGTTTCCTATTCCTATACTAAAATACCTCAGATGATTAACTTACAAGAGAAAAAGGTTTATTTAGTTCATGGTTTTGGAAATTTCAATCCATGACCCAAGTCTCTGATGCTCTAGGTCTCTGAAAAGGCAGCACATTGTGGCAGGAGCCCACGACAGAGCAAAATCATTCACCTCATCAACCAGGAAGCACAGAAGAGAAAGAGACAGACTTTCCCCTTCAAGGGCACAACCCTAATGACCCTAGGACTTCCCCTGGACCCCACATCTTATGGGTTCAGTTCCCAATAGTGCAATTCTGGGAACAATCATTTAGTAAATGAACTTTGGGAGACATTCAGCATCCAAATAATAGCACTATGGTTACATTTTAATTAGCTAAAAAATATAATCTGACTTATACATTGAAGGATACATCAGCAGGAGGATCACAAGTTTGGAGCCAGCCTGGGCTACATTCTGAGACCCTGTGTCAAAAAATTTTTTCTTTCTTCCAATTATTTACACATGTTGACAAATTAACTTCAATAATGATGCATACACCAAAAAAAAAAAAAAAAAGGATACATCTGCCCAGAGGAACTAAGTAGGCATAAGACCAGATACAAAATCTGCCATTTCCTTGAAGGCATCCTCCACAATGGGGAGAATCTTACAAGAATTATAAAGTCTAGGTCCCAGAGGACTTTGGGGATAGTTAGTTCTTCTCTTAGAGTTGTCCAAACACGAAGCAAGCTAACAGTGTGTGAGCATGTGACAAAGCAGGGTGGTACCAGATCTAATTTCATGTAGTTCTGGGTGGTAATAAGATGCTGATGCTGTGATTCAATGAACCAAAGCAGAAGTTGGCAAGCTGTTTCTGTAAATGATCACACAGGACATATTTTAGGCTCTGTGTGTGCTCAACTCATGACAGACAATATGTGAGCCAACAAACATGGCGATGTTGCATTAAAACTTTATTTACACACCAGATGATGATGGGCCAGATGTGCTCCATGAAGTATAGTTTAGTGATAATTTCCTACATCATAACTTTCTATCTATAATTTTAAGGGGAGAGAATAACTGACGTCTGTAGATTCTCTGCATTCTTTAGAACTGATTTCTTGGTAAGGTGGCTAGGCCTAGAGGGAAATCTACATGAACTTGCCCACCTCTCAGCCTAAGAAAGCTATGAAACTGTATCATTATGTCAAGGGCATTTTCTTATCCCTTGGAAACAATCAAACAATTTGGTATGAATCAAAAGATAGCTATTAGAAATTAAGATGTCAATGGCAGCTAGACCTCTGCAGAGTAAACAAAGTGAGCAGTGTGTGCTGATGCCCTCCAGCTCCCTGCTTCAGTAGCTACCCAGTGATATAATCAACCCCACTGAACAGTGCTCAATGTGTATACTTGCCTTCTTTTCCCTGGAGAGAATGACTAACTTGAGCCCATAAGCACAGATATAGAAGAAGGAAAGAAAACTCAGTTTTCCTGCATCACCTTGACATAACTCTCACTACACCTTTCACACAAAGAATCCACAAAACTCTGATCTATGGACAGAAACACTGAAAACCTTCAGAAATGGTACAGCAGGCACCGGGAGAAAATATGTGAAGAGTCTGTCACAGTTAGAAGTATTGAATACAAATTTCTTTCAATAAAATCCAACAGAGAAACACACTGCCATTGTTCTCAACATTTACCAATCCAGTAATGAGCCAAATGCAATCCGGACTAAACTATCTCTGCAGGATTCCCCAGGTCATCTTTCATAGAACAAAGGCCTTCCAGTTCCATATTGAAAAGGACAAGACCGTGGTGATTGGGCAGTAGGGTTGGTAATGTGACCTGCATGGGATTCCCAGGACCCCGGTGAGGCAACATGAAGCAACCATGCGAACCTGCTTTGGAGCTGTCCAGAAGAACAACTGCAAGTTTTGTTATTGATTTTTTTTGGCCTCCTTTGTGTTCCTAGTGCTGGGCTGGGTGCACTAGATTGGTACTAAAGATCAAAGACTCTTCCTTCAAAGAGCCCCAGTTTGGGAGAAAATAAAAACCTCCTGGTATGCAAAGACGGGTATTTGTTTCCATTTCTTCTTCCTCTTTCCCTCTCTCCTCTCCCCTTTCCAGTGATTTCACAGAGGCACCTCACTGGTTATGCATAAATTTAAGACAATAGGATTTCTGTTGGAAAAGGCTAAAAACTAGTGAGCTGAGTCTTTTGACCCCCGTTCTTATCTGTGGCATAATTCTTACATGCTTACGTTCATGTATCACCTTAATTTCATTTTTGTGTTTCAAACCCATGCAAAGCAACAGAATAAAATAGACACCTGGGTAACTCTTGCAAACATTTAGTACGTTTTAGCATTTTACCATATTGGCTTCGGGATTTTTTTTTAAAAAAGATGAAATTATATAATTGCAGCTACAATCTCAGTTCTCCATCTCCAGCCCCTTCAATGCCCTGAAAAATCAAGATCCAGAGTTTGAGATTTTTCTTTATCAGAAGTATTACTGAGTTCTGTGATTATGTACACAATTTATAATTTTGTTTCAATATTAACATTTACATAAGTGTTCTCCTTCTAGAAACACCTTTGCCACTTACTTTCGTCATTTAAAATTATGTTGTAAGACTTTTCCATGCTAGTCATCCTGATTTAACTCATTCAGTTTAACCACCATATGGTCTTCCACGATGAACTGTGGTTTCTTTACCCATATCCCTATTGATGTTCAGGGAGTTGTTTTCTATTTTTTATTATTAGAAAAATTAGGAGACTGTCTATATAGTATCATGTGTATGCTTTGTTTTTTACATATTTTCTAGTCTCTTCCTTTTAAGTATAGTTATTAAAAATACAGTAAAAAAGACATTTAGAGGAGAAATGTTCAATTCACTCCTTATCCTATGTTCACTCATGTACCCATGATGAACAGCCTCTGTTCCTTCCCAAACACCTGTTCCAAATTAGGAAAAACTAGTGTGTTTTCATCAACTGTAGTACTCTCTGAGGCAGCAGCAAAAAAACCCAGCTCTCATTGGCTGTCTTTCTGAGGTTTGCTGTTTTCTAAGCATTTGCCATTCCATGACCAAAGGGAGAATGTCTGCATTCATGTCAGAGAAATCAGCCAAGTTCTAGAATGGATTATGCTGGGTTTTAGATTTAAGAGTTTGTTTTCAAGTTGCTTTCCAACCATGGTTTGAAATGCTTGACACTGGGACCCCACATCCTAAAATGTGCCCCACTCCCTAGTCCTCACCTGGGGAGCCCCAAGCTGCTTCCTTCCAAACACGGGAGCATTTCCCCTGGGGCTGGTCAGACAGTTGGGGCCACAGTTGGGGCTCATGGAGCAGGTCACTTCTGGGAAAGAAGTGAAGATGAGCGCGGGAAAAGCTGGGTTTTTCCTGGAAGCCAGTCCCCACACAGCTGTGGGAGATGACTCTTCAGGGTTGCCTTTTAAGGCAAGGCCTCAGGAAGCGTGTGTGTGTGTGAAGGGAGAGACATGATGCCAAATAGTTACCCTAACATTTTAAAATGAGAGCTGGTAAGATTTAAAAAACAAAAGAAGAAGAAGACGCATACAGTTTGCAATAAACCGGAATCAGGAGCACATAGCTCTAGCAAACAGGTAGTTGGGGTGAGCTTATCCCTTCTCTCCTGACTTTGAGCCTCTTCTGCTTCACAATCCACTCCACATGGCCCGGGCCCAGCCCAGGCACAGAGGGAGCCCTCTCTGCTCCTGCAGTGCCGCTGCCCTGAATCCATGCCTTCTCCCACACCGAAGCAGCCCGCAGGCTGACTGTGCTTTCTGCAGGTCATGGCAACTAGAAAGAAAGAAAAACGATGCCAAGCTGAAGGTCTGTCACCTACCCCTCCCAGAGCCACGGCACTCAGTGGTATCTGCCGCCCACTCCTTTTCAGATTCAAAATGAGACCATCACCAACATACATTTCCCATTCCTTGGCTTCCTGACCTGCCTTCACTCTATGTTGGTCACTTTTTCCACTCAAACACATCTGACCACCCTCAAACACATGCAGGCCTCTTTCTAGCTGTAAGGCCTTCTCCACCAACAGCATGTCTACCAAGTACCTTGTCTACCAACCCAAGGTCAACAACAGTGTCAGTACTTACTTACAATTAAGTCCTTACAGAAAGTTTTGGTGAGTGTCTAGTAGACAGCAGGCGCCATGACAGGTTCCAGGAAGAGGACACAGTCCTGTTTCTAAGGGTACGGTCTGTTGAGGGAGACCCCCAGTAGGCATCTACAATGTTAAGGCGTTGTAGCATGCGGAGGCCACAGGAGAGACTCTCCAGAGGTCTCAGGGGCACTGAAGCAGGGCATGGAGACAAGGAATGGGCTGTGGGAGCTGTACTTTGAGGACAAGTAACTCATAAGTGTTGTAGGACCACAGGCCAGAGAAAGCAAGAAAACTCTCCAAAATAGTTCTTTGGTAATAAAAAAATATGAAATTCCCATAAATAGCTGCACTCAACATACCTGATGCCCTTTTAAAATGTAGAAACATGATCGAATCAACCCAACAAAATAATTTGAAACAAATACATGCTTAGGTCCAGTGTTCTAACCTTGAAAATAGAAGCCCAAATAAAATAAAGGGCGGGAAACTTGTTCTCTGTCTGACCAGACTATGTGGAACCTGCTGTCTATTTCCTTTTTATTAAGTCCCAGAGTGGTTTCAAAACGGATCATGATTTTAAGGTCAGATCAAAGGTGGGTCCAAAATAAAAGGGAGAAGCAGGGATCTAAAGTAGTATATTTCCTCCCTGCAGTCATAGTGAGATTTAAGCCTGGAAAGCCCCAACAGTCTACGGACATTTAATTAGACAGCTTGACTTTGCTGTCGTGGGTTGCAAAAGCCTCTCCCAAGCATCTCAGAGTCTGAAGATAAGAAAACATGCAGAGTCTTCCGGGCAGGGCTTTCTCCCACACTCTGGCTGAAAGAGTCGCAGCCATTCACAAAAGCAGCACTGCAAGAGCCACCTGTTCGCCTATGTGGCAAGAAGCCTGGTGAAAGACAGGTTTAGGACAGAAATCCAGAGAGCCCTTACAATGAACCTGAGGCAGCGTTAAATGTCTGTGATCATCAAGCTCTCAGGGCGCAGGGATGGTGGTGCGCACCTGGACCGTGGAGGTGAGGATGTAAGTCGGAGATGGACAGAGAGGACAGAACAGAAAAGGTACAAGAAGAAAGGAGCCTGGGATAAAAGCAAAATTCAACTAGTTCTCTTGGATCAGACACATATAAATCTCAGCTCTTTTGGTTTTTGACCAGATTTGTTCTTAGTGGCTGGGCACAAACTATTTTGTCTACACCAGCACATGATAAAGTCCACTTCCCAGAATTCCTACTCACTAAACTTTCAAGCACATTCCAGTTAAACCTCAAATATACCTAAGGCAGATGCTGCCCTCCTGAGGACTGCAGTGGTACTGCTGACTGCCTTAGAATTTAAATGTCAAAGATTGTTTACCGATTTGAAACTATAATTTACTTTATTAATTTATTGACAAGCAATTATTTTTGCATGTTTTTCCTACAAATAAAATGGTTCCAGATTACTAATTAAGGTAAAATTTGTCCATTGAGACTGTTTTCCTAATCACAGATCATGAAATTCACTTCAAAATCACAACCACATTTTTAAAGAAACAATATAAAATAGAACAGAAAATGCTAAGTATAAAATATTACAAAGGATCACCTGGATTCTTAGCAAGACCCGTGTGCATCAGGAAATAATCACTGTGGGCTGTCACGGTGTAAAACTTGACTGTTGGGATAATGTGAACATAAGTTTCAGCCTGGAAATGCCATTTTCTTCACTGGTATCTCACTCTATTTGCTGGTATGACAATTCCTTTGGCCATCAACATAGAGGGGCAGTGTGGCAGGCAGAAGTCTAAGGTGGCTCCACAGGGGCACTGCGCCCTATTGTACATGCTTTGAGCAGTTCCCTCCTCTCCGATGCTGGCCGCGTGTGTGCATACACATTACTCCTGGGATCAGGTTACTAATCTGTTGCTTTTAGTTAGTGTAATAGGAGATTAACCATTTGGGTTAAATCTAACCCAGCCAGACCCTGCAAGGGCCTGGGACTCTGCACAAAGCTTTGAAGCATAAGAGGGCACAAGCAAAGGCCCACAGGACAAGGTATTGCTTGGTGTGGTAGGAACTGAACCAGCCCCAGGGTGACAGCAGCAGAGACCTCAGTCCTACTGCTCAAGGAACTGGATTTTGCTAAGAGTGTGATTTAATTTGGAAGACCCAGAGCCTCAGGCATGAAGGCAGCCCCTTGGCTACCCTGAGTTCAGCCTTGTAAGAAGCTGAGTAGAGAATTCAGTTCAGCCCAGCATCGACTTTAGATCTATAAAAACCATAAGATAATAAATTCATATTGTACTAAGTTTGTGGTCATTTGTTAGGCAACAAAGAAAAATCAACATGGTTAATGTCCCACTATTTAATTTTGTGTTTCACAATTTATTGTGAAGCCAGATGTGGCATGACTTCATCCTCTGAGTTAAAAAACGTTGAGACTTTGTGGAAGCTTTGTTTACAGACTTTCGTTATTACTTCATGGACATTACATTGCTTTGGGGAGCCAATACAGGCAGGTAACACATCTTAACTCTCGCCCCTTTCCCCTTGCCTTTTTGCCCACTCCCTCTAGTTCTCGGTCCCCTCCCATCTGCAAAGGATCTAGCTCCCTATTTCCTATTACCTGTCTATTATTTGGCTCTTTATGTCTTGAGTTTCTCATACAAGAGAAACCACGTGGTATTTAAGCTTATGTGTCTAACAAATTTCACTTAACATTATGGTCTCGAGGTGCATCCATTTTCCTACAAATAACTCAAGCTTATTCTTCCTTATGGCAGAGTAGTACTCCATTAGGTGTAAGTACATTTTCTTTATCCAGTCATCTGTTGATGGATATACAGGCTGCTGGGAACACTTAGCTAGTATGAACTGTCCTGCTGTAACAACCACAAAAAGAATCATTATTAGCTTATAAAATGTCTAGAAGCCAACTGCAGGGAGGACTTGATGAGGATCATCATTTGCCAGCCCTGATCTAGTCAACTATGGAAAGTTCTGTCAGCAGCTGATAGCTTTCTCCAGAGCCTGAAAAGGCAGCTTTGTGGTCCAACACAGGTCTGCGGATCCTCTGAAGGTAGCCCTAGCCCTTGACTAATGTAGGAGGTGTACAAAGTCCTCAGCTCTTTCTGGGACAGACCTGAGGTGTGTATACTATGTTAGAAGTTCCTTTTGGGCTTAAATTCCAGTCTTTCACAGTGGTAGTTTGCTTAAGAAGCCCCTTTTACTGCTTTCCTAGCCCTTTTTCAATCTAACTTGCAGTATTTCTTGTACCTCCTAATTCATCTACTTACCCTGTCTCAGGATGTTCTGAAGAAAAACCAAGCTAACAGTCCTCAGTATCATGACTAGAGCAGGAAGTAGAATGCTTCTATAATTAACGGGCCTGTCGCTGGCTTAGCAGTCAAGCGGGGCACATTTACCAAAATGGTGTCAGAGCCAGAAAAGGGCTGACTGGGTTCTGCCATGGTACATTAGATAAAATTGTGGCCAGTGGGTAGCATCTCAGCCCACAAGATCATGGGAGAGCAGACCACGGCCCTCACTTCCATTTCATGGATGTGGTACTCACTGCAAAGAATGTGCCATGCACAAACCACCTAATTGGCTTAGCTTGCTTGAACCAGCCTTTCACCAAGTCTTGTGTACTGGTCACTTTCCTGTCACTGGGACTAAATACCCAATACCCAAGGGTGCAGGAGGAGAGGTTTATTTGGCTCTGTCTCTGGTAAGGGAAGTTCAAAGCTGCCAGGCTCCCAGGTAGAAACAGCCTGGTGGAAAGGCCTGGTGGAGGACAGCTGCTCATCCTATGGCATCCTGGAAGCAGAGGGAAAAGGGAGCAGCTGGGAAGAGATACACACCCTTCCAGGCCATGTGCCCAGTGACCCACTCTCAGGAGGCCCCCTCCTCACAGCAAGTCAGCTACGTGGACCAATCCACTGACAAGTAAGTGCCCCCATGACCCAATCACTTTCCAACACTAAAAAAATTGGGGGCGGGGCATATTTTAGATACAAAGCATAACGCCTTGTCTATATTACCATCTCCATATCTCTTCTATCTTTCCTTTCTAGTCTGTTCGTGTCTATGGGTTGAATATGACTATCCCACTGGGCATATGGTGTGTCTTCCTGCACCCCACAAAGTTTAACTCTGTATCTATCAGACTCTTTTGCTGTGAGAATTCCAGGTGTGATTCAGGGCCCGCTGGTCACACATTCTTGCAGTGAAAGGTGATACTCTGTCAGCTTATGTTTCTTTGGGGAACATGCTATTTCTGCGGCAACAATGACAGAGGGCCATACCTTGTCATGACTTCGTGAGTGGGACAGGTGGGCACATGGCCCATCTGCTTCTGATTGGTGCAGATCTGGCCAGCACAGTGACTGCAGCCCTGATGCTGCCTTCCTAGACTACAGCAAAGGTAGTGGGCAATGGTTCCAGCAGCACTTCAGATTCCCCACTTGTACAATCCAGGCAGGTCCTCTAGGAGGCTAGGTCTGTAATGTTATATGGGTGGCCTATCTAACCTGGCCCACAAGTCCTTCCAATGATTTTGGAGGCACAAAAGTCCTCCACCAAATTTTTCTGTGTTTCACTTAGCATAATGTCCTTTGGGCTCCTCTGCTCTTGCAAATGACAGAATTTCCTATTTTGGTTTTTTTAAACTGAGTAGTATCCCACTGTGTATATACATATTTTTAAATCCTTTCAGTCACAGATGGATATTGAGATTGTTTCCATGCCTTCACTGCTATAAATAATGCTGCAATGAACACATACTTTACATCTTTGGCACACTTAATTTCTTGAGATATATACGTAGTAGTGGTATTACAGGCACAGAGGCACAAATACCGTATGATCTCACTTATATGTGGAATCTGAAAAGTCAATTGAAGAAGTAGAGGGTAGACTAGTGGTTACCCAAGTCAAGCAGTGGATAGTGGTCAGGGGACGGGAAAAGGGAGATGCTGGCAGAAGGTACAAAGTTAAAGTTAGACAGGACAAATAAATTCTGGTGTTACACAGTATGGCAGTTACTAATAATGTGTATTTCAAATTAAGAGAGATTTTAAGGGTTTTTTTTTTTGGTTTTTCTCCAGTACCAGGAACCGAACTCACGACCTTGCACTTGCCAGGCAGGCGCTTTGCTGCTGAGCTAAATCCCCAACCCCAAGATTTTAAGTTTTTGACCATAAAGAAATAAATATTTGACACAGTGAGGGAAAATTTGCCTTTAAATACCTAGAATAGTTGTGGCGACTGCAGTGAATCCTGGATTAGATGCCCCTCTTGCCCTTACCTTTCCCTCGGAGACACCTAGTCATCACCTGGTGCTACCTGGCACAGGCAAGGCCCTCTCCAAATGAGAGGGCCTCTCCTGCCTCTCCTTTCAGCTTAGTTTTTGAGATCCCTTCTTTCTACCCAACACTGCAGCTATAGCAATGATCTAATTCCAGCAATTTAACTCACCTTTCTTTGCACATACTCTCCTTTGTATATACTCTTCCCTCAATAAGGAACACCCTCCCTTTAGTCCATTCTCATATAGAGGCGCTTCTAAATTTATTCTTGCTTAAATTATTTCTTTTTGATTAAAAGTCTGGCTTTGAATCCAGGCACTTCATAGCTCTGTGACCTCGGGCACAAGCTGTTTGACCTTTCAATACCTGAGTCTCTTTATTCTTGAAATGGAGATAATAATAGTACTTAACTTCACAAGGCTGTGTGAAGATGGCATTAGTAAAAGTTTCTTAAAACCTAGGCAGGTTGTCTGGCACACAGGAAATCCGTATGAGTGTTAGTATTGTTGGTTTCCCTTTGAACTCGGAATAACTATGAAAGTCCTTAGCAAGATGAGATGCTACAAGATCTTGTCCCTGCCTCTTCCTCAAACTCGGCTCTTACCACTTTCTTGCCACCCAGGGCTTGCTTCAAGGACATGTACAGGAGTACATGGGCCCATGCTCAGGAGTAATGCATGTTTGGTTTAACAAGCTACTGTCACCATCCTAAAACTTACTAACAATACTGAGGTCCACTGCCAAAGATCTTGGTGCTGGGCAAATTACACAGCATCCTTACCTCCCATATGAATGCAGCTAACTGGATCTTAAGACACAAGCAAAGACCTATATTTAACCATGCCCAGAGTATGTCACTAAAAAGCAGACACTAACTAAATAGCTCTCTGTACTAGTAACGAAGTTTTTCCACTATAAGCACCTGCAAACCAACATGAAACGAAACAATAAAAACATGAGAAGACAAGGCAATGAAATACCTCCAAAAACTCTGAAGTTCCCTAAAGGATCCAGGGGGCATAAAGGAAATCATAAGCCACAAAACTAAAATATTTGAAAGGATAACAGGAGATTAAAAAAAAAAAAAAGATCAAAAAGATGCATAGCAAACTCAAAGAAGATATAACAGATAACAGACTTAATATACAAAATGGTCAGCAAGTTTACATAAGATGCTAATAAAAAGCAACACAAAACACGAATGACCAGTTTAACAAGGGGGTGCATGGAAAGGTATCAAACAGAAATCCAGGAAATTAAAATTCTATTGAAAGTATGAGCAGGAGAAGCAATCAATGGGATGACAGATTGTCAGGACTGAAAGATAGGACTGCTGATGGAGAACAATTATTCAGGGAAACCCTTAAAAATAAGAGAACATGAAAAAACAGATCCAACAGCTGGTAGATGATGCAAAGAGTAATGGAATAATCACTGAAATTAGTAAAAATTCTGAAGACAGCGCAAATGTCACAAAAACCTGTTTACAGAAATAACAGCAAAAACCTTTCCAAATATAGGGAAAGAATTAAGCATATACACAGACAAGGCATACAGAACTCCAAATAACCATGATCAAAAATTCCAGACCTCCAAAACTGGGCAGTATCTTAAAAACAGTTAAATAAAAGCAACAAATCACTTACACAGTGAACCCACTAGAATTATGGCAGACTTTGCAACGCCAACCTTAAAGGCCAACAGAGGTTGGAGTGCAGCACTTCAATCCCTGTAAGAAAACAATTTCCAACCCAGACTTACATACCTTGCAAAACTACCTTTCAAAATTGATGAAGAAATAAGGTATTTGTAGGACAAAGAGCACCTGATGAGAGTCATGACCACCAAATCAGTGCTTTAAACACTCTTGAAGATAGCCTAGAAAGATACAACAAAGCGAACAATGCCAAAGAGCCTAATAGAATGAATCTGGCAGCGTGAGCAGTGAAGCAGAAATGAGAAAAAGAAAGAAATCTGCAACAGGAAAAGAATATAATGAGAGGGGTAAATCAATACTTCTCAGTAAAACTCTCAATGTGATAGTCTCAATTCCCCAATCAAAAGACCCAGACTGGTAGACTGGATCAAGAAACCAAACCCAACAATATGCAGTATACAAGAAACACATTCAATCCAAGAAGAAATTCACACATTAAAAACCAAAATTGAAAAGCATATTCTACACAACAGAAACCAAGAGAAATTTCACACAAAGTAGATTTCAAGCCAAAACTGATGAGAATAGGCAACAAAGGGAACAATTCAACAGAAAAAGATAACAATTATAAACATATATGTACCAAACACTGGCATGCTCAACTTCATAAAACATATGCTACTGGACATAAAAAAATCAGACAAACACCAACACAATTATAAGGGGGACCTCAATACCCCACTGTCACAAATAGATTAACTAGACAAAGATCAACAAAGAAATATCAGAGGTGAATCAACCCTTTGAACAAATGAACCTAACATGGGGTGCTGGGGATTTAGCTCAGCGGCACAGTGCCTGCCTGGCAAGCACAAGGTTGTGAGTTCAATTCCTGGTACTGGAAAAAAAACAAAAACAAAACAAACAAATGAACCTAACAGATATGTATAGTGTTTCACATAACAAAATATATGTTGTTAATACACATGGCACCTTCTTCAAAATAGACCACATGCTAGCCCATACAGAGTGCTTAAATAAATGCAAAAGAATCAAAATTATCCCATGCATAGTATCAGATTATAGTGCAAGGAAATTGAAAATCAAGGGTTAAAAAAAGCACAGAAAATATACAAACTGAACATTACCCTCCTGAATAATCAATAAGTCACAGAAGGCAGTCCTACCTACAATGAAGGCAGTCCTAAAAAGGAAGTTTATAGTGTACTATGAAGGCCTACATCAGAAAAATCAGGAGTTCAAATAAATAACCTAAGGATGTATCTCAAAGTCTTAGAAAAACAAAAGCAATCCTTATGTAAAGTTAGTACAAGGAAGGAAATGATAGCAAAAACAGTATTAATGATATTGAAACTAAAAAAATCTATACAAAGAATCAATGAATTAAAAAGTTGGTTCCTTGAAAGAATAAACAAAATAGATAAACCCCTAAGCAATCTTACCAAAAACAGGGAAGACCTGTATCCATGCCCTTAGAACTGTAAAAAGCAAAATCACAATGAACACTACCAAGATCCAGAAGATTATCAGTAATCCCTTTGAGAACCTGTACTCCAATAAGTGGGAGAATTCAGGAGAAATTAGATTCCTAGATATATATACATCACCAAAACTGAACCAAGAATATATAAAACCTTGAATAAGCCAGTAACAAGCAATGAAACTGAAGTAGTAATTTAAAAACTACTAACTAAGAGCTCAGGACTTGATGGATTCACCATAGCATTCTACAAGAGATTTAGGAAGACCTAAGGCCAATAATCCTCAAAACTCTTTAATGAATTTAAAAAGGAAGTACTCCCAAAGTCATTCCTGGAAGCTACCACTGCTCATTCCAAAACAGAAAAGGACCCAAACAAACAAAAAAAAAGAACAGGCCAATCTTTTTAATGAACACAGACACAAAAATCCTCAACAGGATACTAGTGAACAGAAAGCAACAAATCACTAAAAAGAATATACAGCATGATCAAGTAGGCTTCATCCCAGGGATGCAGGGATGATTCAACATATGCAAATAATGTGTCACATAAACAGAAGCATGGACACAAACCACATGATCATCTCAACAGATGCTGAAAAAGTCTTTGGCAAAATACAACATCTATCACAATAAAAACCAAAAAGAAAATAGGCATAGAAGGATCTTATCTCAATCAGATAAAATCCATTTGTGAGACACCAATGCAACATCATATTAAATGGGGAAAATCTGAAAACTTTCTCTTTAAAATCTGGAACAAGGATGTCCATTATCACATTTAGTTTTGTTCTGGTCTGTACAACCCCAGGTGAAAAAGTCTGTGAAATATCTTCAGGATTAACTCCCCTCATCTTTGATTCTTTTTCTAAATGCCAGCTCATTAATGACGTCTAGATGGTCCTTTTCATAACCTGCTCTCCCTTCTACTGTATTTTCCCTCAACTCTTCTTACTTGATCTCTTTTACCTTTGCAGCATTCATGTCCTAACCATGCCATGATTTACTTATTTGTTTATGGTTTGCATTTTTCTTTCCCCCTAATAAGAAAATAAAATCTAAGAAGAAGGGATCCTTGTTATCCCAAGTGGTATGCTTTTTTAACAGAAATAAGATATTTGACTTGAAATGAATCCACCAATTTCCTCAGAATATATGTGCTGATTTTTTAAAAAATATACTAACTACATGTGTCCATAGGAAGAGAGTACAAGAGTGAGGAAACACAAACTTCTGAGTCACAAGAAGCTGGATTCCAAAGTTAACCTCACTACTTGCCAGGTAAACTTTTTCCAAAGGCTGACGTCAGCTCTGTGAGATTTAGTGTCTTACTCTTTAAAAGGGTGATAACAGTAGGTGATCATTAGAATTAAGTCAGATAATGTATACAAAATACTTAACCTATTCTTGCCACTAGGGAGCCATTCAAAATAAATATTATTTATATTTCATATCTTACCTATTATATTTCAAGTGCAAGTTATTAAAAAACAATCCTTTTAGTTTTAAAGGGGATTCTATATAAAGGCATACCTTGAAGAAAATAAAAATCTCTAACAGCTGTGGGTGGAATTCCATTTTAGAATCGAACATGAAAACTTTTGCCAAAACTCTGCACAGTATCTTCAGGTAAAGTTTTGCAATGTATATAAAATATAATGTAAAACAATGATAGCACTTTGCTATTTTACTGACATTGTGAAAGTATTTCAAGTCAACCCCAAAAAATACTAAAATCTTCACAAACAGTGTTCATCCATTCACGCATTTCAGGGCAACAGGCTGACTGAATTCTAGTAGCCTTTTATAGGGGACCCAAACCTCATTGTAAGAATACAACCATGCATTTCCTCATTAACATTTTAGAGAAAAGGAAAATAATTTTGAAAAATGTGAGTATCCTAAGTCTATCTGGTTTGAAATATAAATGCCCCGGTCCAAAAATATAATCACAATAACCATTTTGATAATTGCTATGAAACATACACATTGTGTTCTTTAAGTTTATGCTGTGCATTCACGCATGATCTGGTATTGCTGAAATAGAATCTTTATTTCTGAACATTCCAAAACAGCAGTGTACACAGTAACAAATATTAAGTCATATACCATAAGAAAGCATTCATTAGTGCAAATGGATTTTGTAAAAGGTCTATCAAAAGATTTATTTGCTTTAAAATGCATTCATTTCCAGAAGCATTGTTAATAAAACATTACAGTTTCATCCTTGGTAATAAAGTATTGAAAATCAATTGTGGGATAGTAGCAAACATTGCAGGTATTAAGTGCAATGAGCTTGTGATGCCATTATAAATATGAAACTCATGTACGACAATAAATTAACAATAAAAAGACAAGACCGTTGAACTCTGCTGTCTGGCTATCTCCTTGCAATGCTTCAGATTTTGTTGTGCTCATTCAACATAAAATTATGTCTCAAATTGTATGGTGTATTTTCGTTGATATATCCCTAGAGCTAAAAAAATAGTACCTTACCACAAAAATATTTTTATGGCACAAAATTTAAGTTGTTCAATAGTGGTTCACATAGATGTAAAAAGAAATAGGCACAAAAAAATAAAATTCCTGTAAACTATAAAAAAGTAAAATTCAAAGCATATGTTATAGAACCTAGTTGTAAATATGTGATGTATTAAAATACAGAACATGTAATGGAAAGATGTTTAGAACACATAGGTAAACTGAACAAGTTACTTTAAAAAACTCTTATGGCAAAGCATTATTGATACATCTCAGTTCTCTCAAAAAGTATTCAGGTACAGAGCAGTTCTACAAAAACTTCCTAGATCTAAGTGTCACAATACTGCAACCACTGGTTTGAGAATGCTGCAGTATTTCAGGCAAATATTTAAGTGCAATAATTAGTCTCTGGTGATTGGTCCGTTGAAAAACAATGCAGTAAATATGTTAAAATGCAAAAGGGAAAGAATATCCCAACATCCACTGTTACCCAGCCAGCTAGGTAATACAACCCTCATTTTCACTTCTTTCCCATTCTTCAAAAGTACATAAAACTGCATCAGTAGCAGCCGTCTCTCCAATTTCCATCCCTCAGTGTGCTGAGTGAAGACAGAGGCTTTGGAGGCTGCAGGAAACTATAAAGGGATGAAAAGGGGAAACAGACCATTAATAATCTCATGAGTCACATCACTGACTTTGATCTCCTTCCCCATCTATGCTTCTCCACCCAGTAATGACACGCTACTGGTTCTGCCCAAAGTGAACCTTGAACTTCACACTTCTGGGGCTTCACAGCACATGCTTACAGGCTGGAAGCCCAGGCTGTAGCAGAGCACCCCGCGTGTTGTATGTGCACAAGTAAATTTGCAACAAATGAAAATGACTGATATCCCCAATGGATGAAGAACATTTTAAAATCATAGCAAATAAACATGAGAAAATTTTTAACATTATTAATAATCAAAGATTTGCCTACCATATTGGCAGAGATTTTTAAAAGAATGATAAGGCACAATGTTTGCCTCAAGTTTGAGGAAACAGACCCCCTCGTATAGTTTGGAAGAGACAACATCCCCTGGGGTTCACTGTGGAGACACTGCCTAAGGATAAACAGATGGCCCAGAAGAACATATATACATCAAAGCACGTAACTCTTTTCAGCCATAAATATGACATGGCTCTACATTTGCCAAGGAGAAAAAGCCAGAAATTACTGAATATATACACAAACAATTTCTATCTGGGTAGTAGGATTATGGGTCATCTTTTACATGCTTTTCCTGTTTTCAGTGGTTTCTCAATTTGTTTTTGATCTGAGCAAGCATACTTCTAACCAGAAAAGGAAAAATAGAAACATATAAATAGATCCAAAAGGAAAAATTACTTATTCCTACATCCTTTTCAAGATTTTACTATGGTTCTCTCTTTCTCCTCCTTTGTATCCTAACTTCTTGTAAGAATTGTCTTATTTACTCTATTTTCTCATCAATATCTCCTCTAGTCACTTTTGTGAGGTTTTTGTTTGCTGTGATTTTATTTTTGTTTTGTTTTTTTACTGCAAGAAGCTCTGGAATATCCTGATCAAGAAGGGTGCACCATAACTGTGAGCTTTCAGAATATTTTAGAATATTCTCTGCAACTGATCTAAAATTTTCAAAGACAAAACAAATGAAAAACTACTAGACCAAACCCAGTTTACCAGCATAAACTGATGAGTCCCTGCTATCACTAAGATCCTTTTTAAATCATGAGTGTGTGTGTGTTTGGGGCTTGCATGAACACCTACGCCTAACACATTTTTACACTCTTGACAAAAAATGACTAATTCAAAACGTGCCTGACATCCTACCCTGTGCTGAGCGTAGTTCTTGGCTTTAGGGGCTTAGGCAGTCAGTGCTCAAAAAATCCACTACTCTCCACCCTCATGGAGGGTGTAAATTTTGGTCAGCTGTGTCATGTGAGCAAAAAGCTTAGTGAAGCAGGAAATATACCATACAAATCACTTGTAGGCAAACAATTTCTAAAGCTCTGAAGATAGAGTCTACTGGACCAATTCAAGCAAAAGAATGACATGAAGATGGAAGAAGATGAGACCCCAGAGAAGGGGACTGGACCACACAGTGACACCCAACACTTTGCAGAGAAAGGAGGACACGAGTCGAGCCCGGGGGGACAGTAGTCCTACTAAGGCTAAACTGAGCCAAAGTAAAAGTCAGGCTGGATCCTGCAGCAGACAATATCCTGTAAACAAAGATTCCTACCTCCTAACAGGCTGTGCAATTTTGCTCCGAGGCAGATTACTCCCATTTATTGCCAGTGAAGGTCGCGGAAGTGCACTCCGGCCCATGATCCCAGAAGCTGCAGCTTTGTTTGGGGTGGGGATACCTGTGTTGGAATACAACTGGAGGCCATTGGATAAAGGCATATTACTGCTGCCTTGCACAGTTGGACTCACGTAGGCTGTGGCTTTAAGAGGCTGTCGGACAGACACTGGGAAATGTCCCACGCTGTGGACCCTGTGTTGAATCTGTCCTGGTGATGGAACTGTAAGAGAAAATGGTATGTATGTGAGAAAACTTCACTGCTACCCAACTTAGGAAAAGTGTTATATTCAGAGGAACCTAGACTGTCTAAAAGAAGAGATAAATGAAATATAGATTCCAGACACCATTTAGCCCTAGAATATTTTAATCTTGGACAAGAGCTTCCCACTCACACAGCAATACGGTGCAGTTCCTAACCAGAGGTGACCCTTGGACAAGGTGGGGACTGGGAGCGAAGATTCCATGTAGTGATGATCCAAGGACATATTTTGACTCCCCCAAAACTCAATCGGTACCTTGCTGTTGACCTGAAGCCACACCAATAACCTAAGGAGTCAATTGGTAACTATCCTCTATACTATGCAAATTATATAATGGTCAAAAATACTGAAAAACTGTTAACAGATCACTTTATACTGTGATTTGCAATTTCCTGCAGAGACAACCTGCTCCCTGGGAAATGTTCAGCTTCACAGGGCATTTTCAGGGGATTCATGCAACACTTCAGCTCCCCAATAGCAACAAGAGATGGCTGTGAAATTATTCCTCTGGCACAATATGCCTGAGCACTAATTTTATGTAGTTATGATTCAATACATAATCCTTAAATTCATTTATATTTCTCTAAAATTGAGAATGCTGCCCTGTATGTCTGTAAGCACTTGTGTGCATAAATTTCTATAAACTTTAACTCTGTATATATTTTATGGCAGTAGATAAAAACAGACCCTTATCTATATCTGTTTTACGCATTAATGACATACCTGACTTTTTTTTCCATATCTCTAAGCTACACAGTTTATCAGCAATTTTTTTCAAAATCGTCAACTATCTCAAAAAAAATTTCACGTGCACACTGACTCATAAAGTTCAAACCTGTGTTGTTGTGCGAGGGTCACCTGTGTATTTAGAATCCAGTTCTAAGTACAGCCTTCTTTCCTTTGGCAAGTTTAATAATAACACTGATCTCTCAGTTCTTACAAGACATATTCTTCCTTGCTTGAGTGGAGGACATTAGGATTTCCTAATAGTTGTTCTGGGGATAGTTTCATGAAGATAAAACAAGGGGCCTACTTAACACTTGTAATTATAAGTACCGTGCACTAACCCATTGTGCCACTGGAGCATGCTAACACTTGTAATTATAAAAAGGAAGACAGAAGCAATATCTGTAGGTACAAATGGCTCATTTAACTTATCTCAAAGGTTGTTTTGAAAATTAAATAAATTAATCTACTTAAAGACTCAGAATGGTGCCCAGCACTTAGTAACCATTCAATCCAACAAGTACTAGTTATTATTAGCTATATAACAACAGTTAATTCCAATGAATTTTCCAGGTGAACCTGTCCAGATAACCACTCTCTATCTCATGATGTATAATGTCACCAGCACCTCCTGGGCTCTCTCATGTTTGCTACTAAGCAATACTCTCAAGAGTTAACTCATTCCTGCCTTTATCATCACACCCTGGCTATTCCTATTTTGAACTCTGTATGAATATAACTACATAATATGTTCTCCTTTTGCATCTGGCTTTTTTCATTCAACATTATACATCAGAGTCACCCATGAAGTATTGCACTATGTGTCACAATCAGTTTATTCTCCTGTTGATGGAAGACTGGATTATCTCACTTGGTGTTTTATGAACATTCTTGAACATGTTTTAATTATTATGTTGGGTATAAACCAAATTCTGCAAATATTATGATAAATGAATTCAGCAAAGTTTAGCAAACTAGGAGAAACAAGTTTGAAAAAATACTATTTATAATAACTAGAAATAAGTTTGCAGATAAATTAAACCTCTACACAGAAAGCTACAAAATATTCCTGAGAAACATTAAGACTTAAATCAACAAAACTGACTATTCCTTGTTAATGAAGACCAATTAATATTGTTAAGATTCTCCCAAAATTAACCTGCACATTCAGTGAAATTCCAATCAGTTTCATCTGAAATAAAATCACAGACCAATTCTCAGCTAGTCCTTGACTTAAAAAAATAGACACTAGTTCAAATTAGTAAGTATAATTCTAATTTATAAATTAGAAATGAAGAATTAAAATGTGCCCAAGAGTTTATAACTAAGACTCAATGATATGTTTAGTTTATATCTAGATGTCTCCCCAAAACTTCATGTGCTCACAGATGGGGCATTGGAGAGGTGACTCAGTCATGAGGGTGTGATACTCATCAATGAACCAGTCCACTGATGAGTTTATAGCTAACTGTGATATTAGAAGGTGAAGCCTGGTCTGAGGAGCTGGGTCACTGGGTGTGGGGCCTGGAAAGGTCTATCTCCCTTCTTCCACTCTTGATGTCCCTCTCTGCTCCTCACCATGATGCCATGAGCTGGTTCTCCTCCGCCATGGCCCTCTGCCTTGGAGCTGCCCAACTACAGACCAAAACCTCTACAAACTATGAGCCAAAATAGGCCTTTCCTCCTTACAGCTGTGGAGGTCAGGTACTTTGCCTCAGTGACGAGAAAACTACCGACAACTAGAGCTCTGACTACTGCAGTGTTTTTCTTTCTATATTATGCTGCTTTCCATCTTTCTTTACCTGACCTTTCCTCTTTCCAGAATATAAAACTATTATCTTCATGACAGAAATTTAAAATGCAATATAGAAAGAACAGTGGCTCAGAATGCTCAGAAATGCATGCAGTAACAGAATCCCACAATACAAAACCAAAGTTCTGACTGTACTATCATAGAAGAACACTCTTCTTTAGAGTTTTCTTTATGCTTGACTTACAAATGATGATTTTTCTATTTTCTTCATTTCTTTTACATACTTAAATAGGGACCTATGGATATTTATTTTATTCAATTAGCTACACTCCAATTTGGCCACTGAGAGTCTATTCAGATTGGCTCCTATATGCTTTTGACAAGTTCACACCATATTACGAGCACTTCAGTCAAAGACAGATGTTCTCATCATCTATATTCAGCTCTATTTTGGGTTACATACATTTTTCTGCCACTCAAATGTTACTAACCCATACTGAGTTGGGATCAACAAAAATTCCTAATCAGTAACGTATTTGTTATTGTCAAAATCATATTTGCCCTACCATATACAGTTTTTTGTAATTCTAATACAGAATTATATATTTCAGTTAAATTTCACTGTGATGTATCTGACCTACTGTCTAAGTTCCTGATGTAAAATTAATTAGCAACACTCTCAGCTGCATGCCATTGGCAAATGTATAGATTGCTTCTGTGTCTTCATACCAGTCATTAATTCAAATATTTAACAAGCGAAGCTCTAACACATAATTCTGTGGCATTCATTCATTCATTATGGTTAAGCACTGGGAAAAAAAATCCAATAAACCTGGGTCTGAGCTCAAGGGATCTTATGATCTGGTAAGAAAGACAAATATATTGACAATAAAGTCTGAAACAGTTTGAACATCCTTTATCTGAAAGGGGATGGAAGTATCTTAGATTTTTCTGGATTTGTGAATATTTGCATACACATAATGAAGTATCTGGGAGATGAACTAAACTCCAAGTGCAAAATTCATTTATGTTTCATACATATACACACAGTTTGAAGGTGATTTTATATAATATTCTTAATAATTTTTTGCATGAAACAAAGTTTCATGTGAAGATTTTCTATCTGTAGCATCATGTTGGCAATATTTCAATCTCAGAGCTCTTTGCACTGGATTTTTTGGTGAGGGATGCTCGACAATTTCACTGAGTAATAGAGGTAAACAATGTAAGTCTGGCTCATTAGAGCCTTTTGGGGAGGTATTAGGAGAATATGTTATGTTCTTCTATGCAGCAATGAAGACTTTCAAAGTAGTAAATAGAAGTAAACTGGAATCACAAGGATATGCCAATTAAGGTGGAGTTGCAACTTGACGGACTTTGGGATCTTCCCCAGGGATTGATGGAGCACACTGTTAGGTGTGGGTCATGGAAGCATGGCCTTGAAGTCTGTCTGGTCTCTCACCACTACCACTCTGACAGTCTTCACCTGCTCTGCTTCCTGTATGCCATGAACCAAGCACTTCACTCTGCCAGGCCCCTTTGCATGATGCCTCTGCCTTGGAGCCAGCCGATCATGGACTGAAACCATGTTTTGTTTATCTGAGTTGTGTCTCAGCAAGAAAGCTGACTAAGGCAAAGTGGGGAACAAGAACGACAGGCAGAGAAAACAGCAGAGTCAGAACATCATGATAGTTAAAATCACAAGCTCCAGCACTAGTCAAATGTCAAAATAGTATAGTAAAAAAAGTAAAGCACATACATCAGGCCACTCAAGCTCAGAAAACAAATGGTTCATCTAAATACTAAATCTCAGCATGCATGGCCTTACGCAAACTAGTGCTTAATCTGTCTGAAACTGTTTCCTCCTCCACAACATGGAAATAATAATAGCAAATACATCACAGAGTTGTTAGTAGAACTAAATAAGATAGTAAATATAAACCAGTTAGCACAGATCCTTAGAGTGAGTAAACGCCATCATTTTGCTGTTAGGAACTGACATAAAGAAATGGAATGTCATCATGCGCTGGGGAAAGCTAGGGTTGAGGACAGGGAGTTAAATGCCACTTTGGATACAGACTAACTATCTGGTTGATGACTTTCCACCCCAACACTGAACACACCTTGGCCTCCCAGGTTTGGATGGGAACACTGGAGCTAGGACCTTGTATCTTCCTCCCAGGGTTGCTGTAAGACAACCTCAGGAATTCACACAGACAACATGCGTATGAAGGGGAGAAATAATCCCAGAACCACCACATCCCCACACAAACTGAGAATACACGAACACTAGGATTAATGCTACAGCATTGCTCACCGCTGGGGAAAGTGAATAAAATGGAAGGACACAATGAATAAAGGACACGATGACTAAAATGAAAGGATATCACAGAATATGTGGTAAGAGGAAATGGAAAGAGTAAAAATTACTTTAGATACACTAACATACAACTACAGATGCAGGGAAATATGCTATGGAATGATGAAAACCAAGATCAAAGTAACAGCTGGACAAAATTGATGGGCTTTTCCAGAGGCAAGATGCCACGTTCCCAGCCAGAAAGAGAAGAATGTGCAAAGAAAAGGTACTAAACTGTAGTGGCCAAATACAAAAACTATGTGACAAAGAGAAAAATTTCCCTCAATGTGTTTGCAAATAAGAAAAAAAAATGATGTTATTTTTTTAATGGTGCTACCACTAATTAAAAATTATCAAAAAAAAAATGAGGAAGAAAAGAAAATCTATGATACTCACTAGAAGACTGTATTCGTGAAATTCCATTTCCAGCACCATGCAAGCTTGAGTCAAAGCTCTGACTGCTCCGCACAGTGACCGGAGAGCTAACGTTGCTGCTAACTGCAGCGGTACTCGGCATCCGGGCCAGATTGGGCATACTTCTCCGCAGTTTATCTGGAAACGAAAAGAATCTTACTAAGTTCAAAATTGCAATTTTATGCCAATACTTTCAAAGCTCAAATAATAGTCTATTCTGTTCATTAACATATAAAAATATATCACATACAGTATGAACAAGTTAGCAGAGAATTAATGTCCTGTGTAAGAAAATACACTCTCCAGCAGGAGAAATGTACCCAATAGGCTATTGCTAAAAACAAACAAGTGTCCTTTGAAAAGAGATAGGGCCTGCCTAATAAACTAGCCATTTGTTATTAGTAAGCGGACAAAACAACATCAAGTCAGGTTCAAAAATAATCTTGCAGCCATTTAACTTAAGAACATTAAAAATAAAGCTATATACTTATTCTGGAAAGCCTAGGAGAATCAAAACCAACCTACCTACTGCAGCTTTTCTAACGTGGCACAAAATGGCATAAATTAATAAAATGCCAACTTGCCATTTCTTAAAATACCCATTCATCACATCAACAGGACCACATTAATTTCTGGTTTTACCTCTAATTAGTATGCCCACTGTTTGCATACTTGGAAAGACCAATAAATGCTTTAATTTCTTTCTCTTACCTAAATTATTCTTCTGCCACCAAGAGGCAGCAGAGAGCCATATAAAGATCTTACGACTTGATAGCTGCAAGACCAATTGGGTAAGATATTCCTTTTCTTTATTATTAGAAAAAAAAAGTAAAGCACATACATCAGGCCACTCAAGCTCAGAAAACAAATGGTTCACCTGAATGCTAAGCCAACATCAGTTCAAGTCCAAAAAGGACTCATTTCCCTCCCACCTACACAGTTACTTCTACATAACTCAGAGCTATGTGTTTCCCAAAATCCTCCTTTTTCCACCCTACACTCTCAATCCTGCCAGTTTTCCAAAATACTCAGTAAACCTTATGTTGCAATGCAGTTCAGGTTATTTATCATGCACATTTTCACGAAATCCTCTTAATTGGTCTCCACGTGCCCTGTCTTGTTTCCCAGTCAACCATCTGGACAGCTGTTCCACTCTTCCCACCCCAAGGGGTCTCGTCCCACCCAGCTGAAAGCTCTCCAAATCCAATCCCTCTCTTTCACTTCCAACTGAAAGGCCAAGCTCCAGATGAGCCCTTCAAGGTACAGGCTGGGGATTCATCACTGGCTTCGTCTCCACCTGCTACTCCTATCCCAACATGCAGCCTGCTCCTCACCACAGGGAGGAAATCCCCTGTGCTGGGAGTAGGACGGTCACTGCACAGGACCCCTCTCAGCACGCAGAAGGAAAACATGAACACGGGAAGTATAGAAAGCGCCAGGCCCTCTGTGGGATGATGGAGATACCACAGCATATGAGGCAAGTGTCATCCTTGATTTTCATATTCAGTTTCTAGTCTAGACCAGTTTTTCTCAGTATCTTTTCCCATTATCAACCTTAGCAAGAAAAACTAAATTAAATTTAAATGAAAGATAGAATTTACTTCCTATAAAATAAAAGAAATAAAAATATTAAAGAATAACACTTGAAACTCAAGACTGAACTTCTGGAAGACTACAAACTATGGTGAGACCTATTGTGTTTTTCTTTTTCACTTTCCTTAACTTCACAGATATTTGTATCTATATTCATACACACCTCCTGACAATAAAGTGCACACACCAAGCCATTCAGGCCTGAGAATAATTTTCTTTTATGCTAACTCAGAAAACAAATGATACCCTTTAATGCTGAACCAAGATACACCCACAAACAAACTAAATTCATTTCATCTTTCTGCTCCTTCAATACTCTCTCTGCCTTACCTGTAGCCCTCAAATGCACCTCCTTCTAGAAACTTTGGCCATTGTGGTAGTCTGGGGAATAGACACAAAATTTTAAAAGTATAAAAAGCGTACTTATACAATAAATAAGGAAGTATAATAGGAAATTTTGCAGATCACTGAGACCAGAAGAGTATCTTACCTAACTTACTAACGTTTAGTAAAACTTTTAAGAATTATCCGAGCACTGAGAAGGACTGAGGCAGGATTACAAAAGTAAGAGGTGTGGGGGGTGCCACCCAGTCAGGAACACCCTTGAATTTGATCCCCCACAAAGCCAAACAAAACAAAACGGAATCAGAATCAGCAGTTAGAAAAGCTTTTCTGTATCTCCTGGCGGAGGTCTCTACCACCCCCACACTTCCTGACTCTGCATCTCTGAAGAGTGACGACACTCACATACATGCACTGACTATCAGACTTCTTAGTTGTTTTCCTCATTGCCACAGTTTTTCCTTATACCCGGGGGATCCCTTTGAAGATCTCCAATAGATGTCTGAAACCACAGGCAGTACCAAAATCTATATACACTCTTTTATATTATACATGCACACCTATAAGTTTTAGTTTAGAAATTATGCATACAAAGGATTAACAATAACTTCTGAAAATATACTGTAGTAAGTTAGCTAGGATTACAGATGTGTACTGCTGAGCCTGGCTGGAAGCCTACTTTTAACAATCACATGTTTCATCCCAAAATTCCTATTAAAGTTCCTAGCCCCATGCAGAAGGCATTAATACACTCAACAAGTATTATGCATGTGTATGTAGGCACTAAGTATGTGGTAGCAATGAATTAAAAGAGAAGAAAGAATGCTTTAGATCCCACATCTAGATTTTCTGAACATCATAAACACTAACTAGAATGGAGAAGTGAGCCTCTGTATATACAAGACTAAGCTACTTTCACTACATATTTTTTAAACAGCAGGGAGGTAGAGGGAAATAATTATCTTCTATTAATTAGAAAACTGAGCTTCTATATCTTTTCAAACTTAATCTCCAACTATCTATTATAAAAGTTACCCAATGATGTATATAGATATACGAAAATAGTACCATAAACACACCTGTATGTTTTCTTTCTAGATCTACCAGGTGTTTTAATTTTGTTACATTTAATTTGTTTTTACATTTGCATTTCTTTGCTTTAGTGACAATACAAAAGCTGCAGGCATATTGACATGTTAACCCTAAATGCACATGGCTCCCCTAAAAATAGGAAAATTCCACAGAATCACAATACTGTGATGCTACCCTATAAGCAAATTAATATCATAACTCAGACATAGAATTTTCCAGACATCTCAAGACTATCTTTTAATGAAGTTTCCCCACAAAGTACAGTCCAGCCAACAATGTTCATAGGCTACACTTGGTTACGTCTCTACTCTCTTTTGATCCAAATACATCAGACTTTAAAACCAATTTTATTCCTACTCAAGTACTGAGTCAATTTCACAAAGCTTTAATCCTCAAATATGCCATTAAAAATAAAGCCTTCTGAGTATAAATATTTAAGACCCTCTGCCTCTGGGAGGTAAGCTGTGATCTCCAAAGTTGTGTCACACCATCTGGAAGTGAGGTTCACTTTCCTGTTAAACAATTTGGGATGTATTAATGATCAGGGGCACTTTAAACTGCAAAGAATAAAAAGCAATGTTCTAATTATATCTTCCCAAGAAATCAGCAATTTAATCTTCACGGACTGAGGTGCAGTAGCAGATCAAAGAAACACAGCAAGGAAAGAACTGAATTGAGTCTATCTATAGTCAGGAGGCAAGACTCACCACTCCTTGGACTGAGATTTAGGAACCTTTGGGAATACAACAGCGAGTGCTCTGGCCTCTCAATCAACACAGGCCCAGAAGAGGGCCTCAGACTTATGATGACTACATCACTCCACTGCTAGGTCCAGTTCTACTGTACCTCCTACAGGTTGGTAACGAGTCTGTAAGATTTGGTCATTTTTGTTATCTGACAAACAAGGCCAAATATGCTCCTTTCAATTCTACAACTCCCAGAAACAAGCCAAGAACTCCTATTAGCCTCCTCTTTTGAATCCAGGCAGTATGGAAGATATGTAAACATTTGCACATAAATATTTCTATCTTACTTTCAATTATTTTAAAATAGGCAAATAATTGCTTTCTCCTATCTATTTATTTTGACAATTTAGAAAAGCATTAGATAGATTAGTTTCAAGGTCATCTTATTTTACAACTTGGTTCAAACTATGCTCTGTGGTAACAAATGAAGGCTCAGATATCTGAGCCTTATGTTCAAAAAAAGTTTCGAAAGGGTGGGTGGAGTAGGAGACAAATTATATTCAGCACATCACTCCAGGCAATGCGACATTCATTATTTATTCCTCATAACATATTTAGGTTGGGCAAATATGTACCAGATGGCTTGATGTGAAATTATAGCTACATCTTCTAAAAGGCAGATACTATCTTGTCCACACCGTATAGCTAAGGAAACCGAAGCCTAGACACTCGAGAAACCAGTGCGCAAGAACAAACTGACAGGACAGGACTAGAGTTCAGGATTTTTTGGATCCTTTACTTTCAACCACTAAGCTAATCAGTTAGAAGTCATATCCAGAAAATTGCCTTCCTATTCTATTGTTCTGTGCATGCACACTCCAGACATTTAAGAAAAATAAAACTACCACAAATAACTGAACGGCAGTATGTCCCCACTTTCCTATGAACAGCATCATAGCACAGGTTACAGGGAAACTTAATCCTTGTCAAAATGATGCTTAATGTGATACCACTTCTCCAAGGCGCAACAAACAATGGTGTAGAGGAAAAGGATCCTGCTGACAACGCTAACCAAGATGCGGAGGTAGCACCTCTTGACACAGGGAAACAACTCCAGGTGCCCTGCATCTCCATTCTAACACGCTGCTGCGACATGCACAGAAAATACACTGTCTTCCTGGAATTAGGATCTTTAATGTGTTAGTCACTATGGTATTCCTTTACGGATACTCCCTCAAATTTAAAATGTGAAGATACTGGGAAATTATAAATATAAAATTTTAAATACTTTTGGGTGATTTCTGAATCTGCAGAAATGATATAAGTACAGAAGAAAAGGGAAAAAATCAAAATGTGATTAACAACTGTATTAGTGAACACAATCTATACTGGCCTTAGCAACATTTTTCAATGCTATTAATCACGTCCAGGCTTAATTTTGAGAAATGGGACAATATAATAATAAAATAATGGTATAAATGCAAGACTTTTAAGTGGTTTGTTTCTCCACATTATGCAGGATTCACATGTGATGATCTGCTTAATCATTAACACAAAAAGAAACCAGGCTTGTAATGCTACATTACTGCTCTCCCTAGAGTTCTTGAGGTCAAAGACTCTAACTACCAGGAGTGGGAGAGGAAGATAAATGATGAAGAACAGAAAAAGAGAGGGAGGAAAGGAAAGCGGGGAGGGGGAGTCTAGGCAGATACCCCAGCCCACTGTGGTGACATTAAGAGATCAACTTCCTACTGAATGCCCATCTCCATAATCACTGCTACATACATCTTAATTCTAGATGCCAGGAAATCAGAAAGACATCCCCAAACTTCTTGTAAGAACAGTATCCTTCCCCGGCACCATCCATGCTCACCGTCACACTGTGCTAGCAGCAGGCAGCAAGAGGCTGAAGCTCGAATGAAAGGTGCAGCAAAAGCAACTCAGGGCCTCCGATAGCACTGGGCTTGGCCATCAACTCCACAGCTTGCACAACCCTACCACACCCACAGCTGAACCAGAAACAACACAAAGGCGCCCCACACTTACGACTTGCTCTGAGTTAGTTAAGTCATGAGAGTTTTCTTGAACCCATATATATATAAATCTGAGCCACATAACCAGAAGTTGGTCAATTTAGATGCAAACTTAGATGAAACTGTTAAGGTCTTGAGGATGGATTTAACAAATCTGAGAAACATTTTGGCAATTACTTATACTGCCTGTAAAACACAACCTACCCCCATTGGTCCTATTTGGTTGTTGATCTGGAGTTTGGGCTTGAGGTGAGTAATACTGTTGCTGCTGGTAATTATTTGAAGGAAAATACTGGGAGCTTGGGCTCCTCCTACAATCTCGAATGCTAGAAAAAGTCTGTGAGTGGGGAATTCCTCTTTGGAAAGGTGAACATCTTGGAAGACGGGGCTGTGGCGGTGGCAAATGATCGAATTCTTCCTCATCCTCCAGGCTGTATCGATCATATTCTTGATCACTGGATGTCCCTTTTTTGCCTGAACTCAGTGACACACTGGAGCTATGTCTTGACACACATGCTGAAGTTGAAGCATAATCTTGCCTGAGACCTATGAAACCAACGAATAGGATTATTTTAGGAGATAATTTCAATGTAGCGAACATTAAATTATAATTAATCAAAAATGTGTGCCAAAAAATTATTTAGACTCATTATCTGTTCTTAAGTTTTTAAAACCCCCCAGAACATATTTATTGTCAGATATCTAATATCTGATGATTCAGGGCTGCAAAATGATTGCCCAAATTCTAGTGAAGACTATATTCAGCACCTGCTCTAACTCTATCCATCAGTATCTATCAATTTCTCCCAAATAATTCCTTTTCAAACCTGCAGATACTTAGGCAACAGAATTTTGGAAGAAATATTCATCAACATCATATCATTATTTGCTATGAATTAGAAATATTAAAATAATTAAGTCTGTATCCAAGTAATATTCCCACATATATGACAGTTCGTCTCTTTTATACTAAAAGTTTATTTTACTTCTGGAAAAGGTTTGTGTTATTATCTGTTTTGTTTTTTTAAGATTTTTTGGTTTATGTCTTGTACTGAAGATAATGATACACAGTGTAATAACTATTTTGTTATTATCTTATTTTTTTTTTGGTTGTTATTATCTTATTATTTGGTTATGAAAACTTATGTCTTTAAAATTAAATTTAAAAAAGAATTAAAAAGTTGGTCTGCTTCCTATATCCAGCTTTCAAAGTTTAAAACCTGAGGTACAAATATTTCCTACTAAGGTCATTTCTTGTTGTTCTTGTTACTAATATTCTCTCTTTCAAAGCATCCTGCTACTTCAATACTTCAATAGTTTTAGGCCATCCTAAACCACTAATGGCAAACCTATGGCATGTGTACTGCAGCAGGCTGTTTGTATCACTGAAAGCTCTAAAAGGTTTGCCAATCTGTGCTAAACCATCTAAAAATAATTTAGGTGCAAATTTTTAATCATTTAACTTATTGTCCATACCACAATTTTTAAAAAAGCAATCTATTTCCTGACTAATTTCTGAAACAGACTCTAAATCTTTTAGACATGTAGTTTTGAATGAGTACTTAAATTTATTGGTAATGATAGAAAGCAATCACCTTTTACCTCAAAATGTATTGTATTAAATCTGGCATAAGCATTACCGTATTTTTCTCAGTATCCTTCACTAATTCTGAAACCAGGAACTCCCTATGCTTCAATGACAAGGAGCTGTTTCTATTTATGTTGGCCTGAAAAATCTATACCTAATTGTGCCCTTTAATACTATTTGTGTCTTTAAAGTAGTTCACACCCAGATCTGTTGTAATTTTACTGCAGAACCAGTGATAAACTGTCCCATTTCCAGTTATCTACTCTTCCAAAATTATTAACTGAGGTATATCCATACATTAACTGAATTTTTCTTAAGATACTGCAGACTTGCAGGTGGCACTAGGAAATACGGTATCCCCTAGTGATGTCATTTTTTGAAATTATACTCACCATATTCAGATTTTCCCAGTTTACTGATGCGTGTACCTATGTATGTATATGCTTGATTAAGCTCTTTACAATTTTATTATTGACAGGTTTGTATAACACAACTGCAGTCACAATAATGAGCAGTTCCAAAACAAAAAAATCCCTTGTTTTGCTCTTAAAATAACCACATCCACGTCCACTCCCCTCTCCCCTCCAAGACCCAACACTGCATAAGTTTTTCCCAACAACTAATCTGTTGGGAACCGCAAATTATAAATTGAGGACAGGGCCCAGAGGCCTTAACAAAAGCCTTAATGGTCCTGTGATGCTGTGATGCTCCAGAGAAAGATCCTCATTGGCTTAAAATCACATCTACCCTCTGAGTCATCTGATAATCCCCTCGTCATTTTCCTCAGTGTCAATGGGATCAGTAAATACCAAGGTTCTGGCAGCCTGGTTACCCCAGGAACAAGTGGCCATCCCAGACCCCGCTGCACCACTATTTTGTCTCTTGCTCTTTCTTTCGTCACGCGTCGTAACAACTGGGAGAAGACTGGAGCACACTGCAAGGGTCCTGATACTAATCTGTCCCTCATTTCTAAAATGACGACCCTTCAAAATGTTATATAAATGGAATTACATGGTATGTGACCTTTTACAATTATCTTTCTTCACTCTGTACGATTCCTTGGAGCCCCATCCAAGATGCTAGACCAACAGTATGTTCATTTTTACAGTTCAGTAGTACTCCAAGGTATGCACATAACACAACCTGCTTAACCATTCACCTACTGAAGGACATCTAAGCCAATTCCAGTTTTTTTGCTATTGCAAAAAAAGCTGTTATAAACATCCATACACAGCTTTTATGTAAACACAAACTTTCAATGCTATGGGATGCTCAAGAGTGTAATCTGCTGGGCCAAGGGGCAGTTGCGTGTTTTGTTTCTCAGGAAACTTCAACCTGTTTTGCTGCTGGCCATCTAGCCACATCCATGTATGAGTCATGCTATCAGAGTACACCTGACGTCTGAGGATGCTGTTCAGCATGTGAGAAGCATGCGACTGCTTCACCTACACAGTAGGGCAGTACAGGAACAGGCCTATCGTCCCATCACCTAAAGAGGAGCACCTCAACTCCCCTTGCCTCTTAATTTTCAAGTGGAAAGCTCACTTCCCTATTTTAAAAAGAACTTACTTTCTTCTTGCAGACGAGCCATGATCTGAACGTCAGTAAGGTCTTGTAACTTATATCCCATGGAGATAGAGTCATCCTCCAGTTCTGAAGTGCTCAGCTCACTGTCGATAGATGATTGGGGACTGAGAGGGGAGCCTCTAGAAGTGTAACCTGACACAGAGGAAATATGTTTATTATTTGAAAAACAGGTATGTGTACATGCTTTATAATTCATATATATATATACAGTTCAGTTATTTTCCTGCTTTCATAATGTCACAAAATGACCAAAACAGTATTACAAACCTGCACTAATAATCAAAAAGAAATTAAAAAACAAAATATTACCATTTCATGGTCAAGACAATAAATACATCCTTGCAAGTTCATAATTCATATACAAAACTATTTATTCACTGTTTATTCAAGGTCAAGTTTCAGAATTTAAAAAAATCACTCTGTACTACCTACTAAAAGATTTAAAGGGCAGATTTCATATTACATGTTTGTTTGTTTTGCAGTGCTAGGGGTCAAACTCGGAGCCTTAGACATGCTAGGCAAGCATTCTGTGCTTTATATCATAATTTAAAAATTCACTAACGCTAATATCTGAACATATGGAAGGAAAATAGATAATTCACATATACTTTTAATTAATAACCAGAAATAACTTGTCTCTGGCAGTAACTGATTACATATTTTAAAATTAAAAATTTAACCTAGTTCAGTCTTCAATGGGCACACACAGCAGTGCTTTAAATGTGTATCATATATACAAAATACACTCAAAATTCTCATAATTTAGACAAGTGAGTGGTCACAGAAGACTTGTAACCACTCACAAAAGTGAAAAACAATGGCTTATGATAAAAAGAAGAAAGGATTCAAGTGGAAAAAGGCCTTAGGAATGGAATCATGCCAGTGCTGAGAGAAACAAGAAAATGGTGCCACCCTCATCTCACAGAAAATCTGTGACTATTCATTTAACATAACACAGGCTTAATAAAAAATAGCTACTAGAAAAATAAAAGCTAAAAGCAAAAGGCTTGTAATCTTTAATCATTATAAAAACTAAATTGTACTTGACATTTAACACATTCCCATTGGCTTGAACCACCGGTGGTGCATGCATGACTGTCCCACGGGGCAGCTTGTACTACTCGTGGTAAAATGGATCTAATCACTCTTATCAGTATTCTTACTAATAAAATTAATACAAAGCTGCCTGATTGGACAGTCACACACATACCACTGGTGGTTTAAGCCGCCCCATAGCAAGACATATGAATTACACCTCTGTTGTGAACATGTTAATTGTAAAAGCACATTAGGCCCTGGGAACACGAAACTATGTATGGTATGTGAGCTTCTGCTGAAGAGGGGAGACAGTCTACTGGGACACTGTTACAGCAGAGACCAGTGGTGTTAGCGTACAAGCTAATGCTAGTCCCTTCTATACCTAGAGTAAATACGTGGCACAAATTCTCCACTACAGCACTGTCTTCTAGCTTTTCAGGGAAAAGACAGACATCTGAGTGGTGCTTAGTGACTGAATTGCAAAGCGAGCAGTTAGTCAAGTTGAAATATTACCTGTTTTCTCAGGTGTTAGTATTGCTTTATTTGAGGTTTTAGAGAAGCTGGGAGTATTAATGCCATTGCTATAAGGGCTGAGTCTTGCAACAGGACTATAAGGAAACGCCAGGGAGGCAGTTGAAGAGAAGAGACTCCGCCATCGGCTCGCTGTCACAGAAGCAGAAACAGCAGCAGTTAGCTTCACAGAGGAAGGGGCAGACAGGGCAGAAGGGAAAAGGGGAAGATATTAAAAAGACAGAGAAACAAAGCAATTTGTTGATAAGAATATCTTAACTTACGTCCACGTATCTAAGGGAAAAGTATGTAAAAATAGGCAATTTATTAATTGGGGTCTCATTAATATAAACACTAAGAAAAAAGCAAATCCATCTCACTTTGATTGAAGTCAATAAGCCTATATGAAAATGAAAATCTACTTGTAATCTCTACATTAGAAATGTTTCCTATAGATTTCTGAGTAAAGATGTAAGCATTTTGTAAAGATATAAAATGTCTCAAAGTTTGTAGACTTTAGAAATTGTGGGGCATGTTCTTTTTCTTCTTCTTTTTTTTTTTTTTTTGGTATTGGCAATCAAACTCAGGACCTTGTGCTTGCCAGGCAGGCGCTGTGCCACTGAGCTATATCCCCGGCCCAGGAAACCTTCTTAATATTACTTCACAGTCCGATTTTTAGGTCAGTCTTCAATGCAGTTAATATCAGAAAACATGGATAAAAATCTTTTATGGAAACCTGTATTTGGACTATTGGAGAAATTTAAAATGACTATTGTGTTTTCAAATCACCTTAAATCCAAAACAAGGTTCATAAAAAATGGTCTAAACCTAGCAGAACGGTGTCTACACCAAAACATAAGGACAGCACTTGAGACGGTAAGTATGAAAACTATTGCGAAGCTTTTGGATTTTTTTCTTAAAAAAAAAGTTTCCCAAATTTTCTGCACTGCATAGATATTGTTTGTGTAAATTCTTAAAAACAGGACTATAGACATTATTTCTTTAATACTATTTTAATAAGGAATTAAAATTAGAAATAGGAATTTTTAAAAAGGTACAAAGAATTGTACCTGCAATAAGCAGATGACCTAATTCTTCACCTGTCCTAATTACCTTACTTCCCCTCTCCAAAATTACCACCACCTTGTTACCTCTAAGTTATACAATCATGAAAAAGACATCAAATCCTAAAAACTTGAATAAATAACAACAAATATCAATCACTAACTCTTCCTAGGATAGAAATCTGTCAGTCAGAACCTACTTTTCTGCAAAGCAATCATTCAGACTGTCCTAATCAGGACAGTAAGAAAGAGATAAAAAATACAAATTACATTAGACTTCACTTTAAACAGTAACTCGGTTTATATTAGCTGGATATGAGGCAAACTTGAAGAAACACCGTAAAAAGGACTGCCTTGAAATGCATTCCCCATGTCCTTCTAATGAGCAGCGCTAATGAGTAGGCCAGCAGCTGAGCAGTGCCCATAAATAAGCAGTGGGATGGGGAAAAACTGTGGGATGTGAAGAGATAAAAAAACCTCAGAAATAGCGAATCTTCACGTGCCTGCAAAATCAAAGTTACTCAAAAGAGGAGAATGCTTCCTCTTCACCAAAAATTCTTAAAATGATTATTATCACAGTCCCATAATTAAAGAAAATACACATTTTCCTAATGTAGGTTGAGCAAGTATATAGGAAAACTGCTTAATTCACAGTGATAACATTTCTAGCACCCACAGGTTTCATGCAGGGGATGTTTCCACAAAGCCTGGTTCCCCACTGACGCCAGCCCTATCTGTCACTCCTCCAATTTATAATGGACTGTGCTTACACAGCACTCCCCATTCTGAGCCAGAGCACAAACACACACTTCCAGTTCCTGCACTTCTACTCAGGTCAGCTTGGCTCCAAAATATATTACAAAATATTGGCTAACACGCAGCACACACTAGGTAGCTGTTCTTGCATCTTCAATCTTTATTATTTGAAGTCTCTCATTAAAATTCTGCATTAAAACAAAAGGTCAATGGTTCTATTGACTGCTAACTTGCTTAACAGATGATGTTATTTTATACCAGTTTGATCGTTTTCCAGGCAGATCACAGTGTCTGTGTGTTCTCACCCACAGATGCAGGGGACAGCACATCACAAGTAAACAGCATTCGTTATTCGGCACAATAACTACTGTGACCCAGCCTCCCTGCACAATGACACAATTATTATGGCGATGACAGCAAGATCCCAGCTAAGAGCACAATTAGTATCTATTGCAATAAAGAATGTTCTACATTGTTCTTCAGCATTGAGGTTTTTAAGAAAAGGCAGGAGAATTACTGTAGATGCAAATTCACAAAACAATGATGCTCTACCACTGTCCAAGGTTGCAGTGGAGGAGGAGGAGGGGGGAAAAGGGCAGAAGTGGTCACATCCTCCTCATTCTTCACTATGCAGCTGAAGCATCTGAAGAACTGCAACAGAAACATTTGTATACAGAATAAATGAAAACAACCTATGAAAGGGGCAGCTTTACTTTTTCCATTCAACTCATTTTTTTCATATAAAGATATGATCCTAGGAAGAAGTCCATTTTCCTAAGTGACTTCTGAACAACAGTGAAATTTTCTTCATCTCCTACTCCGAAGTTCTGCCTATAAGAAAGGGCAGCCTGACATGGTGGCACAGGCCAGTAATTGGGAGCCTCAGGCAGGAGGACTGCAAGTTCAGGCGCAGCCTGGCGATTTAGCAACTCTGCAAGACCCTGTCCCCAAAGGGTGGGGACTAGGAATGTAGCTCTGCACAAAGGTTCTGGATTCACTGCATGGTACCACAAAAAGGATCAAAGGGGAAGGTATCAATAAGAAAATTTGGAAACAACAAAAATTATGTATTTTTCATTTAATTCTAATCCTTAGAGTTAGGCCCTCAAATGAATCACTGATTAAATGTATCAGACATGGCAAGGTTCTCTCTCCCCAAACCCCAAACTAAACTGCCTCCCAGGACGTTTCAAACTGCATGCTCTCTAGAGCTCTAATGCAACTTCCTTAAGCATTCTCACGATCTGCCCATCAACAGGCCCCCAAGCTGCCCTCACCCAGCCTGTCCCGCCTTCCCCACCAAAGCTGTGTGCGTCGTTACTTCAGCAGCGCTGCCGAAGTACTGCTGCAGCTCTTCAAGCCCAAGACCTTCAGGTCATCTGCTATTGCCCTTCATCTTGCGCACCTCCACAGCGTTTCCGAAACTGTTTTGCTAATAATACATTATACTGCTTCAACTTTCTTCTTGTCTCTTTATCTAACAAGTATTTTCCACCGAAATGAATATAATACAGAACTAATTTGCAGACCGATGCCTCATGCTTCTGACAAAAAATGTTGAAAGTGCTTTATTTTCTGTACATCTCCAAAGTTGCCTGGCTTAAAAATAAATGACTACATATCTGTGTAGTTGTTTTTGTATATCATTGAGTAAACTGTGAACCAAAAAAACCTAGATTTGTTAGAGGTATCTATGATAGTACTGAGAAATTTACAAAAGGATGGGTGACAGGATCGATTTAATAACTTAAGGCTCTTTAATTCTCCCCACTGAAGATTCTATTGATACCAGAAAAGTCCCCAGAAACAATGACATTCCTTGATAATCTTTGCCTACACAAATGCAGAAAACACCTTCAAATTTTGTGGAGTCTCTGCATGTAATCAAGATCACATTTAAGGACTATCAATTCACATAAAAGAAAGGAAATTAACTAGTCTAATTAAAATATTAGTGGTAATGCTCAAAACATCAGTATGACATTAAACTAAGGGTTAAAAATACAAAACAATGCTATGTTCTTCAAACAACAATTTTCACACTTCTTACTAGAGGGATAGTTCACTGCCTAATACAACTTGGCACACATATATACTCAACAAATGCTAAATGTGGTCCAAATTTTGGTGAGGAGGCTAATATTTTCTTTTTTCAAACCATCCACCAACCTCTACTTTGACACACCTACATTATTTTGCCTGAGTGCCTAAGGTAACTATAATTTAGTATTATATCTTCAAAGTCAAAAGTTAGCCTAATTAGATATTTCAAACCAGCTGGAGAGTCTGTGAAGAAATAAATCTGTAGGAAGACTCTATCAATACTTTCCAATAGCTACTAAATTACTGAATATTACCAGTATCAATCTTCTGGCTTCTACCTAAATGATTTTACATTACTAACAGTGAGGGGGGTAACCCATCAAAGTTAGCTGACCAGGAATCACCACCTTGGGTAAGCTGGGTTCTACATTGCTGCATTTCAGTTAAGGTGGAGGACTGTGCCATACACTCTACTTGGCACAGAGCCATGCAAAAGCATAACAGAACTTCCTTAAAATCTTAAACTGCCACCATTTAAAAAATCAAAAGTGCATCCCTCTCTGGCAAACGCTTCTAGCATTCACATTTCTAACTAGAGGGAAGTTATTCTAGAAAAGCAGTCCTGATTTTCACTTCTACCCTTTCTCACCTTTCTTATCAGAGACTAAGACTCTAAAAGGCAAAGTCACAACCTGCAGACACCACGGCTCACTCATTTGCCACCTTTATGACCTGACTTTTGACTACTCCAGAAAGGTGGAATGATCCTGACAGTGTGAAGAGAACTGTCTACACCAAATTTGTGCTTTCTTTCTTCAGTCTGTAACAGTTTTGATTAAAAATTAACAGATTTTAAATTTCCTTTACTAAAATTTACAGAATGATTTCCAAGTAAGTCATGATTTATATCTCCCTGCTCAGAACTTTTTTCTCAACTAGCCAAATTTATATTCTCCTTCACCATTTCTGAACCTGGGTTTTGCTTTAAGGAGCTAGCCAGCTAGTGTTTAAACCTTAAGCGAAGCCCTGTGTAGGCAGGGTGGGGGAGTACTACACAATGACTCAGACACTCAATATTTACAAACCATATCAAGAGTCATTCAACATTTACCAACCTATTCCAGAAAACTCAAACATATCAATCCCCAGTGGTTTCCTCAGTATCTTGTATGTAACATCTCCCTATGGAAAATCTGTCTGGCCCCTATGCACCCATCTGGTCTTACAAATTCATTTCTCTCTTCACTTGAGTAGGCATCCACTATTATAGCTATAAAATATGAGATGCCAGGATCGAAATGAATAAAATATGGTGAGTCCTCTCCCCCATTCCAATTTCTTTTTTTTTTTTTTTTTGGTTTTTTGGTTTTTTAGAGAGTTTATTTTATGGGGTGGTTATATTGTTTGTAGGGATTTGAAAGAACTAAATTTATCAGAATTAAAAGAAACAAATCCAAGTGGTTGAAAGTAATCTCTCTGTAAATTTTAGAGACTGTGATTAAGATCTTGACAGGAAAAATTTGATGGAGGCTTATAAAATTTTATTCAAAGTCAGAGATGACAACAAGCTAACACAGTGGTCAGAAAATGATTTCTGTAAAGAGTCAGCTAGTAACTATTTTAGGTTTTGTGGCCAGTAGTCCTCTCAGTCACGACTACTCACCTCACATCACAGCATCTAGCATCATTTACATACAGACAGGATGTAAGTGAATGAATATGACTCTGTATAAATAAAACTTCCTTTATATACACTGTTTAATAAAATTTTCATAAATCATGAAAAAGTATTCTTTTGATTTTCTTTCTTTCTTTCTTTCTTTTTTTTGTTTTTTTGTTTTTTGAGACAAGGTCTTACCATGTAGTGCAGGCTGTCCTTGAACTCACTTTGAAGCCCACGCTGCCCTCCAATTCCCAGTGATTTTCCTGCCTCAGCCTTCTAAGTGCTGGGATTGCAAACATATGCTATCATGCCTGGCTCTTTTGAATTTTTTCAACCATTTAAAAATGTAAAAGGGATTTTGTAAACAACCATTTTCACACTTTCTTCTCACTACAGTGAGAAGTGCCGGTATAATTTCACACACATATTCAATTCAATAATTTCACAGTACATATTCAACAAATGTTAAATGTGGCCCAAATTTTGGCAAGATGACTATTTCTTTACTTCATACATTGGCAAAAAGCCAGATACGGCCATAGTTTGCCAACCCTGGGCTAACACATATACTAGTTTTATAATATTCACTTGGAAAAATGCACAGGCTACAAAAATATTGCAAGGGTATTTCAAGTGTTTAGACATAACGATAGTTGATTGTGCACCCGAAGCAGAAACACAAAAACAACACCCAGTACTTGAAGGCAGATTTATTTACATCAGCAGGCACTGATCATTCCCAGAATATTGGGCCCTGATCTCTGGTGGTCTAGGGTTTATATGAAGTACAAAGGCAGAATGGCTTATCAATTGGGAACTGGTTTACACAAAATGTATCATAGTTACCTGCCATTTCTAAGAGACAGAAGCAACTGGAACTAGAACAGGAACTATTACCTCTGCAACTAACAAACTTAAGTATACTGGTTGGGAGAGGAGGGGGTCCTGCTACGATAGAAGAATTTTTCCTGCAATTTTCCATAACATATTGTAATAAAGGTCATGAAAGAGTAAAAGGACAGTGGAGTAAGAATTTATATATCTGAGTTCACCAGAGGTTGGTGTTCAGATTTGGAGCAAATCACACGATATATTAATGTTAGTGTGTTCTCATTCGAGAACAAATAAGCAAGCAAGAGAAAAAGTAGTTTGTAAAAAAGTAACGAGTAAGACTGTTGTGAGTTTAAGACATTATATTTACAAACTATAAAGCATTTTATGAATAAAAAGTTCTAGCAAGTTGTAACCAAAACAGCTTATATTCTGAGGAAGCATGTTTTAGAAGCTAGAGGGAAGAAAACAGATCTGGAGAAATTTTTGCTTTTCACTTTTCCTCATTTTTAGGCTACTTAACCTGTCTTCTCACAAGTAGGGCCACTTCTACTTTGAACCTTATGTACACAATTTGTAGACTTCATGTTTCCTCAGATGTTACCAATTCAGAAGCAAAGAACTAAACTATGAACATTTAATAATTCAATCAGGATGGTGAACAGTTCTTAGTTAATTTGTCCTCATAAGAAACCAATGTCCCAAAGGCCATATTTTTAAGAAATATGGTTTCTTTAAAACCAGGTCCTACCCCTTGACTCTTAAATAATGAGTTACCAGACAGCTATAGGAAGGAAGGAAGAAAAAAATAAGGCCAAATTACCAGACTTTCAACCCCCACTCTTTTGTTCTTTCTCTCTACAGAGAGCAAGGAGACCTCAATTCCAAACCACACAGACGAATTCAGTTATATGATCCTTTATACCAGTTTTGGTATGGTCTAAGGTCAGTGAAGGCACAGGAGACATCAGCTGTTTTATTCTCTCATACACTGGTAGGAATTTGTATGCAGATAATAATATTCTGACCTATGCCACAAACCAGCATGGCAAGAAGACCTTCACAGCCATAAACCATCTTCTCAAGTACAAACTCTTTGGATCGCATTCTACCTTTACATAGTGAGAGCCTACTAAAACACTTGGCACACTGACATTCTCTGGACAAATATTAACAAAAGATTTTTGAAATCAAAGTGAAGTCAATGGCATATTCCTGTATTCCCAGCACTCTGGGAGGCTGAGGCACAAGGAGCACAAGTTTGAGACCTGCTCGGGCAACTCAGTGACTTAGGGACCCTGACTCTGTCTCAAAATAAAAAATAGAAAGGCAGGGGATACAGCTCAGTCAGTGTGAAGGCCCTGGGTTCAATCCCTAGGCTCTAAAAAAAATAAAATAAAAATCTAAGAAGATACTATTCTGCTATTTCACTCCTATAAACTGTCTAGACTGAAATAAAAGTGGGCCACAGTATGTAAGCCTGTTGAGGTGGTTCCAGTCTGAGCGGCCCTCTAGGCTAGTGACATATGGTTTGCAGCTTATCTGATCTACTGTTTTTTAGTGGATAAGCCTGAGTAGTATTAAGTTACCCACGACATTCTACAACCTGACAAGTAAGCATCTGGGATCCAGGAAGTCCTGCTACTTACTACTACTCTGACAAGGTGTCCATGGTGCTCTGCCCCTGACATACACAAAGAGGAGTCAATTGTAATGTAGCGGTGAGTTTTATATAAGGAGGAGGGCTACCGGAAAGAATAAAAAGCACTATGCCACAGCGACATATGCACACCCACGTCCATAGTGGCAGTGTGCAATAGCTAAATTTTGGAAACAGCCCAAATGCCCCTCAACCTATGACTTGATGGAGAAGATGTGATTTTTTTGCTCAGTCATAATATCATGTATAGGTACAAATTCCCTGTGATGGATGTCTATATATAAGTATCTATATCTAAAATGTACCAATAGAATTAATTAATTAAAAAAGAAAAAATCAATCATTTCCAAAGTGGTACTTATTGTATATAAAAATCTTCAGTATTGAATTTATGTAAACCTTCTACCCATTCATTCTCATATTAAGTGTGTTTTAACACCGCAGAACTTTAGGTTAGGCCCTCTGGGTATGACACAAAGGGGGATTGTGATTTGGGAAACTTTTGTTAATTTTAACAAGAATTTATGCTTCTCCTAATTTTTTGATATAATGCAAATGCTGTTGCCTCTAGAAAACTGTCTCTCACACCCTCCTCAAAATGGAGACATTATCACATATTAAATCCTTCAATATGCCTGCATACTGTCACTGCAGTTCTTTGTCTCAAACCATAATTCATTACATATGCTGTCTTCGCTATTCATCTATGAATTCTGAGAAAGCAAGGTGAAAATTCCTAGTACTTGCAGTTATAGTGTACTACATGCACGTTATGCATGAAATACATACCACGGTCTCAAAGCAAAATCTCCCTGAAAAAAGAAGAAAGAGGAGGTGCTGGGAGGCGGACGAGGAGAGAAGCTACGGGACAAGTAAATACCCCTCACTGGTAGTCTTACAAACCATTTAACTAGGATAAATCAGTCTTTCTGTGCAAACGTCTCAATCTTAAAATCATAACTTGAAAAACCTAAAAGGTTAATTTCAATGCTTCTCTACAGTTCCCATTCATTTAACCTAAAATGACAAATGTGGTAATTTAAAATCAGTAATTTAAAAATGTAGTAATTTAACATTTGATATAAATATGAGAACCTGTATACCCAGACATTGCAAATACTCAATATTTAAACTTCTAGTTGTATTTGAAATGTAATAATGTACAGAAACATAATTTACATGCCCCTTTAGAAAACATCTAATACAGGCTCATTTACCTGTATCATTAATCTCTAAAGCTAACCAAGAAAGTCACTTACAATAGGAAGATTAACCTTTAAAATTTATTTGGTCCAGAAGTAACTAAGGAGTTGTATTTCTCTGTCAATTGGCAGGTAAATACTTAATAAATATTTGTTCAATAAATTATAAAATTTTACCATGTTTGGTAAGATATACTAACTTTTACTCCACAGATATTGGAATTTTATAGATGTTCTTGATTCTGAATTTGATAGGTAAAATGTTTCCTAGGTCTTAGTAGCTTAATGGTTAAATATCTATCATCACAATTACAAAATGAGACCTTTTCTCCTTCTCAGACCCACACAGACCTTTTCAGGTTCCTCCCCACACACCTAACATTGTTTCCTCTCTGCTGTATTTGATTACTGGTGCTTCCGCTGGACTGCTCCAACCACAACGATGATCTGAAAGTACAGCTGAAAAATGAGATTCAGAAAGGGAAGTTCTTTGCAATGTCAACTTGTTCCACTTATCATGGGTCAAAACTCAAGAAAGATGCCCAGAATGAGTCCAGTGTTAACTAAGATCAGAGTGATCACTATACTTCCACAACTCATCACCAAGCTTCTCATCTGTATTTAATAGGGGAGATTAACTTGAATGGAAAAAGCTTTTTTAAAAATTCCCTTTATGGAAACTACTTTCCCCTTAGGCTATCTGCTATATCTTTAATCAAATATAAAGACAGTGAAAATAGCCACAGAATGTGCAAAAAAAAACCTCTATGAAAATAATTACTCAATCCAAAAACAAGAAAAAAAGAGTAGGAAAAAGAGTAACCTAATAATCTCTCAGCAAGGTAAAATTGTCACACAGATGATAGACACTTTCAGTTTAGTCTAGGGCCACAACCCAAGCCACAACAACTATCTTGAGTAACTTCTAACTTCTACACTGCAATCATTAGATAAACTAAGAAAGATGTTGAAGAATTTAATTCTCTGAAGAAATAGGCTATAAAGTATCATGTCTGAAAATAATGAAGCCCACCCACCTTGAAAGTAAGGACAGACTAGATCACTACTAAGAGTCTTTTTGCCTACAATGGTATACACTATGGTGGGAAAACCAAAGGTCAGCTGTCACAAAGCACCAGAAAGGTGTCCAAGAGAAGAGTGATGAGATCAGAATTCAAACAGTCCTTCCTTTCCAAAATGTGCAGGGCTAAAATAATCTTTAGTTAGAGGCACAGTGCATATGGTTTGTATTCCAGTGGGCCTCTGACAGACCTATCTTGAAAGGTGATAGAAAGTAAATACAGGGGCTGGGGATTTAGCTCAGCGGCAAAAGCGCATGCCCAGCAAGCGCAAGGTAGTGAGTTCGGTTCCCGGTACCGGAGAAAAAAAAAAAAAAAAAAAAAAAAAAAAAAAAAAAAAAAAAAAAAAAAAAAAAAAAAAAAGAAAGTAAATACAGAAATTTAAGTATCTTCTTCCAGGGGACACTTTTTTAGCCCCTATATTAACCTACTCATAATGTTATTAAAATATCTGCACACAAAAGAACATTAAAGTACACACAAAGGTCTAAAACAAGAATCTCTTTCCTTTCCCCACCCTGCACCACTTCCCAGGAGTTTCATGTTTTACAGTTGGAAGCTGATTATATAATTAGTATGTGACTTCAAGTGGGCAAATGTTCTGGGTATCTTGACTTCCAGCTGTGAAAGTTACAAGTCCAGCAGACTTCCACAGTTAGTACAGATACACCCTCCCTTACTTTGCATTTCCTTGTCCAGATTGGATAGTTCTAGTTTTACGTTGCCAAGGTTTATTGTATTCACTCTGTTTTATAGAGGTGGTTACGATCCTCAGATGTGACAGGACCAAGGAAAGAAAGTGATGACACCAGTCTAACTACCAAGAGAAGGATATCACAAAGAGTCAACTCACTGCCCTGTATTCATTTTTCTTAGCGTCTCCTAGGTCATTGCCATGGCTGCTGCTCTCTAAATCTCAGGTATTCTTTAGTCTTGTAGTTTTCCCATCATTAAAGTACAGTGTATAAGGTAGCAAAACTGTCTATATCTTTGCAAAATGAAACATCTCTTCCTTTTATTCCTTCATTTATTTCCTTGGATACAGATTAGAATTTAAAAATAATTTTCCCTTCAAACTCTAAAGATAATACTTATGTTTCATCTAGCACCCAACAATATATATGAAATATCTCATTACACTGTAGATAATCTGTTTCTTCCTTAAAACATCTTTAGGATTTTTTTTCTTTTATTTTTAGAAAATCTCAAATTCAACTATGTGGTCTAGATATAGGTTTTCTATGTCTTAGCTCATTTTAAGGACTTGACTTTTTTCAGCTCCAAGAAATTCTCTTTTGTTATTTATTGATTTTTTTCCTCCTTTCAACAGTCTACTCTCGCTTCAAGAAATCCTGTTAAACACGAGAGGCTCTAGATCTACCCTCCACTCTATTTGCAGAGCTCCTCTCGTATTTTCCATATCTTCTTCACCTAAGTACATTTGGTTCTTACCCCTAACCAATTTCACTTTCAAGAAATTAAACATAACTAAAAATACTGATTTGACTGCTTTGTTTTCAACCATTTTATCCTTTTTTTAAAAGTTGCATTACTCTCTTAAATCTTGGCACACTGACTTCTTTATTCCCTCAGGTACTTATTTATTATATGGTTAACTGATCTTTCTATTTTGTTTATGCAGTCCCAAAATTCAAGAAAGATTTGACAACTGGCTCATATTTATTAGTAAAGATGAAGTTAAGCAAGGCAGATAACTAGCTTACATTTCTTTCACTCTACAACAGATATTGCTTCTAACTTAAAAGAGAAAACCAACAATAGGGACCACATACAGGAGTGGTTTCCCAGATGTGCTTACACACAGCATCATGGCACCTGGAGATCCCAACAATGTAAAGTAAGGAGGCAGAGTGCTTCAGGATTTCATCTAACATGCCCCGACTCTCTGCCAGACCAGCATGGACATCTGAATTCTGCTACCCTTGCAACTCAATCAGAGATAGGGACCCCACACTTAGAGCTCTCTCCTTCCTTTCTCTAAGTATCTGTTCCTCCCTGCAGAGCATGTAGTCATCATCTTTTGCACCATTCACATCCTTGCAATTCCCACTGCTGCAGTATCATGTTACTCACCCAACTTTACTCAACTGGAAGTGTTACAGAAATGGAAGATCAGACTGAGCATACATCAAATTACTGACATTTTTACACACCTATTCCTTGAGATGCAAACTTACGGCTATGACAGGGGGGAAAAATTAAACCCACAAATACAAATTGACAAGAGCATCTGTGGTCAAACACACAAAACATTACTATGTAAAATTTTAAATACTTTATATGCACCATAAATAATGTAGATTCTCAACAAATCAGAGACTTACCTTTTCAAAACACAAGTTTGACCACATTTTCAACTACTGCTTCTCAAAAAAAATTACACAGGAATTTTTTAATGAGAAATGCAGAAGAAAACATTGCCAAGTTTATTTAAATGAAAGAATCCCACTTTATAAAATGCTCAAGCCTAACTTTACATCCCAAAAAGTTTCTAGGGTCAAGATTTTACTCACATCTTGTCAGATTTCAAAAATGATCTTGTCTTCTGAGACAATTCAGACAATACTCTTAGCTTTCCTATTAAAGATTATGTCAGCCTTTTACTTAGAAGTATAAAAGGCTTCCCAGCCCTTTTAGGATAAAATCCAGAACCTTTCACCACCCTGGAAACCCTGCCCAAGCCTCTAGTTTCATTTCGAGTCACTCGGCTGTGTATTTCTCCCTCCTTTCCTCACCCACCACAACAGACTGCCAGTTCCTCTTACATGATCTTCTCCTGTGGCCAGACCTGCCCACGTGCTGCTCTTGTGGCCCAGGACACTCTTTCACCCCAACCCATGCACACAGGGTTACGGACTGTTTCTGCCACCGATTCTCAAGTCCCAGCTGACACGTTACATCATCAGGAAAACATGTCCTGACCGCAGACCCTCAGACCCATTTAGGTCTCCTGTGGCACCATCTCACTTGTTCTGAGGCAAAGAAAAAGAATAGAACAAGAGCTGCTACCTGCCTCATCTGTTTCGTGCATTTGATTGTCCATTTTGAAGGCCAGGCACTGAACTCGTCTTGCCTGTATCTAAGCCTACTACTTAGCACTGTGCCTGCAGCTAGTAAGTTCTCAGTACATTTAATGACTCAGTATAGTAATAATCTCTGACCAAGCCCCAGTGTTTCAGAAGAGGAAAATCTAGAAATTCTTGCATAAATTTGTATTTTTTAGGGGTCGCAAGAAGTAGGCAGAAACATCACCCATACAAAACTAATTTTATTGTGAGATAGGCAAATTTAGTCAACCACCACAGTAGTGTGAAAGCAGCAAAATCTACTTTGGGGATTAGGGGTGTAGCTCTATAATAAGAGCATATGCATGCATGAACCCAAATTCAATCTTCAGCAATACACAAACAAAAATTAATAATCAAAAAGAAACTACTTTGGTGGGGGCAGAGCAACAAAATACCTGACAATTTCAAATTCACTGCAACAACCACTGTGCACTATTATAAGTGACTGCATATTTTAATAAATACCTTTCTATATATGTCTGCAAAACAGACAAAACTACCCCACAGAAAAACACATGCACAATTAACAAAAGAAAAAAAGAGTCAGGCATGGAGGCACATGCCTGTAATCCCAGCACTCAGATCACTGTGAGTTCGAGGCCAGCCTGGGCTACAAAGTGAGTTCGAGGCTAGCCTGAATTGCACAGTGAGACACTATCTCAAAAAAAAGAGAATAAAGTATAATTAAGGATAACCAGCAATCATATCTAGATTTCTAAGTATAACGGATAGAAACTGCAAATTTCATAGAAACACAATCCCTAATTATTTCTAACTTAATGCAGTAACTCACTGTCAGTATTAAAGCTAACAGATGGAGGCTATTCTGAACATAACAGCAAAGCAAAGATGTAATAACCTCTCAGCTATGACAACGTATTTTCAATTTCTAGCACATCAGAATAATGGCAACGCCAGGAGACCCTGTCTCTGTGCAAAAAATTTAGACTGATTCCAAAGTATTTTTCCAATGAAAGAGGGAATCTTTGCGAAGTTTACCTAAAATGAACCTCACAGGCTAACTTTAATTTTGTGTTCTGATTTTGACTGAGCACCTCAAGTCTGGAAACATGAGCTGGTAGAGATAGCATCTCGGGCCATGAAAGGCGAGACTGGACAGATTCCAGAAGATAGACTCTTGATAAGCTTCTTCATGTCTCAGTTTAATCTGTGTGACTTTTGCAAATAAAAAGGCCATCTTCAGAACACTGGGTCAGCCCACAACTCTCCTCTTCATTGACTAAATTCAGAAATTAACACTCTACCCTAATAACCAACACTTGAATGGGAACAGGTAGCACAGGAAGATAAAAGAAAAACAATGAAGGGGTAATATGTATTTGCATTTCCTTACCATATACACCTAAAGGAAATGAGAAACAGTGAAACATGACCCAAGATAGTAACTGTGCAGAGCTATCCTATTTGTGAAAACTATACCCACATTCCTCAAAGGTGACGTGACCTGACTTGATTCAACAGTTAGGGACAGATGAGTATCTTAAGTCAAGATAAGCTCTGATTAACTGGCCCCAAATTAACTGAGCCACATACTGTGCGTTTCAAATTACTTAGATAAGCTTTTTGATCATTATTTGGTTAACATCCCAGCCTCATGACAATAATTTACCAAAACTCTAGATTAGCCTTATTCTAATTTAGGATATCATGTAAATTAATCCTACTCATGAAAGTTCTATTGGTTTTGTTATTTTTACTTGAAAAGGGTGGAAGGCAATAGGGAAAATTAAAGATGGGTATGTCAGAAATCAAACACAGGCTGAGTAGCCCTTACCTGAAATACTTGGGACCTGAAGTGTTTCAGACTTCAGAGTTTTTCATACTTTAGAATATTCGTAACACAGAGAGTGAGATGTTGTGGGGACAGGACCCAAATCTACACATGAAAGTCATTTGTTTTATAGACAGTCTAAAGGTAATTTTATAATTCTGTGTAGGAAATAAAATTCCATGGTTTTGAGTTCCCCACTTATGGCATCAGCTAGCGTTTTAAAAGTTTCAGATTTTAGAGCACTTCAGATTCACACTTTCAGGTTAGGGAAGGCCAAGTTGCATGTACAGATCCAAGAAGAAAAGAGAAGAAAAGAAGCATACTCAGGAGGTTGTTTGTAATTTCCCACTACTATTAAATAAACTACAGTGCTGAAACTCTTCAGTCTAAAATCTCTAACTATAACAAATATTGCCAGGTGTGGTGGTGCACACCTGCAATCCCAGTACTCAGGAGGCTGAGGCAGGAGGATCACTGCAAGATTGAGGCAATCTTGGCTACATATTGAGTTCAAGATCAGCATGAACTATATGATGAGACCTTTTCTACAAAACAAAACAAAAACAAAAACAAAAAAAACCAAAAAATCCTTACCCATAGGTGGATGAATCAGACCCCTCCTTCAAAAATGAAAATGCCATTCATTTTCTATGAAGTATAAAAAGCCAGGAGTTCTTATATACTTAGGTTCATTTTCTGAATAAAGAATTGTATAGTTGAAATTTTTTAGTCTGAAGTAGTAATTCAACCCCAAAACAAGGAAAAATAGTACTTCACATTTTCAAATCACTTCCTGAAATCTTTGTAACAGCCCTGTGAAATCTGTTCTTTGTCCCGCCTTACGTAGGTAAGACAGTGGAACAAGTGCATACTCTTAGTCACAGAGGAAAGTACGGTTGAGGCATGAGGGGGCACGACATGTAACTACTGCATGAAACTCCCTCCTTCCTACTCATACATTCAACAATGAACATTCAACATCTACAGTGTGACAGGATTGATTCTAGCAATTGAGAAGGTTATAGCAATAAAGAAAACAGACTTAAATCCCCACCCTCAGAACTAACATTTTTAATGAGCATGGAATGATTTCTCTCCCTGGGGTGAAAGGGTTTTATTATTAGGATGCCATTTATAATACCAAATGTTCAGTGCAAATTGGTTTATTCTACATCTAAGAAATTTAAATTTACTCAATTACTCAATGACAAAAATCAAGCATACAATATAATGGGTTACATCTAAAATGGCCCCCACAGCCTCACGTGTTTAGAAGGTGACTGCATAAAGGGGGAATTATGGACTGAATTCCTGTTAGGAGGTGAGGGCTGGTCTGACTCTGCCTTCACTCTCTGCTTCCTCACTACCATGAGGTGAGCAGTTTCCTCCCCTACACCCTTCACCATGCCCCCTGCCTTTAAGCCAACCAACTATGGACTAAAAACCTAAGGCAAAATAAACCTCTCATCCTTTAAGTTACTGGCATCCAGCATCTTCTCTCAATGATGAGGAAAGTGACTGAGACACAACACTGAAAATATGTTTTAGAAATATATTAAAAGCAGCTTAAATGTTGTATGGTATCTCTCATTTAAGTGAGGCAATGTACAAAGAAAACGATAAAAGATGACAGAAAGGGACAAGGGGAAGGATCTCTTAAAACAGGGAAGTGGTCCAAGGGGTGAGGGAGAAAGGAAGGGAAAAGTGAGAGCAATAAAGCTGTGCCATGTACAGCAACCTAATAATCCCAATTAATGTAAACACTGTATGCTATAACATGAGCTAAGAAAAGTAATTTCAACAAGTATGCAAAAGCAGGTAGGGGAACTGGAAGAGGAGGGAGGAAGGGGGAAGGAAGGGACAGGGGATTAAAAAAAAGGAACAAGCTGTAATATGTACATGGACCCACTCCTCAAGATGACTGTAAACTGCATGAATTGCAACCACGTACTAATAAAATAAAAATTATATATATATTCAGCATTGGTAATTCAAAAGAAAATTGAGTTATGGGCTTTTGTCCTCAAATTCTTAATCTACTGAGTAAAAGGCATACATGTTAAAAATTAAATAGAAGTTCACAAAATAGAGTGCCTCTAAATGGAAAATAAATATCATTAGGATCATCCTCAAATGAGGATAACCAATCGAGATACTAAGTTTTGGCTAAGACTACATACGATCAGTGCCCAGAAAAAAAGAAAATAATATTCTAGGCTTTATTAGTTCATTTTATATCAGCAGACTGCAGATTTTGAGTTAAGAGTCCAGTGATTTTATTTTCAGTAATACTTTCTGTACATTATTCCCCAAAGCAATTTACACTATTCAAATATATTAAGATCTCATGTTTAAGCCCTTTCTATGCTTTGTAAACAATTTTATTTAATTTCTTACAAAAAGAATAGATGTTGTGAAAAGGAAAGAAACTGCTCAAAAAGAAAGAGCAACTGGGATGGGGGAAAGGAAAAAAGAAGGAAGGGAAAAAATATATATCTATACACATATACATACATACATACATATACAAGATAGCTAAGATAATACTACTAATTTCTATCAGTTCATGGAAAGGAACAGTGCTTATATTGTTTCATCAATTTTGCATGCCTATATCTTGTAATCTAAGCAACTACTCTGAAGATAATAATACATAATATAATAACCATTATTAATTTCTAATCATACAGAAATTCTGTATCATTTTCATTATTTTTTTCTCTTTAAAATAAATAAATAAATACAAACATAAAACTGGAAGAGAACACTTACATAATTTGCCTGTGTTGACTCCTTGTTATGTAAGACTTCACAAATTTTAAAACCTGGATAGTAAAAGATCATCTTAGGGAGGCACAAAATAAGTTTTGAGGTATAGAATAGAAAATTTCTTAGATTCAAGTGAGTGGCCATTCCCTATGCAAACTTGAGAGTACTAGGTAAATATTAGTTATCTATAAGAATATACTTTGCACCAAAAATAATCTTCTTGTAATTATGTATCCTTTTAAAACATACACATTTAATCAATTTTTAAAAATCACCTACTTGTGATTAAAAAATATTTCTTTAAACAATCATGATGTAGGTGCTATCTCCCTAGAAAATTAAATGTTATAAAATAACCTTTTTCTCTTTCTTCAGAGTAGGGGAGAGTAAAAAAAAAAAAACTTTCTTCAGAAGGGGAGGATTTTGACCCTGTACTCACAGCTTCAAGACATGTCTTGACTACTTTCCATAAATTCTCACATAATTTACAAAGGTTCCATAAATTCTCACATATCCAGGTTCAGGGTCACAAAGCTGTCGCATACAGCGTGAGTGCTATTTGCAGACTCTACCGAGTCATAATGGTTGTCAGCAAATGGCACACAAGCGCTTTGAGCTGGGATGTAAATGAGCTCATTAGCAGGTGTCCAACTAGAGACCACTGTGGGAGCACTGCAGCAAAATGTGCCGCTGAAACCACAAACCCTTCCATAGGTGCACTCCTGCGGCTACTTCCCTCTAAACCCAGAAGGTAGCTCACTGACCACACCGCTAGGCCCCAAGCAGAAATCAGCCCAGGCTAAGGATTTAGGGCACAAGAGGAAATCAGGAAGAAGGCAACAGTCGGTCAGAATGTCCCACCAGATACACTCTGGCACCTCATGACTTATCACCTCTGCGCTCTAAGCAGATTTTTTGTTAATGTTTGAGTTTTCTTTTCAAAAACATAAAGATCATGAGATCAGTACCAAGTACCTAAAATATTTGCCCTAATAAACAACATCTGCATTTGAAGTCCAGGCTAACACTAAAAGAAAAGGCAGAAATTCTTTGTTTTCTAACTGTATGTATTTAAGGATGCTGTGTGACATTGTGACACACATACATGCAGTAACCAGATCAGGATTCAGCATACCCATCACCTCAAACATTCACCATTGCTCTGTGGTAAGAACATTGAAAATACACTCTTCTACTTATTTGAAAAGAAAAAAAAAAAAACATGTGAGGGAGAGTGGGGAAAGGAGGGGAGTGAAACCGACGGGACGGCTTTACACTTCCTTCAAATCAATTGCTGCTCCTCAGGACAGTGGATTTCTTAGTGAAGTCTTTCAGTTCTGTGTATGTGAGGGCAAGTACACCATTAGGGACGTCAATTAATCATTTTGCAACAAGATAAGGAAAAGTATTATTTTAAAAATACGTCTGTGAATAGGAAAGCAGTGCTACAAGCTGACGAACTGACATGAGGTTTTAGTTTTTATTTTTTCTAAAAGTAATAGATGTGGGGCTGGGGATTTAGCTCAGCGGCAAAAGCGCCTGCCTGGCAAGTGCAAGGTCGTGAGTTCGGTTCCCGGTACCGGAGAAAAACCAAAAAAAAAAAAAAGTAATAGATGTAAAATAGATGTAAAAAAGTAGTAATAGAAGGAAAACTTTACATGGACTTCACACCATCTCAAATTATTCAAAATCCAAACTGAAATTAAAATAGCATTAACTGTGACACTGGGCTGAAAAAGAATTAAACATTTGCATACTTTGGCAACAGTGTCTGCTTTGTGTCAGGTTTCTAGGAGTTAGGAAGCTGGTAATCCACAAGTCCCTGCCTTTGGGCCACTTGTATTCAGATGAAGGGAGGAAAACCCTATTCTCAAAGAAAATGCTTAATAATACTTGTTGCTTGAAATTACTGACTGTCCAAGACAGAAATGAAAAAAAGAAAAAGAAACAAAAAGAAAAACCTCTTTTCTAAACAAAAAGAAAAAACTTTTTAATTATTAAAACTATTTTTTTTGGTGCTGGGAATCGAACTCAGGACCTTGCACTTGTCAGGCAGGTGCTGATATCCCTGGCAATTATTGAAACTTATAAAACATAAAATGCTCACATTATTCCAGTTAAATATCTTATTATGAATAAAGTTTAAGATGAAACCATAATTTTTTAATCTGTTAATTAACTATTACTGACAAAATATCTCCTTTAACTGGAAGCGAGTAATTCTTCAGAACCTCGAGGGAGTACATAAAACTTTCTCCCCAAACTCTTACAAAACCATATTTCAATGACAGTTAAACAGTCTCACACCCATAAGGAGGACTAAGCCGGAAAGATATAGTGACTAAGGGAGGTCACAATATCTTCAACAAAAGCCAGATTAACATTAAGTAAAAATAGGCCTAGATTTTAGCATTCTCTGTTCTGTGGATCCACAGTAAGGGAAATAAGAACTTGAAAGGTTCTAGAATTGCAGGTTCAAGTTACCACCAAGCGTACTAAGTTCTATGTTAAAGCAAAAAAAACAGGAAGACTGAAAATGTATAGGAAAATCCTGAAATCCTCTGCTCATTCCCCTGCCAAGCAATTGCTCCTCTTTTACTTTTAACAAAGAAAAGTGTTAGTACTTGAATAAACAAACAGAAAACCACCAGATTTAAGAATACTGTGATTGTTTATCTTGATGGCATGCAGATGTTTCCAGACATGAGCAGAACATGGAGACATGATTGTGCAGACTATATCTGACCCCTAGTCCCTTACTTTGGTGTACTCTTTCCTCTCATTCCTCTTCTAGCCATGATGCAAACAGCTTTTTCCCCCCACCATAACTTTCCACCATGAGATTACCCATTGACTGCAACTTCTGAAACCGTAAGCCAAAATAAGCCTCTTCTTTAAATTGTGTATATCAGGCATTTTGCCTCAATAATGGAAAGCCACCCAAGTACAGATACCATCACAAATAAGAGTGTCTTACAAAAACCAGAAAGTGAAAATCTGCACACTAGAAGTGAGTCCAGTGAGGGCACAAATTTCACATCTGTATTGTTTATTTCTGCTATATCCCTGTTACCTACAACAGTGCCTACCCCACAGATGGTACTTAACAAATACATAGTAAAGGGTTGGGACATGTTCACAAAGTTAGAACATAAAACAATAATCAAAGATAAAATGCAAAGAAAAAAATATAACGACATCAATCCAGGAGATTCAACATTTGCCCAAAAGGTCTATTCAGAAAGAAAGAATAAACAGAGTTGGGAGCAGGCAATTACAGAGAAATAAGTCAGGAAACTTCTTTCATATTGAAGGGACACTACATGTCTACCAAAAAAATGTTAAAGTTCAAAATACCAAGAATAAAAGATTCCAAACTGTCCACATCATTTTAGGTAGAAAGATTATAAAGAATGAGAAATAAGAACAGTACTGGACTGACTCCAACAACAAATTTGAAGCTAAAACATAATGGAATATTCCCTTCTCATTCTGTGGGAAATTACTTTGACCAGAATTCTTAGCCCAAGTTGAAGAATTATTTTCTTATTGTCTATAATGGTTTGAACAATCTTTCATTCTTACATCTGGTAATCTGAGCAATGTAGGTGAGGACAGCAATACGTAATGTAACAACCACTGTTGATTCGTATTATTTTGTCTTGAGACTCTGTATCACTTTGAATGTTCATGCTTTGATTTGTTTATGTTTGTGATACTGGTATGCTGCTACTGTTCTATTTCTTTGTTTCTCATTTACTACTCTCTTTAAAATAAAAAAAAAAAGATAAAGGTACAATAAAGACTTTTTTCAGAAATATAACCTTCTCAAAGTTCACCTCCCAAATATTTTGTTTCCCTTCTTACTCCTCCAGGTAGCAAATGGAGAATTCATTCCAAAAAACAAAGAAAATATAAGAAATGGGAGGGCTTTGCATCTAGGAATCAGGGGATATAATGGTGAAGGCAGGCCAGGGTAATTCCAACGATAAAGTAAAAGGACAGTCTACTGTGACAGTTGTTGGGAGAACCTGTTCTTAAAAGTAAGAACAGAGGGAACTGCAGAAGGAATAATAACAAAGCCAAACCCTTGGATTTATACATCTCAGTGCAGTGAGGACAGTCCAGCTGGCGAGTCTGGGAGTAAATTAATGGTATGACCAAAAAAAAAGCAAGTGTCTTTTTACAGTTATCTGGAGGGAAAAGCTATATAAAAAAGAAACATGATAAAATATTGCAAGGCTGAGATACAACTGTTTCTATCACAATATATGTTCATTCAGGTATCCTAAAACTAGTAAAAGCTACACAGGGAAGAAATGCAGAGAGAAAGTGCACAGATGGTATTAAAAGGAACAAACCTTCACAATCCAAAGTCTAAAGCCAATAGACAGTGTTTAGAACTGAGAATGTAATATTATATGGGCTGCCACAGTGAACACAGAATTGAGAATTTAAGCCATTAACAATCTAAAAATAGAATTTAAAAAGTGAACAAAAATCTGAAATAAATAGCTTTTATTAAATGCATCTGGGAAATAAAGTATACACGGGCAGATGGCGCAGAATCTATTTTTACTATAATATTTTAAAGACTAATTTTTAAGCCACAGACATTATTTTATATAACACAGACATAATTTCAATTTAAAAATTAGCCAATTAACATACTCTCATCAGTTATTTCTTATCACATACTAAGAGTAAGGGTCTTTGGAAGAAAAACATTTAGTTTCACAGCAAAAGAGGGTCTAGATTTATATGTGAATTTAGTAAAAACTGGTTTTCTGCCTAAGCTTTTATATGAGTGATTTTTAAAAATTTAAATAAATTATAAATTAAACAAACTATATAATGAAAACTACAGCATGTCAATTCATGCCCTTACAGTTCTATTTTAGATCTTGACCCCCAAAAGGAAACATTTCATCTAAAATATCAAAAACAACCATCAATCTGAGCTAATGCCCAAGGTTGCCAAACTGTGGTCAGCCTAACCCTAACCCAGCCTGTTCTGGTTTTTAACACCAAACAGCAGCCAGCTAAAAATGGTTTGTACATTTAATGGAAAGAAACAGAAGAACATATCTAATTTCATTTGAAAAATAACATACAGTTGAAATCTCAGTGTCCGTAAGTAAAGTTTTATTGGAAAACAGTGAACACGGCCTTGTTCATTGCCCCCAGCACCCTTACTAGTACTGAGGATTGAACCCAGGGCCTTGGAACTGAGCTCCAGCCCCAACCCTCTTCTTTTTATGTTATTTTTTGACACAGGGCCTCACTACGCTGCTGAAGTTGGGTCTGAATTTTCCATCCTCCTCCCTCAGCCTCCTAGAGTGCTGAGACTACAGGCATGTGGCTGCTTGCTTTCTGGTGATGGCTGAGTTGAACAATCTCGCAACGGATTGTGCGGCCTGCAGATATTTGTTATCTGGGCTCCTGTGAGATATGTTTATTGATCACAGGAGTACAGGATTACAATTTTGAATTTCATCTAAATTTTACTTCAAATGATTAATCCAAACTTATGTATGAAAATGTGAATATAAAAGTGCAGGAGTCCGACGCTGCTTGAATAAGCAGGCTCAAAGAGGCAATTTATACAACTCTCAAAGGAGAAAAAAGTCTCTAATGGTTTGCTGAGGGTCACTGAGGTGACCGGGAACAGAATCAATACTAGAGTCTCCCAACATGGTTCTTCCATTATATAAACATCTGTCACCAAATTTGTCACCCTAGTATATTTTTGCCCCTATACTAGTCTTTTTTTTTTTTTTTTTTTTTTTTT
>NW_004955404.1:29580151-29594617 GCF_000276665.1 Chinchilla lanigera
TTTTGGTTTTTCTCCGGTACCAGGAACCGAACTCACGACCTTGTGCTTGCCAGGCAGGCACTTTTGCCACTGAGCTAAATCCCCAGCCCCGCCCCTATACTAGTCTTCAGAGTGCTATTATTAAATCAGTTTTTTCACTTTAGATACCATTTTTATAAAACATACTCTTTTAGCTTCACCTTCTCCAAATATTTAAAGCATATTTCTGTTGATATTTACCTACAATAGTGTCAGTGTGGCAGTACAGAATACTGGCTAACAAAAGGATCTCTGGTGACTGGGAGATTCTGGCTCTCTGCCCCCAGGCATCACGTTGGTCTTGCAATCCTCTGAACACCTCTAGATTTCACTCTCTTCAACTCTTTCAGGTGAGCATATTACCTACTTCCCGTGAATGTAGTTAGGCTGAATAAGATGAATATGTCAAGTAATGACTGTCACAGAGTTAAGAGTTCAGGAAACATCACCCATATTTTGTTTTATGTTTAAAGATTTCACAGCTATTCAGTTTCCTTGACGAGCTTCAGCAGCACCTTTGTCAATGCACACTGTCTGTAAGAATCACACTAGTAACCTGTCAGTGTGGATTCCCTTGGTCCTACTCTCAGACACTTAGATTTTTTTCATCTGGAAAGGGCAGGAATCTGTACTTTCAAGTTCATGTGCAACTTGGATACAGGTAGACAGTGTAATGGACACTGTTCCTAGACAACAAAATGTGCCAAGAGGTTAAGAGACAAGCCAAAAGCCTAAGCAATCACGGTTGTAACTATCTGCTGTACCAGCATAGTAAGGAGATGAGTACTATTCATTCCTTTTACTGCTTTTCCTTTCACAACTGTCTTTTCTCTTTAAACTTCTGTAGGGCTCCATAAATTAACTAATATAATATACAATACAATGATTATTTCCTAGTTTATTAAAGTTAGGACTTCCAGTTATACATCCAGTGAATTACTGAAGGAGCTCAATAAGGCCAATATTCAGGTTAGTAACTTTAGAATATTGAAGATTGAGCCATTTAATTTAATGACATATTTGCAAAAAGAAAGAAAAAAATGGGTTCCTATGTTATGTCACAAGCTAAAATAAGCTAAAAATCTGAATTAAAACCAAGCACAAAACTAAACACAGTCTATATTGACAGTCTGATGTGCGGGACATGTGAAAGGACCTGCAGGAGACATCTGCACCTCAGGCTACGGTTTTTCCACCCAAAGTGTCCATTCCAACATCAGCAACAAACGCAGAGCTGAGAGTGGCAAAAGTTGGAGAATGCAAAGGCACACGGTTACAATACCTTGCTCCAGTCTAAAGCACAGGGAACGTCTGGCTGCTTCCATCTCAGGAGTCGGGTTATCTAGGACGTGTCTACACCACTGCAAAGGACTCAGGGATTTCTCTGATGAGGTGAATGTCTTTGAAGAGCCAACGTACAACCTTAAAAAAAGAAATCTACATTATAGGTATGATACAGCTATAGAGAGAGAACCTCTCTTCTGGGAAAAACAACATGCGTTCAACAGTTTCTATAGAGACAGAACTCAAGTTTGAATATCTCAAAGTACCAAAAGTCATTTTAACAGGCAGATATCCCCAAATAGAATGTAACACTTTTCTAAGCTTAGTGAGAACTACTTCAAAAGAAAATCTAAAAATTCCCCCTTTAACTGTGTTTCAAAGTCAGAATGGGCATCCTGAGGCTCTCATGACCTTCCTTCATATGTCTAGAAATGGAACACCTTCATCTCTCTTTTCCACAGCAGAATCTCATCTGAATTTGGACTAATGGATGAGCACATCACGTGAGCAACAAAGCAAACAGGTGTTGTTCTTTTTTAAAATAAACCAAAACACAAGTCAGCTCTTCATTAATTCTCTGAACCCTTAAGTAAATTTCTACCATCTCAAATCTACACTAAACTTAGTAAAAGCTTTTTCATAAAAGCCAAAGAAACAGCCTTAAGAGATGGTTTTGGCCAAGATCACTTTTACCATCTACAATACTACATAGTAATGAGGAATATTAAAAAAAAAAACACCCGGAGGTACTGTAAGTTCCAACACCTGGCAGGTTCTCTATCACTGACTTACTGTACTATGCTAAGGTAAACTTAAAAATATCTTCAGTGACAGGATTAAATAAAAAGTGTGAAGGCCAGCCAGCAGTTAGCCAAGACAGGGAGGAAAAATCACCTGCTCACAACTGCTCTCTCTAGTATTCAACCTTACCATACGTAAGCTTATTTTAATTACTAATCTCACTAAATACTCTTTCAAAGTCACCATAATTTGAATGAGCACATACTCTTGAAGTAAGAAATTTCACTATTTATACTTGTGCTATTCTAGACAGGACATCTACCTGTTAGAGTAATTTACTAATTATTCAAGATACTTGGAACTGCACTATTTTTTGGGAACTTACTCTTAAAGATTAGGAGTGGGGAAACATCACTGTCATAACTGTCACTCCAGTTCAACAGCATCATAGGCAATGTGTAAATTAACAAATAGGCACGGCTGTGTTCCTATGCACTTTACTTATACACCGTGAAGAGTAAATAGCTTCTTTTCATATTAAACTTTTCCATCATATCAAAATGCAAAAACCTGTCTTTCCAGCCATAGAAAGCAAGCAACAGGCCTGATGTTGCTCTGGGGGCAGTTTGTTGACTCTGTGGAAGACTCTAAAACATATCTCTACTAATTTAATAGTAACTGCAATATATCATTCTTTCCTTAATTTGGTCTCCATCATTAGAAGTCCACAACCCTATCTCCATTAGAAGTATATTAATTACAACTGCATGTTCCTGGGTCCCACCTCTGCCCTACTATGGCACACGTGAGTCACAATCCTTCCACCTCTCCTTGCTAACACACTCCTGCTCTGCCGATAGTTGGTACCTCTTCCTAGTCCGAGTAAGGGCTGGTCTAGGGTAGCTGTTGTCAATCCTTGGTACTTCAGACACAAATTGCTAGACCATACTCTACACCCAGGTTTTTGTTTTGGTAGGTTTGGAATAGGGTTAGAAGATAGGAATTTCTAACAAACTCTCAGATGATATTGATAGTACTAGCGCTATAGGCCACGTCTTGAAATAACCGGGTCTATGTCCGTCAGGGTAATTCCATTCTTCCCCTTTGCCCACTCACTGGTTCAGGGTCCTGGATACAAACCTTGCCAATAAAAACTGAGGGGAGAACACCTGATGGGCTTGTGGGAAAACTTTTCCTTGTGTTTACAGGTGTCACAAAAGGCCCAATTATATGCTGCTTATAGAAAATGCACTGGAAGTACAGATACTTCTGTCGATTAAAAAATTAAAAACTAAAAAATAAAAAGACAAAAAAACTATCTACAAAGAAAAGCCCAAACATGGAAGGCTTACTGCTGCATTTCTCCAAACATTTAAAGGAAATGTCAATTCTTCACAAACTCTTCCAAAACAAATTAAAAAAAAAGAGGAGAGAATACCTCGCTACACATTCTATGAGGCCGGTATTACACTGATACCATAGTCAGACACAGAGGGTATACAAAGAAAAAGAGAAAGAAAAAAACACTGGAGACCAATATCACTCATGGGCAGATGCAAAAAGTCTAAATATTTTAGCAAGTTGAATCCGACAATGCTAATGAAGATACTTCTTCAATACCAAGTGGGGTTTATCCCAGATGTAAAGTTTGACTTAATACCACATATTAACTAAAGTGGAAAAGTCATGATAACCTCAGTAGGAAAGAAAAAAGGCACCTGACGTCAATTTCTAATAAAAATTCCCAGTAAGTTGGAAACAGAAAGAAAACTTCTCAATCCAGTTAAAGATGTTACCAAAACACACAGTGAATAGTGAAAGACTGAACACTTTCTGGTAATAAAAAAAATACAGATACTGGTGCTAGTCACCTCTATTCAACACTCTACAGAGGTTTCACTCGGTGTACTCAAACAGTAAATAAAAGCATGTAGGCTGGAAAGAAGTAAACCTATTTTGATACACAGATGACATGATTGCCTGTGCAAAAAATCAGAGAAACCTGTAAAAAAAGATATTAAAACTCATTTACTTTAGTAGCAATATTCTAGTATATTAGATTATGACAGGGAAATTAGTTATATAATTATTAGTTATTATTATAATTATTTGAAACAATTGATATTTTTACATTTTTACTTTCTGTTTACAATAGCTTACAACCCCCTAAGACACCTAATGATAAATCTGAAAAAAGACATACAAGATTTGTACACTGAAAACTACAAAGTATCCTGAGGTACATGAAAGAAGACAAAAATGAAGGGATATAATACCAGGTTTATGGATCAGAGACTAAATGCTGTTAATGTGTCAGTTCTCCTTAAATTGATCTGTATAATTAACAAACTCTCAATCAACATCCCAGTAGGCTTTTAAGTATATCTTACATAAAAGTTGATTCTGGAATTTATATGGTAATGCAAAGATTCTACAATAATCAAACTATGATTTAAAAACAAAATTGGAGAGCTGTCACTGACTGAGTACTACTAAGGACAGTTCAATATGGCACAAAGATAAAGAGATTAATAGAAAAAACAGATGAGTCAGAAACAGAATCACATGTAGAATATAGACTTTTAACATAGTACAAAGAGCATTCAGTTGAAGACAGGACAGTCTTTTGGATAAATGGTGCTAAAAGAAAATGGATATCCATATACAAAAAAGTGAACTTTGAGCCTTACTTCACAAAACATCCAAAATTAACTCAGAATGCTCAGAGACAAACCTCAGGCTGTAAAACTTCTGTTAGAAACCACAAGTGAAAATCTTTGTGCCATTCTTTTGGCAAAAACTTCTTAGGTATAATTTATACGACTAAAGACACGATCCATAAGAAAAGAAATTATTAGCTGGACTTTACAAAAAATAAAATGGCTCTTTGAAATACACTGCTAAGAAAAAGACAAGCCATGAATTGGGAAGAATGTTTGCAAATAATATCTGGCACATAATTTTTATGTAGAATTTCTATAAAGAAACTCAGCAAGCTCAGTAACAAGCAATCTAATTTTAAAATGGGCAAAAACAACGGAGTAGATACTTCATCAAAGAAGGGCTGACAGTGACAAACAGGATATAAAGAAATGATTAAAGAAGTGCAAACTAAAACCGTAACAGGACACTGTCACCCACGTATTAGAATGGTTAATATTTTAAAAAGACTGGCTAGCCAAGTGCTGATGAACGTGGGGTACAACTGAAATCTCCACTGCTAGTGGAAACTTAAAATGGAAAAACCACTTTGGAAAGGAGTTTGGCAGTATCTTACAAGGTTAACACATACCTATTCACGTCTGTGAGAAAATGAGACCAAGAGAAATGAGACCATGTGTACGTATAAGGATCTGCACACAAATGTCCATAGCAGTTTTGTTTATAAAAACCAAAAGCTGAAAACAACCCAAATGCCCATCAAAAGATGAATGTCTAAACAAACCATAGTTCTACCCCGGCAATCTAATAGCTGTGACAGTTAAAGGGAATGAAATACTGATGAACTTCAGTGAACCACACAGATGAACTTCCAAAGCCAGACCTAAATAAACAAATGAAAGAGAGTACATACTATACAATTCCACTGATACAAACTATGGAGAAAGCAAACTCATGCATACTGACGAAAAATAGAGCCATGTTTGCCTGGAGGTAGGCAGGATTAGAAAGGAGGAAACACAAGCCACTAGGAAACCTCACCGTTCACGTTCTTCATCAGTGTGACGGTTTTATGGATATATTCATGTCAAAGTATATCAAATCAGACATTTTAAATATGTGCAGCAGTTTATACATCTCTATACTTCAATAACATTTTTTAAAAGGTCGCAGGGGACGGAGTACTTCTTATCCCTCAGGGTTTTTAAGATGAGGCTCAGAGCTGCCATCTGCTATACACATGAAGAGAATTACAGTGCCTCAGCCCTGGCGAGGAGAAGTAGGTGGTCGCTGGTCGACTGTGAGGCTTTCTTATCTCTAGACTGAAGTTAGCCAGTTTTCCTTGCTGTTTATTACACACAAATACACATCTTTGAGCCTTTGTTTATTGTTCCCCAAACCCTCTGGGCTGCCACCTGAAGCTACAGCCTGATACGGTGTTCTGCCTGTGACCCCTGACATCCTACAAGACAACTGTGATATTTGCTGCTGGGAAACCTCACCAACCAGATTATCTGTGGATTTCAGATACTCCCACCAACTGTTTCTGACATCCATTTTGATTCTGGTTTGTGGGGGAACTGTACAGGAAGATATCCTTAATCTCTTAGGACCTGTGTGATACAGTTCTTTCATTTGACCACACAGCCTCACAGCACACTCAAAAGCTGTGTCTACTCCCGACAGGAACCCTCAGCTGCTAAGTGACCGTGTGTGTCACATTCATTTAAGGATACTTTTCTCTTTCATCTGTCCCTGCTCTTTGGTGCTACAGCTCACCCCATCCTGTATTTAATAGGACAGGAGATGATCATGGCACTGAAAGCAGGGAATTCAGTTAAAAGTCTCACTAGGAACAAGGACAGTCCTGGGTCCCCTCTGACACTGCAGGAAACCAGTGGCACCACCCCATCTCTACCACAACCTAAGACCAGAGAGTTACTTTCTGACTAGGTTGGCCCAGAGAAGCCCTCACTTCAAGCACATCAAATGTAACCAAAGGTAGAATGAGGTACCTACCGAGCTAGAGACTAAATCCAAGTCCTCACACTGACTGCTTAGAACCCTAACTTCATTTTTCTCTTTACATTCCTAGAATAGACTGCATTGCGTATGTCTCCCAGGAGTATAGGTTTATGTCTGTAGAAAAAGACAAAACCAGAAAGGACCTAGAAATAATGAAACTTGGACTGTCTACCCTCCCAATCATTAGTAAACTGGCCCAGAGTTATACCCCCGCAGAGCTTTACCTCAACCTCAGTACCTCCTTTGGTTATCAAAAGACAAACAAAGACACCTATTATTTGTAATACTCTTATTACATAAAAAGGCCAAGACCTTTCTTTCTTCCCGAAGAAAAAAGAACCATGGAGAAAACAAATGTAAGGAATAGATGAAAATACCAAGACAACTATAATTAAAACCATCTAAGAGAAAATGCTTCATTCACAAAAGATTAAAACTAAAAAAAATACCCAGGATATTAAAAAAGAAACAGTTTCCTCATTCGTGGAAAATGAAACTATTGTAGCATAGTGAGGCAAAATAATCAATAAAAGAGTTTACAGTAGGAAGTTAAAAAAGTCTCCTAAAAGTAGAATAAAGAAAAAAAATAACAATGAGAGAAGACACAATCAAATTACTACACCGGGCAGATTTACATCTGACTGATACAAGTTCTAAAGACAAAGGGAAAGGAAGCAGAGAGGGAAACAGGGCATTTTTTAAAAATTCCCCAGAGTTGAAGGCCAGCCATGGGATTGCAGAGTGAAGGCACCCTCAAATGTCCAGTTTAACAGGTGAACAGAAAAAACCATATCAAAACATATTATAATGTTATGAATAAAGAAAGCTGAAGAAAAAGTCACAAAGGACTAGATATCCAAATTACAATGTATTTCAGTGGAGCATAATAGAGGCTGATAGAAAATAGAAAAATACCTCCAAGTGGAAATGACTCATTTAGATTTTTATACCCAGGCCAACTATGAAACTGATGTGGGCATAAAAACATTTTCAAATATATAGAATCTCAAAGAGTACCTTTCATGCATGTCCCCTTTCTTAGAAAGCTAAAATAAATTAAACATGAAAATAAAAGATTTAATAAATAGGGAAGCCAACACACTCAAGAAGCTAAAGGAACTCCCATGACATCAGCACTGTATATCCAGGCTAGGGAGCAAATAGTAAAGACCGAAACAATGGGATTAACAGTTTCCAAAGGGACAACATTACAAAATTTTTGATAACAGGAATAAAGATTATCAAATGTGTAGGACTTTACTGAGGAATTGTGTGGTTTCCTGGCAAATAATCTGTGATAAGGAAATTTTAAAAAGTGGGTAGGGAGGAGAAACAGAGATTTGAAAAAACAGATGTGATGTAAAATTCACAGAACTTGGCAAATAACAGTTATAAACATGATACATTTGTATGGTTGAAAAGGAAAATTGTAAAAGACATATGAGAAAAGAGATAGTAGTTCAGTGTGAAGGAAGAGACCTAAAGTCTTCATTTCCCATGACAAGTCCACAGATGGCTAAGACTGAAAAAGTACAAAGACTACTTAGAAATAAACAACAAAAGAAACAACTAACATAAGATAAAGCAATTTCTACATGAAGGACTTGGAGACAGGAAGGAACAGAATTGCTGCCTTCTAAAATAAACTTTGTCAAAGATTGACTTTTTGAAATACTTACATACCATTTCTTATATTAGTTTGATATAACTGAAGAAGCACTGCACATATTTATGGCATAAAAGCTGATATAATCATTGAGTCAGTCTCCAAGCAATGTACCTACGAAAGCTTTGACCCTACTATTTTTATGACAACACCTTGAGCTAGACTTAGATAAACAAAAGGTTCTTAGTTATAGAAATCATTTAGCTGCAAACTTCTTGAGCAGAATTTATTTCCAATATAAGAGAGGCAAGATAAAACCTGGATTTCTCTTAAAAGGTTTTAACCTCTTAAAAAGTCATAAAAATCACTTCAATTGTCATTACAATACCAGTACCTACAATATTCTATTTTTGCCATTAGTAGTCCAGCAGACCTCCTGGCCTTACAAACTATTTTTTCCACATAAGTAGTCTCATTAGTGGTGAACTGAAATCTGGCAAGAATAGTTGGAAATTTTTAACTTAAAATTTCAGAATTCTTCCAATACCTGTATTAGAAAACCCTGAAATGTCTCACACTAATTTTCTTTAACTTTTCTTCAAAAAGTTCAAAAACATGCACCTAGAAACTATTATCCTTCTCAAAGAAGTCCTTTTTTACATATTTCATATTCTAGACCCCTGATGGTAACACTGGGAGATCAAAATTATTGCAAAATCACCATAACCCTGACTGTTTCAGATCAAGTATTACAACTTCCTAAGAAAAACACTCTCAATTATTTATATATATGTGAATATTACCTATATATTATGTATTATTAAATATGTATATATAATATGGCTCTAACATCATCCTTTTGCACATAATACAAAACAAATGATAGCGCAAAAACAAAACAAAAACAATCCGGCATTCCTGTCACCAAAGTTATTATGTGAGTATTCTCAGTCAAGTAATTTTAAGAGCCCTCAGTTACAGCACATTTTCAGCTCCACCACTGATAAGTACAATCAACCAGTCTTTTGTTCACGTAAGCAAATATTGATTCGCTAGCTCCTGATGGTATCAAACTGGGAAGTAAAACTTAGCAACACCCAGTGCTTAAAAGAGAGGTGAAGTCTCAATTGTACTATTTGCTAAACTGAACATTTTCCTACAGTAAAGTTTCCCTCCACTCCTGCCCCGTCACCCTCAGATCTAAACTTCTACTTCACTGTGTCTCACTACTGCTTCAAGGTTATTCACATAAAACACACATCTTCAGATGCTTCAGTCAACTCCATTTGCTTCTAGCAGACATTGTGCATTTTCAGTTAGCACTGTCAGCAAGGGAAGCACCCTCTGGTCTTTTCACTGAAAATCAATTATGCAAAAAAGTTTAGGTGGGCTAATTTAGCCATGCCATATGTGTAATACAAGGTGCTCAAAGCTTTGATGAAGAATTGGCAATGATTTTGGCCAGCTGTCTAGGGTCTTGGTATTACACACAGAAGATATCGCACTCATTAAATTTCCCTTAATTTGTACATATCATAATTTTCTCTCGTATAATTAACAAATTTGTTCTTGTCCCTTCCAGTTGAACAATTTTTAAATTCTGCTACAATCCCTTTATATAAGTCTAACTATTCTATGAACTGTCACTCCACCAAAATAAAGCTCCTTCATATGACTGTACTTTCTATTGGTTGGCATGTTTTTAACTTGGCATTTTCTTATGTAGAAAAATGTCCATCTTCTTGATCAAGGTATGCAAGACTTGACTTACAACCAAGGTGCTATACTACCCTCAGATAACTGCTTTTCCAACCTGTTTCTCCAAATCCACTGTGCTTTAAAACAGTATAAACTCATCTTTCAAATCTGACCATAACACACAAATGCACTTAATATTTCAATTGGGTTCGCCCACAACTCGGATAGAACTGAAACAAATTTAATTAAGACAAGTATAGTATTGTAAGATGCAAAGCACTTAATTTTTCATCCTAGTGTACCTCTTTCATTTAAAAATGCTGGTAAATACATTACACTGGCTCTATAACACACTAGGGTGTCTCAGCAAAGTTTGAGAAAAATTACCAATGCGAATGCCTGTGCATCTGTGTACACAACCTGACTGCAGTCTGAGCTCGTTCAGTAGCCAACTGGAAGAGCTCACTTAAGTCATCTCTCCTCACAGCTTCTGTCATTTAACATTGAAATAAGGGAGCTGAATCAGGTGACAGCTCTAATAAGCTGTTCACGGCTCCCATTGCCCCTTCCTACCAGTCTTTGCTTGTGCTGTGTGGTGCTTCTCAGCCTGCTAACACTGAGACTGAGACAGATCCTTTCCATTCCTTCCATAAGGACTGGAAAATCACCCCCTTACACCATGTCCCACATATACATCAAGACGTTAATCCTTTTGAGCTTTTTGTTTCTGAGTTTCCCCTTCCACTTTCCAGCCTATGGTATTCTGAACAGATACACTGTCAAATTAGTGGTAGGATAATTACGGACTCAGTACAATGAGATGTGAACTTCTATAGGGCCACAGTAAGTGGACTTAAGAGTGAAGGATCTAGAACTCTTGTCAGCCTTAATTGTCTGTGATTTTAATCTCAGCAACATTGTACTGACAGCCAGGTTGTGTTAAGGCAAAATTAAAACCTTTAAATTTAACTTAAGTATTGAAAGAAATGAGAAAATAGTTTCAAAGTTTTTCAAAATAAAGCACATGCCACTCTTCTTAATTTTTTAAAAGATACTGTGCCACCTATAAACTAATTCTAAAGAAAAAGACCTAAGAGACCTACTTGATCATTCTTTTTTACACTTTTATTAATATCACATACATAATGATTACATTCAACATGGGGAGCTGATACATGTACAGAACACATCTTTGTTCTTTTTAAGTTCCCTCCCTCCCCTTGATCATTCATTAACTAAGGAACTATCACCACACAAATATTGGTTCTCTTATAATTTTACTTGTACACATAATTTTAAACCAAATTTTGTTCAAGTTGTCAATAAAATAATTATATTCTCATTATAATAGAAAAGATACACTGATACAAAAGAACTTCAAAAATACTTAATGACGAATCTATATTTGTAACTTTTTTTCCTGAAGACATGACATTTTCATACTAGTAAGTAATGTTCTAAATAAATTATCAAATACCAATACTTACTTAACCCATTAGGATTTCATTAAAATGCATGACAACTGCAGCTGACACAGGAAAAGTAACTTGTTCCTTAATATTGTTACTTTAACACTGATTCAGTTGATTCAGTTGAAATAGGGAGGAATGGAGTTACATGTACAAAGATGTCCAAGATATGCTCATGAAAAGTCAGTGCTAAAAACTTGATCCATCCCAGGCTTGGTGGCACATGCCTGTAATCCCAGCATTCCGAGAGGCTGAAGCAGGAGGATCATTGTGAGTTTGAGACCAGCCTGGGCTACAAAGTGAGCTCAAGACCAGCCTGAACTACATAGTGAGCCCTGTCTCAAAAAGACAAAAACAAACAAACAAAAAAAACTGACTTACATGTATTTATATGTTGATTTGCATAACTATATTTTTGTTTTGAAAATTTACACGTTAAAAGGATTGATTATAAGTCATGGCAATGGACTAGGGACAAGGAAGTCGAATTTTACTCATTTTACTTAATTTACTAATTTAAATAGTTTAAAAATAATTAGGTGCTATAGACCCATTTTAGTTGTTTCTTAATATGCATAAAATAAAAATAACCTGCTCTCCTGCAAACATATCAGGGAACCCAAATGGAAAACACTGGATTGTGAGATAACAGGACAGGAAAAACATGGCCTGCAGTAATAAAGGAAGGTATACTAGAGTGATTTGCAAGCATTAACAAGTGGTTTAAACTTTAGAAATTAATCACTGTTCATTACCTTTTCATCAATATGCCAAAGTGCTGCATTATAAAAAGAATTTAATGCATAAAATGCTATGATAAAAATTTTCTGTACATTAAGTAACTTTAAAATTTTTAAGTTCATGTCACTAAATTAATGATTCCCCCCTTGTTTTTCCACCTGGGATGTAATCCTATGTCTTGAAGAAGATGCTCTATAAACAGCGTGCCACATGTCTATGGAAACATTTATAAAGCATCAAGACATTCATTGATTTATTCACCTGTATTCTTGATGAATGACATTAATAGAACCTGCTTCAATTTAGATTTGTTTTAAACCACATGAAAGGCAAATCTGTGAATCTTATTAAATTGTTTTTTTTAAATTAGTTATGTCAAATGGTATTAGAAAAAAAGATAAATAGCACAGCCTAGATATCAGCAAAGCTGTATAACTATGGTACAAGTCCATTCAAGAGAATAAAAAATTAGATTAGCTATATATGTACCATAACAAACTAAATAAACCTACTAATTAACAGTATCAGAATAAAAGTTAAAAACATGCTGGTACGTCAAGTATCTTCACCAAAAATACAACTATCCTTCCACTATTCATGTATATCATCATCAGAAAAAGCCAAGGATGACTAAATCATGCTAAAATAATTAAAAAGTGGCCCCGGGCTAATAGCTACCAGTGAAAACCCAAGAACCATCATGAGAGTATTTCCCAGTACCATTTTCAGGTTGAAAACGTGGTGACAAAAGTTTGGGCTCGAAAGAAAAGGGGGAGGGTCATAGCTCCTAAAGAATGGCTTACACTTCCAGAAGTGCTGAGCTGTTTGACAACATGACATACCTGCACAGCTGCCAGAAAGTATTAAGATGGGACGATGAATATGCCTCTGAAAGGCTTATTATGCCTCTCTCTATCGTAATTCTCTAAACAAACCAAATAGTGCACAAGGATGTAAAGGAAAAGGAACCGCATTTCCCAAAAGGAAACCAGTACGGTTCTCCATCTGCAATTTCCCTCCTGCACAATCGTGCGACAGGAACACAAGGTAAGGAAAGCCCAGTTTGGAAAAATAGGAAAAGTTCTGAATAAAAGGACCTAAGATGAAAGGACTATAACACACACCACTGCTGTATAGAGGTGACTGTTCGCTTGTATTAACTCAAGTTCCACCTTATCTGTTCAGACACACTCCATCTAGTGACCAAGGCGAACATACAAAAGCGAGGAGTCAGTCATCGAATATTTAATGACTATTATTACAACATCAGCAAGTGGCAGGAAAGACAAATAAAGGAATTAGATAACCTACCTGCTCCAAAAATTACTCATTCATGGAAAGTAGACACAGCTAATCAGATTTCAACTGAATAAATGCTACCAGCCCCAAATTCTACTAACCAACTTTAAAAGTTTCTAAAAATAAGAAAATAAAGTTCCTCTGGTTGTACTTTTCGTCGATACACAGTTTAATTTTAAAAACATTAAAACAAGTTCCTTAGTTCCTAAGTTAAAAGTGCTTTCAACCTGCTCGCTCCATTTCCCTTTTAAAAGCCTCCATTTTTGACACCATTCTTGTTTGCAGAACCAGTGAAGCTAACACATGTAAAGCAAGTCCGGAAAAATGATCATCAGTGAAAATGCAACGAAAGAGGGCATCCGAATGCACAACTTAAGGACAAGAACCAATCTCTAAAAAGAGATCCATCACTAGGCGGTTTCGGACGCCACGAGACAAAACGCAAGCCCTGTTCAGCCACCTTTGGGAAGAAGAGTGACAGACTCAAACAGGGGCCAAACGCTATCACTCTTGTCACACACACACACACACCACCGCCACAAAACGTTGGGGTAAGAGCAGGACTCAGAGACAGGACAAGACGACACGGATCTTGCAGTCAATGAACTAGGAGCCTGGGACCCAATAATCAGCGAAAAGCAGAACCCTAGGCAGATGGAGGGGACCGGTTCATCCCCAGTCCCCAGCTGGACCGATCCGAGCCATCAGCAAACAGCTTCCTGCCTCGGCGCAGCGCCCTCGCCCGTGCCCGCCGGGCACCTGCTAGGCCCCTCCGCGAGGGCCCGGTGGGGGCTCTCGGGTGCCTGCGGGGTCGCTGCTCCTCCCCGTCCCCTGGGCGGGCTCAGTACCAGGTGCAGTCGTCCTCGTCCCGCCAGGCGGCCAAGCTCTCCAGGTCCAGCGGCTCCACCTCGTCCAGCAGCGTGG
>NW_004955404.1:29594950-29624392 GCF_000276665.1 Chinchilla lanigera
GGCGGCAGCAGCAGCAGGTGCGGGGCGGCGGCCGCGCTGGCCGCTCGGCTGCGCAGCTGCTCGTTCTGCTTCTCCAGCTTGCGCACGAGCTCCTGCAGCTTCTTCACCTCCAGCTCCGCGTTCACCACCGAGCCCGCGCCCGCTCCGGAGCCGCCCCCCGCCGAGGCGCATTTCACCTGCTCCGCCATCATCGTGGGCCCGGAGGGCGCCCGGGGGTGCGCGTTGCCCCGCCGGCTCCGGAGGCCGCGCGGAAGCTACGGCTCCTCTGCCGCCGCCCCGGCCCGGGGAGCCGACCACGCTGGGACCGAGGCCGAGCGGGCTGCTCGCATCAGCACCCGGGCCCAGCCTCGGGCCGCGACAGCAGCCACCGAGCTGCTCTGCACATGCTCAGTGCGACCCTCCGGTCCCTTGGGCCCCGCCGGCTCCGGGTTTTAGCGCGGCCCCCGGGCGGGGCGGGGCGTAGAGGCCGGGGGCGGGGAGGGGCGGGGCCGGGTGGAGGACCAACCAGGGGCCGAGCCTCTTCCGAGGGGGCGGGGCCTGCAGTCAGACCTGGGCAGAGGGGCGCCGCACCCACCCAGGCCATCTAACCCCAGGTGCAGGATTGGACCGGGAAGAGTTTTCCCGCCAAGGGCACTTCCTCCGGCTGCTGGGGGAGAGCGCGCTGAGCGGATCTCGGCCAGGGGCGGGTTTCTAAACAGCAACTGCATATACCTGCCCCGGAGGAGTGTGCTCCGGGGCTGAGTGTGGCTTGCCCATTTCCAAGAGCACCGTTATTTATTAGTCACTAGCTACTGAAACTCCTAGAGCACCGAAAGGATGGGGAACTTTAACCCAAGAACCCAAAAGATCGGACAGGCTTTAGGAGAATACTATCAATGCAGTATTTACTAATATAGAAAGAAAATGGTGGGAGAGGGAAGGCCGAGGAGAAAAAGGAAGAAATTCTTGACACCAAGACAAGGACAATCACCAGCTGCTAAAGAGCCAAGTGTTAAGTTTATTTTTCAATAGACAGATTCCCATCTATGCTTATTGTCATTAAGCAAGGGTTGCTTTTTTCAGACTCCATACGTTCATTAGATAAAAGATCTTTGGGCACCAGTTGCATTCTAGACAGCATTCTAAGAGCTAGCCATACAAGTAGGAACAAACTAGGCAAGAATCGTTAGAAGATGACATACAAGCAAAAGTGAACAAGGCTTTATCTGTTAAGTCATCAGCTACCTATTAAAATCAAACTTGCTGGGACAAAAAGCAGAAAACCACAAAACTGTATGGAATACCCTCTGAGCTCGCCTGCAAAACTACTTCTTCCCTCTTGGAAACCATAGGCAAATTTGCTTCCCCCCTGCCAACAAAAGGCTTTTTAGCAGTTGAACTGAATCAAGTTTCACCCATTTAATACTAAGTTGGCATTGTGAGCGTTTAGCACAATCAGAGAAAAGCTTGAGATTTTATTATGAGGAAAGTCCACACCACTGGTTCTCATCCTCAGATAATTCACTATCTGGTGAAGGTCATTCCTCAGGGACTGCACGTGGCAACATTTGAGACAATGTTCTGCACACAGCAATCTTTGTGACAGTACACCGCTCCCTCTGAAAGGGCTAGTACTTTGTATCTACTGATTTTAGAATTGGTTGTGCCTTCCTGCCCGGAAACATTTGTGTCTTCTTTGTCAGTCTACATCTCCGGCCTCTGTAGTTCAGGGTGGGTATTCTGCATTTCTCTTTCAGCGTGGGAGTTTCCAGGAATTAGCTCATATGCATGATAACAGGAGTCCCGAGTCCCACCTTGCTCCCTAGCTGTCTGACCACCTGTATCTCCCATCACCTTTTCAAGTTTGTCTTTTTTTTTTTTTTTAATACTACGTTGGTTATAACTAAAACCTGGAGAAGTGGAATAATAGTACTGAAAGTCCTAAGTAAAGACTCTATTGAAGGATTTTTTCCGCATGCTCAGTGGCAGATGCAGGTGGCAGTATCCCTGCAACACAAAGAAAGAGAGACGACAGGCACAGTGAGAACAAAGAGCTGCTGAGTTCCACATTAGTGAAAGAAATTAGGAATAGGCACATAACACTGACGACAACAAGAATAAGGATGTAAAGAAAAGCAGTCCTTTCACTGCAAAATGTGTATCTTCCCCGAAAGGCGAGAAATACACAACCCTCTCCTCCCCCATTTACCCACCATGGTCTAGGTAGAATGCATCCAAGCAACCAGAAGTTAAGCTTTAGAACTGTGTTTTCTAAGTAACAATTATTATCAAAATTTTTATTGTTTTAAAAGTAGGCACTCCGTGATATCTGAACACTGGAACCACGGGAAACATTCCATCTTACATCTCTGTTCAACATTATTTTTCTGAAAAGACAAACTTGCCCTCTTCCTGGTTTGAAAATGTGAAATAATTATTATTCAGAAAAATTTTTAAGTATTACTTTCTATCAGTGCCCTTTTTTTCCCTTCAGAGAATTGCATATGTGCACATGCCAAAGACACTCAGAATGCACACTGCCTTTAAATTCGTCGCCCCAGGACGCCAGGCTCTTTAACACATAATTAAGGAGGTTGATGATGTCAAGGTTTCAATTAAGCAGTCTTGATTTTTTATTTTGATGCAAATTTTAAGCTGTGTATTTTGAGAGAAATTGCATGCGTACTTGTTCCATTTAATTTTTTATTTTAAATGAAATAATAAGGTAAATTTAAAGATTCACAAAGAAGGTATAAAAATGCCTATCTAATTAAAAATGTATACTTTAAGGATACAGCTGAAACACCATAAAGTAATGGGATACATCTATATATCATGTATTCAAAGCTGGGGAAAGAAATGAATATTTTTGCAATATGTCATGTTTCTTATACTTTAGAATGACACTGAAGCTACTCTGGTAACTTTTCAGAAATAGAATAAACTTATTTTAATTTATGTTTTATACAACGATATCTAATAGTATTGTAGACAGCTAAGCTAGGTAAAAATATTATAGGCAGCCAGGCAGGGCAAGACTCTCGGTGAAGTCAATAGAGAGGATGAAAACACATTACAGCTGTGACCCAAGGTACATCTATTTGAGGCCAGGCCTCAAAATTAAGACAAAATGACCAGGCCTACATGCCTCCCTGGGAGAGAGACAATAAATTAGCGTCAGTCACCCAGGGGGGTGACCAAGACCACTCATTCATCTCTTGCTAAAATGCTCCTTGTTCTTTCCATGTACACTTGCTATATAACCTGCTTCCCCATGGGATCAGCATCACCTAAGCAGCTGTTAAGAAATTGAATATTGATTAATCATAGTTTTGTCCAACATTGTAACCACCTCGTGATTTTACTCTGTAAAACTTCCTTTGTAAAGTAGGGTCTATAGTTCTCTCTCACTCTTTCTCTCTCTCAATAAATATTTCCTACTCTTAACCTCTGTTTTTCCTTAGAATTCATTCTTTGGTTTTGGAGAACACAAGCTCAATGTATCTGATGCCTGGCAGGTTGGGAGTTATATTTATTTCCCCTGTATCAATAGTATCTACAGATATCAATAATAAGTTTGATTATCAATCCAACAGTAGCACTGCAAAAGTAGCATAATTTTTCTTGAATATATACATATAATTCTCAAAGGAAATTCAGGAATAACGATTGATATCCTCGTTTTACATATGAGTTGGATTTGGCTTTTTGCTCATGTTTAGTCATGAAAACGATGGCAATCCCATCACTTTCTAATGGCCCAACTATGCTCTTCCCCACATTTTATCTTAGAGTAAAATTCCTCCTTAGTGTAAGCCCCACATGTTGTAAAGGTAGATTTTTAGTCAGTGCAGCTGACATTCCATACTACAAGTACCGCGTTAATTCAAGATCACAGATCCAGTTGCCCTAAGAAATAAAACTCACCTAGTGTGTAAAACTAAGATCAAGGATCCTGAACTGTGTTTTCCCGTTGATTCAAACTAAGGTGTTTGACTATCCTAATGCCTTCTGATGGAGAGTCCTGCCTATCCACCCCAAAGTGAATGATGTCAATCCCACTGTCCATGTGGCCCCGCAGTACCTCACATGATGTCTAGCACACATCAAAGAAACATTGAAATGCTTTTTAAATGCTAGATGAATAAATAAATAAGTCCCAAAGTTGTAGCCAAAATTGAGATCAGAACCTAATTAGTTCTTTCTATAAACCTCATTTATCATATGGTAACAAGATTAGAAGGCTTTTTGTAGACTCCATAATAATCGATTATTTCATATCTGACCCAAATAAACTAGAAAAGTACTTGCACATCTAATGTATTGTATATTAATGGATTGACATAATTCTAGAGAAAATAAGAATATGTGAGGTCAGAACTCATGAGAACAATCCCTGTGTCAGTTGTACCTTTCCAACCTCAACCAACATGGCTGCTTGTGTTCATGCCCAAAGCTCATGTAATTAATCATACATAACAAAGTCACACACAGTATTAGTTGTAATAACAATAACCGTAATAAAAATGACTCTGTTTATTTGGCAAGCTATACCACTAAGAGGACTTTTTAATAAACATATATATGTCTACTATGTTCAAATCACAATGTTATATAGTTTTTAAAATGTATGACATTATCTCCACCAAGGTCTTCTCTACTTGGGGAAAGAAGCACACAAGCAACTAAGTATACCACAAGACTCAGTGTGGTAAATATCATTATGAAAATATGAATCAACAGCACAGACAGTAACTAAAAATGAATAATTTTGGTTAATGTAGAAAATGACATTATTTCATGTGGTTCTCCTCATAGAGCTGTGAGACATTAGCACAAGTATTGTGATATTTGTTCCTCAGTCAGAATATGGGGTGGATTAAAACAAAATAAAACTGGGATACAGTAGCCCAGCTCTAACTATTGTTTTTTCTGTGGTCGATTTCCTTTGTAGGTACAAAGTTTTGTTGTTGCTTTTGCTTGTTTGTTTTAATAGCATAGTGTAGTACTGGAAATTGAACCCAGGGAGCACCAAGATACATGCCTAACCCTTTTCATTTAGAGGAGGGTCTTCTATCCTCAGGGCATAAGTCTGGGTCTAGTGGACTGATCCTTTACTTTTCTACTGTAAATTTGCACTTTAGCATTGTAGTAGCCAGCTGTGCATCTCAGTACCTTTCCCTGAGGGATACAGGAAGCAATCTATGTTTTCTCATTTAGTATGATGAATGGCAAAGAGTATACATGTATGCAAAAGTGTCAGAATACTATTTGGACCCACCTTTATGCTTCATCTAACTGGTTTTGTGTATGTTTACCCAAGCATCCAATAGACCCAAGATTTTAAAAAGTTTTCTTTTGATATTTCTGATAGAAGTACCGCCATCCAGTACAATGGCACATGAAAAACCAGATTTGCAAGTTTTGGAGGAGATCAAAAGTGAATCATCAGATTACACATGCATGGATGATGAAGATGATCCATTATAGCAAAATACAGGCTTTCATAGCAGAAGGGTGGTGTGAGTGGATGATGATGATATGATGATGATGACCTTGACATTGGCCATGTGTTTCTTGTGACAGTGAACTGGAACAAGAATCAGCTGATACAGACACAGGGAGTGCAGACCTCTTTGATTCAGAGGATTAAAAAACAGCAATGTGAGTACATATTTGATTAGTTGAAATGTTGCAAAATGGCCGTGCAACCAAATGGAATGATCCAATGTTAGAACTAAGTCTGAAAATGTAGGGAGGGTCTTGGCAGGGGTGAACGATATTGGACAGAATGCCAGCACTGCCATTCAGTGTTGGAAATTGTCACAGACAAAATGTTACAAGATGCTGGGAAAGATACGAAGGCTGAAATGGAAGTAAAATGTTCTGCATGCACCAATCACTATATTCAAAAATGTATTTATTATGACACCTCAGGAGCTGAACTGAAAGCATTCATAGGTCTGCTGTACTTAGCACATGTTTCTCATGGTGATCACAGAAATGTAAAAGATTTATGGAAAAGTGATGGGTCAAAATGTGGCATAAAAATTTATGCTCTTGTAGACAAGAAGACTTATTATTTTTTAGTTTAGACATTTATCCTGAAACTCAGCCATCAGGTCCTTATTTGTATAGTAATAAACTGAATACTGTTGTGAACAGACTTGTTGCTCCCATCTCCCAAACTAATCAGAATGTGACATTTGACAACTGGTTTACTGGTTTCCAATTGATGTCACATTTGCTAATGGAGCACAAGTTGACCAGCACGGGAACAAATAAAAATTCCAAATGAAGTGAAACAATTTCAAAGCAGAGAATTTTATAGTACAGTCTGTGAATTTCAGAAAGATAGAACATTTGCTTCATATATGACAAAGAACAGAAAACTGGTAATGCTGATGTCAACACTTCATCATGATGGAAACATTAATAGGGAAACCTCAACAAAACAGAAGTCTAAGATGGAAACTTTCCACAACAAAACCAAATGTGGCGTAGACGTTGATGATGAGTTATGCAGTAATGATGATGTCACTTGAAACACAGAGGCATGTGGCATAAATAGTTTGATAGCTTACAAAGAATATAACAAGTGGAAAACATCATGGAGAAATCTTCCTAGAGGACTGGAACAGGAGATCATTTACAGAGGAAAGAAAAACAAAATATTTCTGCCCAGGAAACTATACAAAAAATTGTGGAGCACACGGATGAGCTGATAGGTGAACAGCTAGGTGCAGCATTACAAAGACCTACTGTGACAACAGGAAATCAAAAATGATGTCAACTGTTCCCTATAATAAAGTATAGGAAAATAAAACATACAATCAGTGTAAGCAGCATTTGTGTTTGGAACATGCGGCTGACATGTGTGAACACTGCCTTGGGTGTGACAGTTGAAGTAAAACTTATTTCTTATTTGTTTGTTTTTATACTGCATTTTACCTGGTTTTTATTTTTGATGTTATCTTTTAGGTTTTGTAAGCAAGCACACAGATGATGTGAAAATGTAGATGTCTATTTTAAGCACTCATTACATATTTGACATTTTATTTTATTGACATCTTATTTCCCGGGTAAGTGCAGGTTGTATAACTTAGTAGGAAGTTCTTGACAAAACAGGAAGACAAGAGAGGTGACAAGACTGCCAGAAGGGGAAGGAAAACTAAGCATACATGCTGTCAGTGTGTGAGACATGTGCATAGAACATGCAGTTGTCATGTGTGAAGACTGCCTAGGGTGTGACAGTGGAAGCACAGCTTATTTTGGGGATAGAGTTCTTGATGGAGACCACTACGAAGCAGACCTGAGCAGGACTTAATCAATTGGCTTTTCATGTTCACTGGTGAATCTATCCAAGGCCCAGGCTCTTTATCTGGAAATGGTACACTCATAGTAAATGAACCTCTGTGAGTCACTAATCCCTACTAGAACCTGTAGTGGTGGATAAAGCCAGAAAGCCTCAAAGGACAAGACAAGATCACAGCCAAGGACACCTGGATCAGATCTCACCTAGATAAAGACTATAGCCTCAGGTATCTCATTCTTCAGTGGATTAACTTAAAACCTTATTTAGCGAAGTCCTTGAGTGGTTCTGCCCTTCTTAAGTACTCCCCTCCCTTCTGATAACCAAATAAATATGGTCGATCCAGAGAAGATCATGGTCTTAGCCCTGAGAGAATTATGAATTATGTGAGAGGGCTTTGATCCTCCTGGAGCCCTGAAATCATTCCATTTGCTTCTTTTTATTTAGCCTTCACAGTACACTCATTCAGGAAATTGTCGACCTGATCACCCCGCAATAACTAAAGGATATTATTAACCCCATAAATTCTATTGGCATTTTCACTGTAGTTTATACAGGAATTTATTTCTGATGTTATCTTTTAGGTTTGGTAAGGAAGTACACAGCTGATGTGAAAATGTTGATGTCTATTCTAAGCGCATAACACATATTCAAAATTTAATAATTTATTTTATTGATAGTTTATGTTCCTATTAACTACACACTGTATAATAAATAAGAACCTCCTGGCAAAACAGCAACACTACTGAGGTGTCCAGTATGTCCTGTAAAAAAGCAGGAAAACAAAAGAATATGCTGTCAGTGTAAGCGATGCATGTGTACGGAACATGCTGCTGTCACTTGTGCAGACTGCCTTAGGTGTGATAACTGAAGTAAAGATTTTTTGTAGAGTGCTACTGGCATTTTCACTGTAGTTCATATGTAAATTTATTTCTGATGTTCTTTTTTATACTTTGCACACCAAAAACCAGTTGATGTTGAAAATTTTGATTTTTTTTATAAACAATAAATATAAAAAATGCAATACTTTATTTTTGTGATATTTTTCCTATGAAGTACTCATTGTTTAATATAATTAAACTCATAAAACTAAAATTAATAATTTATCAATAGAAATATTCTAAAGAATAAATGTGGGTCTAATAAACCCACGTTTATGTGCCTGGATGACCAAATTAACCTTATGTTCCAAATTGCCCATGCTGGCCTTAACTTGGAATCCTCTGGCCTCAACTGTGATTACAAGCATGCACTGTAAAACCTGGCCACAGTTTTTAAGGATAGCTATTGGTGCTTGCTAAATGAGAGGAATTTCTCTAAACACTGTATAAACATTAACATTTCATCATTAAACAACACTTTGAGTTAATTGTTATTCCCATTTTATAAATGAAACAGAGGCACAGAGAGGTCAGTCTGCCCAAAGTTACCCAGTCCGTAAGGGACAGAGCCAGGATTCAAAGTTACAGTGTCTGACCTGAGAGTCCAAGTTCTGAAAGCACATGTCTTTTCAGGTCTCAGGTAGTACCTAGCAGAATACCCTGCTCTGGTCTTCACGGTTTATGAATAAAAGCTATTCACTAGTGTGAAATCATTGCTTGGGATGCCTGAACAAAGCGAAATTCATTAAAAAGAAAATACTACTGGAACTTTGAAGGTCACCAAGCACAGATTAGAAAAACAGTAAGCTTCCAAGACCAACAAAGTTGCCAGTGCTGGTACATTTTTGATAATAAAGAAGCTCTTCATTCAGTGCTTATTTTGAGCAGATGACAAAAACAGCATAAAACATAACTGCACTGTTTTGAGTTTAGTCGTACTCTCTCTTCAAATGTACATATCACTCTTAAAAATACCCAACAGTAGCAATGTCATCACCTGTGTCAGACTTGAACAGATCTAGTACTTGTTTGGGAACTAAAGTTCAAAATCATATTTAAAAATTTGAAGCTTTTATCGAAATTGAAAATTTTTTACTTAAATACACATTTTTGAACATGTGATCTTATTCAAAATAAATGCTTAAGATTATTAAAGTTGTGAATAACATCATGTTTTAAGGCACCTTTAGTAGCTTTTCAAAATCTAACTTTATAAGAGAAAAATAGGGGCTGGGGATTTAGCTCAGCAGCAAAAAGCACCTGCCTGGCAAGCTCAAGGTCGTGAGTTCAGTTCCCGGTACCGGAGAAAAACCAAAAAAAAAAAAAAAAAAAAAAAAATGAATCTAGTACAATTTGAGTCTTCCAGAAAAAATTGTCCTTTATGCAATCAGTACACTGGATGTCTATTTTAGAGCTTTCAAAATTGTTTGTATTTAGAACAAACTATTTTGCTCTATCCATCAAATGTTTTTTTCAACCTAAAAGTCAATGTGATAGTTTTCTCTCTTTAATTCAGAAAACTTAGTTTTCTTTGATGACTTACAGAGCTTTAATAAAAGTACCTTGCAAAATATTGCAATCACTTGTATGTGTTAAAAACCAAAGCCAAAAATCATTTGAAAGTCTGTGTGATATCTAGCAGAAAGGCCCTGCTATGATAATGTATCCTTTAGTTCTCCTCCACCCTTGGACTGGCACAGTTACAAGGACATGACCCTTGGAATCCAAGTAAATTGCAGTGGAAAGCAACCCATAGAAGAGAGTGTTGCATTCTTTGCCAAATTATCACTTTCTGGAAGATATAAGTCAGTCTTGAAGAAGTTACCACAAGTTTATTTGAAACAAACCACCAATGAGTATGCATGGTGTGTACACATAACTTTCAGAAAAGGATAATAATTATATCATAAAAGGATGATCTGTGTTTCACCTACAATGTAAGGTCAGCCTAGATCCTTCTCAAAGACAATAATTATAATCTTGTCACCAATCATTGTTTCATGATTACAAATGTATTTGTGCATTATACAAGGTTTCAATCAAAAAAGAATCACATGATCCCATAAAATTATGTTGCCTAATGACATAATAGCCATCTTTGTTTGTCTAAGTATACCCTTTGATGTTCTAGCAATTACAATATGGCCTAACAATGTATTTCTGAGAAGATAGCCCCATCATTTAGTGATCTTCAAAAATAATTTGTTTAAATCAAGTGTGTTGGCACATGCCTATAATCCCAGCTATGCAGGAAGCTGAGACAGAAGAATCTCAAGGGCAAAGCCAGCCTGTGCAATTTAGCAAGACCCGGTTGTAAAATAAAAAGGCCTAGGAGGATGTATCTCAGTGGTAGAGCACTCCAGAGATTGATTCCCAGTACCAAGAAAGAGAAAAGAAAAGAAAGAAGGACGGAAGGAAAGAAGGAAGGAAGGAAGGAAAGAAGGGAGGGAGGGAGGGCATAAAATATGTCAATTACCAAAGAATATCTTAACAAATGCTATAGTTGCCTTTACTAAATCAGAATGCAAGGAGCTCAAAGATGAATGGCTCTAATAGCTAACCCTTGCTTTTATCCTTTGGACGAGACAGAATTAATTACTAGGACAATTTTCCAGCTTTATAGCCAATTTTAATCCTCTGTTTTCAAACTCTGGGTTTAATCTGATGGTATTTGTAAGCAGTTTTTATTAGTCCATGGACAATGATGTCTGAAAACTCCTGGATGCCACCAGAAAACTGGAGAGAGAAAACAAACAATAAAACAGACTTTTGAAAGATCAGGCGCATTAGGTGATGAGGCCCACAGATGGCAAGTGGAGTTTCAGAGAAGAAAATGTAAAATAATTCAGCTTGTGGAGACAAGAATTCAGTTAGCGACTTGTGGAAAACTAACTGGAAATAAGAGGTTCCTTCGATACTGTTGCACTATACAAGCGGAGCCACAGGAGGAAAGCCAGAGGATGGCAGGGATACGCACTCAGAAGGCTCTCGTCCATGCTCAGGTGTATGGGTCAGTGGAGGTTCATTCCATCACCAGCCTTCTATAATTGCCAAGGTAAGAAAAAGGGTCTGGCCAACTGTACTCTAGTACAGTTGGAGTCATACGGCTCCTGCCTCAAAGTGGTAAAAATTTCTTCCATCTACAGATCATACTCCAAAAAAAAATCATATGACTATGAAACTCTGAATAAATAAGGAAAATATGCAATCATACCATCTGACCAGAAGGACTGAATGGACTTAGTGTAGACACTTAATGTGTAACACTGCTTACTACAATAGCCTCTTATGTAAATGATTCCTGTTGCTGAGCAAACTTACAGCTACAATTTACTGTAAATGGTTTGGCCAATTTCCATATATTTTAGAATCTCCCGTTTTTGTCATTGCTCAGCTCTAAATTCATGGTGACTCTGTCTTTGTTTTATGTGAAACTTAAGAATACAGCTCCTTTTGTATGTATATATTTTTATCATCTTTTATTATTAATTCTTAACTTGTGATCAGAAATCACAGTCTGTATAAATCTGACTTATTGAAATTTGATAGACTTCCTTTTGCCACTTAGTACACTATCAATATATGGAAATCCTACTTGTGTTCTTGAATTATTATGTATATGTTGTATCTGTTGGGTGTAGTACACACATATAAACATAAAAATATAATATTTATGTAAATTTATAATATTTATTTAGATATATAACTCATGTATATTTACTTGATCAAATTGCTTAATTATGCTATCCAATCTTTATTTCAACTACAAGTTGAAAAGTATTTAAATGTCCTATTATGGTAATATACACATGAAAATATATATTTGTTATTTTATATACTTTATGAATACATTTTTGATATTTGTATCTCATCTGTGGAGTATGCATGCATCCGTTCATCCATACCTGTTTCCATATAAGTCTATCTCCTTATCTATATCAGTTGATCTTTCAAATGATTTTCTTTTTATCTCTGTCATATTCTGGATGAATTTCTTAGTATTACCTTTTAATCTATTCATACTACTTTTATTTTCCCAGCTTCGAGTTTATTCAGTCTACAGGGTCTTAAAGATTTTTGCAAAATTTCCCATTTCCTTAGAATGATCTACTTCTTTAATATTTCTTTTATGCAAACATATTTAATCTGGTCTGTTTAAAATAGCAATTTTATTTTCAATTAGTCCAAAATTATTTATTTTCCAATACAATAACCCTTACTTGTTCACAGAGGATACATTTCAAGATCCCCACTGAATGTTTGAAGTCACACATATTACTCTTTAGATACCATTTCCCCATATACATAACTGCTTTAAGGTTTAGTTTATAAATTAAGCACAGTAAGAGATTAACAAAAATCTAAAAATAAAATAGAAAACATAATAATGTACTGTAGTAAAATTTCTGTGATTACGGGCTCATACACAAAATATATTCTAGTACTATAGATTTTAGCAATCTCAGCCTACAATTTTTTATCTGTCCTTATTTAGTTGAATATTTTCACCTTTTTCAGTTAAGAAAGCAAGTTATACCTTTTTAGTCATGTATGAACTACTTGCATTATTATGCTTGTGGTTCCAGGCCATTATTAAGTATAATAAAGGTTACTTGAACACAAACACTCCAATTCTGAAACAGTCTGATACAAGACACCTGCTAAATGACTAATGGGCATGTGACATACACACATGGATATGCTAGACAGAGGGCAGATTCATGCTTCTGGCAGGATGGAGCAGAATGACATGAGATTTTATTATGCTGCTTGGGATGGTACTCAATTTAAAACTTGTAAACTGTTTAGCTCTTCCCATCTAAGTTTTTTCAGATCATATTTGACTCCAGGTCACTGACAGTATTTAAGGCAAAACTATGCATAAGGGGGAGCCGCTGTATGGATTTTGCTTTATTTTCTTGCTATCTTTCTCAGCACCCTCCAGACCTTCTCACTGTACTGTATTCCCAATCTTTTATTTTTTATTTTGAGACAGAATCTTGCAGAATCACCCAACCTGGGCTTGAACTTGCAGAACTCCTGCTTCTGCCTCTCAATGTTCATTTTCACTGTATGTTTTACAGTTTTGAGTTTTAGATCCACCTTGAGCTGATGCAAATTTTTTTCCTCTCTCTTTCTCCTCTCTACTTAGAAGTTTTGCTTTTGTTATATTGTTTTTGTTCTTTTCTCTTTAAAATAAAAAAAATCAGCAAAAACAAAACAAAATAAAATAAAATAAAATAAAATAAGCAGCTCTAGATCATACTTGTCATACCCCTCCACCAACCTCTAGGACCTGTAGTCTCAAATCAGATTCTCCTTTGATGGCTCAGGGCTCTTATTCGACCATCATGTTAAGATAGTCAGGAGATTAGGTGGCTTGTGGCCAAGCTTGGTTACAGAGTTTGAGTCTGTCCTGCTGTCTTCCTGGCACTCAGAGTTATAAGCTATCGCCCCGGACAGCAACTGACTGCACCTGTTTTCTTCTCTGCTTCCTATGTGGAAGGAAAAGAAGAGGTGGGAGGAGAGTGACTCTCCCATCCTCTAGCCCATTGCTCCCTGGCCTGGGAACTGGTGTCCTCTGTGCCTCTGCTGCTTTGGCTACTGAGAATGGCAGTCCTGGGGCTCCAGTGCCTACTTCCTTCCAGCTCCTGTTCCGTAAAGATGATTGCCCCATTTTTATTTTTTATTTTCTTCTATTCCATTCTCCTATGCTTACATGTTTGGGTGCAAGGTGTGGTCCTGGAGTGACTCAAACTATGAACTTTGAATGTCATTTTGACAAGAAGTCTGCATCCTTTCATTACCTGCCCTTAAAAGCTAAACAGTGCATCATAACTGTGCATCACAGCATAGTCAATGTGCTCTCTCTGCATGTTATAGCCTCGTTCCACATCAACCTCCAGTGCACCACATACTGTACATACTTAGTCAACATGCCCGTCCTTGCTCAAGGGGGACATTACAGTGGTTTTGTACTTCTCCTTTGTATATAAAAAAGAAATTAATTGCATAAAATATCTACCCATAAAAAGAAATATTAAATGTTTCACATCTGTCCCTGTGTAAGGGTTTGATGTGTATCATTTTGAAAGGGGCAAATGGACAGTGACTGCAGTTTGCCTGTCTGCTTCTGCCACCTCAAAGTTGCAGGCCCATGACTCTGGTTTCCACATCCTGCTCATTAGTAAGGAAAAGCGGATAAAAAGAGGTGTTGGAGGGAAAATTAATATGAGCTGTAATGCATTTGAAACCATGGATAGGCAGCATTTCTAAAATAAATAGTTCATTCTGGGTATTTTTCCAGAAGAGCTGAAGACATACCACAGTGATATATGAGCACCCATGTTTATAGCAGCGCAATTTATTATAGCTAAGTCTTGGAAACAACCCAAGTGTCCATCAACTGAGGAATGGATAAAAAAGGTGTGGCATTTCCATAAAATGGAGTATTACTCAGCTATAAAGATAAAGTAAAGGCTTTTATAAATAAATGGATGCAACTAGAGACCTAAGTGAAATAAGTCAGACTCACATGTGTACACAAAGTATTGCCTCCCTAGTGTAAGAATGTGAAAAGGTAAATAAAATCTGAAAGGTCCAATGGATATTGTGAAAAGGAAAGAAACTGCTCAACTGGGATGAGGGAAAAGAGAAAAGAAAACAAGAAGGAAAAAATATGTATATATATATATATGTATACATATATATACATACACACAAGACAGCTAAGGTAATTATACTACTAATTTCTATTGGTTTATTGAAAGGAACAGTTAATGTTTAATTGATTGATCAATCTTACATGTCTAGATCTGGTTATCTGAGTAACCACTTTGAATATAACAGTACGTAATACAACAACCATTGTTAATTTCCTATCACCTTGTTTTGAAATTCTGTTATCATTTTTATTATTTTTATGTGGCTTTATTTATTTATGTCTTTGCTTTTGTTATATTGTTTTTGTTCTTTTCTCTTTAAACTAAAAAAACCAGCAAAAACAAAACAAAATAAAATAAAATAAGCAGCTCTAGATCATAGCTGTCATTCCTCTCCACCACCTCTCCACAAAGAATAGAATAAAGAGGATGAGGGCGGTATACATTTGGATTTGTTTTAAATTGTGAAAAGCTGTTCTTTTAAATTTACCATCTGTTGCTTCAGAACTTCAAAGTGGCTATGGTAACCGCTCAGGGATAGCAGACTGAACCATGCTATAATTGGGTATGGTTTGACCCCTACCGTGCCTTTCTCATGGAGAGAGAACAACTCATTGTTAGTATTGTCAGATGAAGACAGTTTCTCTGAAAATATGTTAGCTTTCTGATCAGTGTATAGCAGAGATAAGAATTAGTTATAGACATTGTTGTTAGTCACTGAGTTGTAAGGTGCTAATTCTGAGAAAAAAACTCTCCCATCTTCCTGAGCTGAATCTCAACACATAATAAAGTAGCTCGGTATTTTTTACACAAATCTCAAATAACACTAAGTAAATATATTTAAGCCACACTCTTAGTCCTTCTTGGAAAACAGAATGATTTACATCACTGTCAGATTTCAGATTCAATCCCCTTTCTGAAGATATTTTTGAGTTGAGGATATGAACAGGAGTACACTGTTGATAGTGGTGTTAATGTGTGCACTGCGGGATAAAGCAAATGAATATTATGTTTGTTTGATCAAGAACTGGTATCAACAGAGTAAGAGAAAGCTATTTCTAAGATGGATAAGTTTGACTTTAGAGTCTGCCAGGTGTGGTGGTGCGTAGTGCTGAGTACAGGGGAGGCGGAGGCAAGAGGATGGCTGGAAGTTCCAGGACAGCCTGAGCTATATATCAAGTTCAAGGCCAACCTGAACTATACAGTGAGACTCTGTTTCAAAAAAAAGAGCTCTGAATTGAATTAGAATACTAGTGTAAACACACTCATATTTTTTCATAAAAGAAAGTAATGTATTTTGGGTACTCTACTAAAATAGCTTAGCACTATTGATCAACCCTACACAATTGTCTGGGTTGTGATCTTCAAATACTATTTGACACTCATAGAGGAAAGATTCTTGAGAAAAGAAAAGCTGATCAGAGATCAAGGTAGGAAATGTACTATACGATCCTATAATTCTCACCATAAGTGAGTAGGATTTGTATCATGAAGACTCAAGAATCAATATGAATAAGCTGTTAGTGTCCAAAGGTGGAACCATTGTAGCATCAATGAAATTATAAAATGTCATGGATGAAACATTAAATCTATGAGTCTAAAATGATACTTTAACTACAACACTGTAATTCTGCAGTATTTCTTGAATGGCACTGCTTCCACTTAAGAATTGTTGAAAATTTTCCCAAACTTTAACAACTCTGATGAGGTAAGGTATTAGACCCTGAAGTACACGAATGTAAACTGTCTGGGACACAATTGGTTCCCAGGGAGTGGAAGTTAAAAAATTATTGTGAAAAAGTATTAGTATGGATAAAGGCATTGATTTTACCCTGTTTCCTTGTGTGTCAAAGAAAACCCGCAAACGGGCTGGGGATTTAGCTCAGCGGCACAGTGCCTGCCTGGCAAGCACAACGTCGTGAGTTCGATTTTTGGTACCGGAAAAAAAAAAAAAAAAAGAAAACCCGCATTGATTAATGCAGTCTACATCTTCTAACCTCCGAAAAAGAAAGGGTAACTTTGTGTTCAATTTTACCCTAAAATCAACATAGTGAACAATGTGATTAGAGAGACGAAAGAGGGAAGGAATGGGGCAATGTTAAGAAAGCTCGGGGTTTAATAGCTTTTATGGAAGTGGTTGGGATTGCGGATGAGAAAAGTAGAAAAGGAAAGAGATTTGAATAAAAGTGGATGTAGATTATGCATTTAGATCCCCTTGACTACCTTTGAAAAGCACTAGCAAAAGATGGAATTCTTTTTAATTACATTTTGAGAGTTGAACTCCACTTCATGAATGTAGCAGTATCATGGGACCAAAAGTGAAGCATCTGAGGATTTACAAAGTTTACTTATGATAAAAATTGTGTACAAAAAGATTAACCTTGCTCAAAGAGAGATTTTGTTTTGTTATAGGCTCCTGGAAGTAATTTCTTTGCCCTTGGAATGTGCAATGTGTAACTGTGTTTATCTGGGGCCTTGGACTATGCCAGAAACTGTACACTAGCAATGTGATTTATAGCAGAAACTTTGGGCCATGTGGAATCAGCTGTACCTCCGAATGGGCTGGAAACTGAGGCTAGCCATGCAGAGCAAACTCAAATAAAAACTCTGGGCAAAGGCTTGGAAAAGCCTCCCTGGTGCTCCTGCTTAGCTTTATATTCACATATTGCTGGGGGAAATAAATACTATTCATACAACTACTCTATGGTAGAACAAGTCATTGGGTATTTAGCATCTCCCAACACTACCCTTTTCTCTTCTTCCTTTGTCTGCTATTCATCTGCATCCTTTCAATAGAATGAACCATACCTATGAGTACATTACCTTTTCTAAGTTCTGTAAGTCTTTTTAGTGAGATATCAAAATAGACAATGGTCTGGGGGACTTCTCAAACTGTGATTGTATCAGAAGTAAAGTTGGTCCTGAACACCGCAAATTGTACAGTTGATGTCAAAAGTAAGGGTGGCCCAAAGGACCCATAAGTGTTGCAGAAGTATATGGCAAAATATGCTTTTACACACAGATGTAAAGCAGAAGCATTTATGGCAAAGCCTAAAAGTGAAAAGGAGAGCCACATTTAGAAGAGAATAAGTCTGAAATCATCTACAAATAAACTGTATTTCTGAGAAAGTGTTGGAATAGTCAAAACAGGAAAATAGCATGACTTGTAAATAAATTAATCTTGTCTGAAGGTACTTTTACAATAGTGATAGATATAGTAAATTGGAGGCAGATAATACATATAATACATACTAACTTCAGTGAAATGTTTATTTGGTCTCAGGATTTGATATTTTAAAGCATGTCATGCTAAACAGTCTCCAAAAGGACTGTAAATTTACCAATAGGGACTCATTCAGTGCAAAAAGCAACTCATAATAAGAAATCTACACAAATGCAAGACAGGACAGGACTCATTTTGCAAATGTATGGCATAAAAATGACCCAGCCAAATGAAAACCACAAGTTATGGAGGAGTTAGCAGTGTGTTGCTATAATTCTAAAAGTTAATAAAATGCTGCAGTATCTGAATTAGAGAATGACACATAAGGCTTAGTTCAATCACAGTATTCTATTCTAGTAGGATCATTTTTAGATTATTGCATTCATTTAAATCCCCTATGTTCAATAAAAGGAAATTCAGAATGCCAAGTTCCAATCTACGCTTTGCTGCTGATAAATTCACTATATTTTGGAATTGGTCAGGATCTCAGGACTGTAACTCTCTTTATCTCCAGATCTTATAAATTTGGAATTTCAGGCCAGCATCAGACCCTGGTGGTTACAGATTCCAAATCCTTTGTTCATCAAAAAAGGACATTATTAAAAATGACTAAGGAATGCCTAGTCATAGTATCTTTGTATAAGAAGAGGTGGTTCTTCCTATAGACTACTGACCACCCATTGGTGAGCTATCATGAGGAACTGCTCAGAAGCCCCTTTAGTAACAAATGCTCAACACATTTTATTGGGTGTGTGGCTCAAAACTACATTTTACAACCTTCTTTAGAATTAGGTGTGAACAGTATGAGTGATCAGTTGGATATAAATGAAAAAAAGTGGCATATTTTTCATCAGTTACAGAGCTGGTGAGTGAGCCTTGGTCAGTGACACTAGAGGATGACATTATAGTTCAGCAATATGCTCTGGACAATAAACTGTCCAGAGCCACCATTTGGTATGAGAAAGAGAAAAATATCTATATCCTGTTTGACCTACTGTATTTTAGAGGTTTTTTGTTATAGACAGTTATGCCTCAAGTTATAGAGAAACTGGTACTAAAATTGGGTGACATCAAATAAAACTGTGAAACATATGGTATTGGTGAATTGCTTATATAATAGGGAATAAAGAAATAAATATTGCAGGCCAGAAATCTAATGATTTAACAATGCAAAATATTTGGCAATGTTCTCATTTACCTTGGCTATCTATGAATCCCATGCTAGGGGAAGAGATTAAAAAATCTGGAGTATTAGTATATTTTAATTACTCTTTGATGGAAAGTCCAATGATTGAGGACTCAGTCAAGCTAGAAAAGTCAATTTAAACTTGACAAACAAAAGATATCTTTGTCTCTTAGAAGCTTTACCAGGGCATTCCATTAATGTTCTTCAAAGAATGGGAGTCAACTTATTGGCAAAAATCATTGTGTCAGTCTGCTGTCCGTCCTATGAAAAACAATGGGATAAACAAATTTATGAAGAGAAAAGATTTATTTTGTCTACCAGTCCAGGAGAGAATTGATATAAAAAAAAAATGAGCCTGAAGTATCTTATAGAAATACAAAAATGCTCAAACATAGAATACATGCACACACAAAATTATATGCATCTAAGAGACTCTGAAGCCAGCTGAAAAAGCTCCCAATGATCAAAACTGATTTAACAACTTGAGCAAGAAAAATAAATAATTTAATATTGAATTATAACCAAAGATATAAAAAAGTACCACTGAATCCATGCTGATGTAAATAAAGAGTTAAGTAGATAAATGAGTGGAGGAGAAGCCATGACTGTCCCATGCAGAAGGATGCTGCTTAGTTTACACAGCTACTCTGTCCTTACAAAGACGAAACATAACTCTCCACTCTTCAACTGTGTGCTGTGCATAGTGACTTCCTTCTAAAGAGCGCAGTATGCAAAGGGAGAGAAAAAAAGAATACAGTGGAGAAACCTAACAAAGCCTGCCTCAGCCAAGTGTCCAAGGTTGACATCAACAATAAGAAATCATATTGCTAGTATGTTTCTTCAATAAATGTGATAAGAGGGCACTTTCCTTTGTGGTCTTCCTCCTCAAATCCAGAAGCCCAATATTATCATGAAAGAAGTATCAAAAAAAAATACTTGAATAGTATGAACATCAAAAATAAGATAACCTGAGAAACTGTCATCAGCAAGAGCATAAGGAGACATAATGACTAAGTGTAATGTATGTAATATGATATGCTGGGTGGGACCATGTTACAGAAAGAAAAAAAAAGATACTTGGTAATAACTGAGTAAATCTGAATAAAATATAGACATTAGTTTATAAGGAGTTCATTAATTATAGCAAATGCACCACACTAATTTGGGTGTTGATAACAGTTTTTAGATTTTAGTCTTTCTAATAGACATGTAGTGGTATCTCATTGCTTTAATTTGCATTTTCCTAATGATAAGTGTTTCATATGCTGATTTGTCACCTACATATCTTCTTTGATGAGGTGTCTATTCAGATCTTTTGTCCACTCTAATTAACTTTTATAAATTATTGTGGGTTTCAAGAATAATTTATACATATATTGGTGACAAGTTCTTTTTCAGACAAGTGTTTTGAAAATATTTTCTCTAGTCTGTTGCTTATTTTTTGGTGTTTTTGACAGTATCTTTCACATAGCAGAAGTTTATAAATAAATTTCAACTTAGCAATTTTTTCTTTATAGATAATGGCTTTTGGTATTATATCTAAAAACTTCACCAATATTAAAGGACATGTAGATTTTTCCTATTTTCCTTTAGAAATGTTACAATTTTATAACTTTGCATTTAGGTTTATGTCCTATCTTGATTCAATCCTTGGATCTTTGTGAAATGCATAAAGTAAAAGTCAGTTGGCTATTTTTGTCTCAACATAATCTAAACCTGTTCATAAAATGAGTTATATTTAATATTTTAGTGTCACAAACCTAAAGGGTTTAAAGAAATTCTACTAAATTTCAACTGTCAAAAGACAAAATCACAACACATTTAGTTGAAGGATTTTAATTGGGTAATTTGTAATTTTATTTTAATTTTATTTGTAATTGGTAATTCTAGAATTGGACAAAATTATTTGAAAACACTATCAGTATAACAGCATAAAACAGAATGAGTGCTTCCCTGTGCTGAACAGAGTAAATAAGCTTTATGGACAGAAAAGGGCTAAGAAAGCAGTAACAGAGAACAAAAAATGAATTGTTTAAAAGCTACTTTCTTTGTAAATGTTAAATCAGAAAAGACTTCCTTATCATGCTAGTTAAAACTGGTTTGTTGGGGGATTTGGCTATCATCTCTCTTCTTACGTTTCAGAAGGTCAAATAACTTAGTTTCAGCTTTGTGATATGGAACTCTAGCAAGAGTAGTTCTATTTTGGTTTGGTGTTCAGAGCCCCATAGAGGAGATCAGTTCAAACCAATAGTTCCTGTAAGTTTTCTTTAATGCAACTTTCGCTTATTAACATTTATTTTTAATGATCAGTTATAATGTCCTGTTTCTTGTGTGCTTTTCCAACATAATCTCTTCATGTTCACTAATTCCAGCCTTCTGGCATTCTTTCTGTTGCTGAATCCCATCAAAGTTCTACTGAATCTAGGACCTAGATACTTTCACGTGGGAGATTTCAATCCAGTTTGCCCCTAGGAACCCCAAGAATCCCTGAAACTCAAGATTTTTCCTCTTCTCTTGAGAAAGGAGGTAAAATTAACAAATTGTAACCATAAGGAAAAGTATACAAGACCTAAATGGAAATATTTCTTCCTATTATACACACTGTTCATACTGCAACAAGGAAACATAAAATGTTTGTAAAATTCCTGAGAGAAATCTCTTCTAGATCAGAAATGATGCTTGGAAAGCCAAAATGGATATGATCCTTAGAGCCTCCAATGAAGGAGGACACCTCACACCATGTTCCCATCAGACCATGTTCCCACTCCAGGAGTGGGTCAGTTTGCACTCACCCACCCCACCTAACACTCATTGGTGGTCTCCTGGGGGCTCCTTTGCCCAAGTGACCACCTTCACCCAGGGTCCAGGACCAGGGAGACCTTTGGTATAATTCACCCTTGGCAGAGAGTTGAAAGCAGCCTGAGTAATGTCTGAATATTTTTGCACAGTTAATAAAGGAACCTTAAAACTTTTTTGATTGGTTTTTGTGGCTTGGTGTTTGAATTTCCACTTCATTGTGTTTAAAGAAGCGAGGTTAGCTTTACTGCAGAAAATGGTCTGATTTTTGTTAGGTCTATGGTAGTTTCTCTTGGAAGGCTTTTTTCCCCACTGACTCCTTCCCATTATTTAGAACTTATTTTTAAAAGATATCTCCTTTTCATCTTACTGCACTATTTTTTTTTAAATACTCCACCATGCAGTCACTATTGTTATTTCCTGCATGGGTCTTATTTTTTTGTTTTTTGGTTGGTTTTTTTTTTTTTTTTTTTTTTCTGGTACCGGGAATCAAACTCATGACCTTGTGCTTGCCAGGCAGGTGCTGTGCCTCTGAGCTAAATCCCCAGCCCCCTGCATGGGTCTTATTAATTCCAGAATTATATTTATTTGTTTTCTGTGTCTTCTTTGTCCCCTGTAGAGGTTAAGTTTCATGACAAGAATCTTAGTTGTTTTATCAATCACTAGGACCTGAAACACAGCAGGTTTTAAGAAAAAGTATAAGTTGCTAAATAATAGCACAGATGAATGTAAATTATAAACTATCAATTTTAGACAGATACTAGAACAATTGAGTATTTAAAAGTATTAATGAGAAGAAGTACAAAAGAGAATGCAGACACACTGAAGTGATTCTTCTTAAATGATACTTGTAAGGCAAAAATGATATCCACTTTCCTTTTAACATTTAAAAAAACCTGAAATCACAACTTAACTCAGGCATCTGAATATTTCAGTAAACGTATTTCAGAAGCCATCTTGCTCCAATAGCAAGACAAAACCTAGTAAGGGTCAGAAGTGTGTCCAACTTTTATGTTGTGATAGTTTAAATGAGATTATAAAGTATACACAAAGCATTCCATTTCCTGAGGGCATCCAGTAAAAGAGATCGCATAAAAAGAGGGTGAGGAGCAAGAACAAACATTACAAAGTCAATTTCCTAACCCCACATTTTAAACAGTAGGGAGTGGGTCTAGGAGGGAACATAAACCCACCCAAGTGAAGGAGCGTATTTACAGGTGCCTCTCGGAACTGCTGAATCTTACAAAATAGGTGGAACTCTAAAAGCAGATTACACATGGTATCAAAATAACAATTATGTCCTTCAAAAAATCACTACGGTATCATTGTTAGTTTGCTGTGATGCAGATCAGGGGCTTGTTTGGATAGAGCTCTGAATCAAGCTGAGAAAGAAAATGCTCCAAACACTCACAGTTTTCTACCGTAGTGAACAAGTCAGAGAGTGAACCGGCAGTGAAAGCTAAACTATTCCATCACATACTGTACATCCAAGCAGCTCAGTGATTACAATCAAGGATACAGATTATTTTTCAAATAAATTCTTATTTCTTGGCCTTCCTTTAAAAGTACATACTATTTTAACAAATTCCATTTCTGAAAGTATTGTATTTCTTTTGCTTTCCTAAAGAGATAGTGTCCTGAGAGAACCATTATTTCTCTTATAGACGTATTTTTTGATTAGCAACAGAGCTCCCAGACTTAGGCAAGTGTCCAAGAAACGTATGACAATCATAATGTAATTAATTGGCTGCAAAAAAATGAGATCTTCCAAGTCATTTTAGAAATGTGTCATTCCTATACTGAGAATAAACTCAGACATGATGAAGTGGATTTGATGAATCAGAACTCCTTCCCTCTCCACGCTGTACTTACTCCATTTTTACATCAGCATTTAGTTTGATTTAATACATTGTTATAGAAGAAAGCATCCATAGAGCAGCTATGGAAAATGAAGAAATGTGTCCCCTTTAGATTTTTATAGTTTTAAAATGATATTCAGATGATTTTTAATTACTACAAAAGCATTGAGATGTTAATATACTTCATGGAAAAGGCAGGGATGCTATTTCATCCACCCTTTTCTGCAGTGAATTTCAAGTCTAAGAAAATTATTTCTTTTGATTCAGTCTGATAGCATGTAATAAAAGAACAATAAAACATATGGCTCAATTACCACTCTTCTCTTCAAGCATGAATTACTGAATATCAAATTATTATTAATTGTTTTCTCTGGCTCCCACTCCACAGGACAATTATACACTGCTGCATTGTGTAAGTGCTTTGTGTTTAACACTTTGTGGACCAGTCTCTAAGAAGCACAGATGGATGAAATTAGTACATGGGAGAATAATTCTTTGAAGCTGTCATCAGTTCCAAAATACTAGATTACCTTGCATTGTATCTATTTATGTCAGTTTCTCAAGGTTGCTTAAAATCACCTGAGAATTCCATCCCCACCTCAATATGACTTTCTTCAAGAAACAGTTCTTATGTGTCTCTGAAATATTTTATAAGTTCAGTTTCTCAATGTCTATAATAATACTAGTTTCTCATAATTGTTGAATTTTCACTTCCTTCCTATAAAGCTCTTCAAAACTAAAAACTATAGCTTAAGTAGTTAAAAAAAATTAACTGACATAGCATAGGATATAATAAATTATAGTCACTATAATTGACAGAAACAATGTTAGTGGATGATATTTATAGACACGCCATAAAAATTCTGTGTAACAGTTAATTCACTTTATTTGTATAAGACTTCTGTAAATATAAAGTGCTCTGTAATATGAGTACATGTAATATGTCTCTATAATCCATAACCATTCTTTCTTATACATTATTTGTATACCCAGATTTCTGAAATTTATGCAAGAGAAACAACAAATTATAATATATAAACTACACATGTCACATTAGTTTACCTATGCCCAATAAATCTATATCTTTTTTTAAAAATACAGTACATATAAATTATGGCTGTGATAAACTAAAGGACGACACTAAGTCAAATTGTTTATGTGTTTTCTTCAGTCAATAAGCTTAACAAACACGTATAATGATATGTTTTTAGTGAGCAAACTCAAAGTTGCTTCAGAAAAAGAGAACTGGGGAAGTAATAAGTAGAAAACATTTTATCCAGTGTCTCCCATGATACAAGTAATGTCATGGAGGTACAGAAAGCTTAAGAGATTTTCTGAGACACATACAACTTTTTATGTTGACATCTTTGTGCTGAAGTTTGTAGGAAAATTTGTAACAAAATTTCCTTTGAGGAAAAAACAAGCATATCTTGCTTCCTTTAGTATCTTTGTTAGGATGTCAACAATGCGTCAGAACCCAAACTCTTAGAAGAATGAAGGTGAGAAAAATAAGCAGCTTTGCTATAATAGGAACCATGATGTAGAGCCAGGGATGGATCGGGCTATGGCTGACAGTGTTCACCATCAGCAAATAAATTATTTCTTTGATGTTAGTAACTAGAACCCTGTGAGTTTCTTATCACTAATCTAGCCAGGTGCCATATGGCTCTTTTCATCTATATAACCTTAATGAAAGTAATTAGATTATTTATGCAATATCAGAATTATTATAATTTTATATAAATGTTGATCTTCAATGTAAGAGCTTTTCTACACTACATGTTTTTAAAACTTGTAACTTTTAATTCTTTCATGCTTTTCATCTTGATTTCCATGTGCCAGCATTACTGAATCCACTTTGCTAGGAAGAAAAAAAAAAAAAAAAACCAGAAAACACATTGAGTACACAAATAACACCACAATCAAAATTAAAAAAAAAAAATCAAAAATCAACATTTCCTTCAGGAGATAGTGGTGGATTAAGCATTCCAGTCTACCTTCTACTAATGAGTGCATCAGTGCGGCTGCTATTCATACATGAAGTACTAAATCCTAGATATGCATGTTTATGACATACCTGAGAGTCACAACCTGATAACTCATGTGTACTACACAAAAATGCAATGCCTATGGGGTGTTCACAGTCAATACACTAAGACTTCTGAGTCTTTTGGTAACCATATCTGCTCAGCCATGTTACCAAGTCATAAGAAACTAAAAGCTGTAGAACACCCACCATGCATAATAAGACCTATGATATAATATTGGATCATGATAAGGATGCTAAATTAGAAAGAAAAGTGAAATCTGAAAACTGTCTGGGGAAAGCAAAAAATAGAAGGCAACGTATGAATATAATTAGGTTTATTCTTGTAAGTGATTCTGCAGCCTGATGGAACGTGGGTTTCTGAATATTTTTCAGTGCATTTTCCAGATGCAGCATCCCAGTAGCTCATTAGGCTGACATATTTGTCATTAAGTTCCATATTTTGGATCCCACGTAGGAATCCCAAATGTTCCCCTTTCATTCACTACAGCAACAAGACATCAGGAAAAATTGCCTTTCACACAGTACTGTAGACCTTCTCCTCGATATCATTTTCATTACTGTACCTACATACTATTGCATGTAGATACTGGCTTTTAAAATCAATCAAGTTTCACAGAATTTCATGTTGTTCACTTAGCATTACTCCACATCTCTTAGGTTAGCTCTGAAACTTTTCTTGCTGACTTTATTAAAAATAGTTTAAAAATACGTGTTCTTCATGTTGAGCAAAATAAGTCAGATGCAGAAAGTATGACATATTTTCCTGATGTGTGCACAGAAAAAATATTGCCTGTAAGTAGAAGCTGGACTATTAGGGGCTGAGGAGCAGGACTAGGGGAAGACAGGAGGAGATCAGAAAGGATAGACGAGTGGGATGTGATCAACACATGATACATGGATACGTGGAAATGTCACAGTGAAACTCAGTAACCTAATGGAAAATTTGCTAAAATAAACAGCCTCTTTGCTTAATTGTATCTATGTCCCATCTAATATTAGGGCACAATATAAATGTTAATTGATTTTATATCTTTGAACAAAATATTACCAAGATGTAACTATTTTCAGCTGAATTTTAAACTAAATAATAAATAATTAATAAACTAGTTGTACTTTATTGAAATATATAATTTTCAATAACACTAAATGTTTATTAATGGTATAACTAATTGTTCCTTACAGAACACAGTACTTACCCATAACTTTAGAGTAGCAAGGTTCACAGTGTATTGTTTGTCTATAAATCCAAATACTGTCACCTGCTTTCAGATTTTCCAAAGGCTGTTTGCATATTTCACACTAATGAAAAAAATCATATATAAAATTTACATAATAGATTAAGTATAGATTCTTAGGAGAACAGAGATAGAAAATCATATTTAGTTCATTCAAAACCCTCTTTCATGGCAATACTCAGAGGCAGCCTCAAGAGAAATAGTGGTAATACAAAGATGGTGAAGTGATAATACTAAAAAGGAAAGTATCCTTGTGATAATACTAGAAAAAGAGAGATAATACTAAAAAAGAAAGTGTATTTGTCTATAACTCACATGCTAAGCTTTTCAAAAAATTCTCACAGCATTTCAGGTAATCACTACTACTGAAGTTTGTATTTAACTCACAATGCAGTAGATATAAATTTTTAAAAATTGGGTTATGCTGGGGCCGGGGATATAGCTCAGCAGCACAAGCTCCTGCCTGGCAAGCACAAGGTCCTGAGTTTGATTCCCGGCACCACAAAAAAAAAAAAAAAAAAAAAAAATGGTTATGCCAAGGATAAGATGACCATTGAATATCTCAAACAAAAACAAACCTGCATTTACTGATGGCTTACACAGGGAGAGCTATGCTGTCCAGGTGCAGCTCCACTCACCCAAACAAAGTGCTCATCTTTCAGGTTTGAGGGGTAAGTTTGTATTGAGTTGTAGACTGATGCAGAAAGCATTAACCTCTTTTTTTGGATCTGTCCATTGCTGATTGGCTGAATTCCAAACACCAGCTTGTTATTGACTGGCTTTTAGAAATGGGCTCACTAGAAGTAGATTGTCATTGATCAATTTGATAGTTTTAAACCAGTTTGGGTTGTTCTCTATTACCGTGCCTACAGCACAATCTATGTTTCTCTATGAGTGTTGGAAACATTTTAATTCTGTTATATTCTATACCTACATTGAAAATTGCATTGAAAATGTGATAAGTGAAAATTATTTTTATTCACTAGATGGATTCACCAAGAGTTTTCTTGTTTTATAATGTTTTCTGTATAGTAATTTTCAATAAAGGACTAATACTTTTATTTAATTCAACAGATTTCATAACTATAAGAAAATAATTTTATGTTTTATAGTCACACAATTATTTGATCCTCAGACTACATTTCTATAATCCTACATTGGATGGATGTTTGTTTCTCAAAATGATATACTGTATTTCTGATTGCTGTATGTTACTGTCTGAAAGTAAATGGAGCAGAAGCAATCAATTGACAAAGTGTTATAGCTATTTGACTGGATTAGGTAATTTGCATCAATTACCAAATGACAGCGGTAGAAAGGACGCATAGATTTGGGTAAATGTTTCTCATATTGGCTGCATCTCAGGTCTGTCAAAGGGGCTTTTATTTTTTGTATTTATTTTTTATTTATTTATTTTTGGTTTTTCTCCGGTACCGGGAACCGAACTCACGATCTTGCGCTTGCCAAGCAGGCACTTTGCCGCTGAGCTAAATCCCCAGCTCCTCAAAGGGGCTTTTAAAAGAGGGATCCAGAGATGGAGAGGGGAGAAAGGAAGAGGGGTGGAATAAAACAGGAGCTAAGATGTACCAATCGCCATGAGGAATCTAATCTTTATCCACTGTAAACATGTACTAATAAAAAATGAAAAAAATGAAACTACTGATGCCCCCAAATCATCTCTCAGATTCTTAGCTTAATTTGGGGTGGGTCCCAAGTTCTTTGACCTCATGCTCTCAGATTATTAAAATATGCAACCAGGATTAAGAACAATTGGTTTATGAAAATGTAAAACTTTTATAAAAAGAACAAGTTTATCTTTTCCACAGATTTAAATATGTATGGTAAGAGTGAATAGATGTATCAGTAATCAGTTCTGAGCCTAAAGCCAAGACAGTAATACAAACCTTTGAAGTTTAGGCCATAGAACTCTGAAATATATTTAAGAAGTGCATTATTAATATGGAATAGAGAGTTTCTAAAAGCTTTAACTTCAGCCCTTGTATTCCAAAAAATAATTATTTTTTATTCCAGACGTTGTGCCACTTTACATTTAGTTAAGTGAAATAAACACATGTGGGGGCTGGGGATTTAGCTCAGCGGCAAAGCGCCTGCCTGGCAAGTGCAAGGTCGTGAGTTCGGTTCCCGGTACCGGAGAAAAACCAAAAAAAAAAACAAAACAAAAAAAAAAATGGTAACATTATAATGTTATAATGGACATTATAATGCTCCTAATTCTTTTGCTCCTAATGCTAGGAACTC
>NW_004955404.1:29624492-29646932 GCF_000276665.1 Chinchilla lanigera
TCAGCGGCAAAGCGCCTGCCTGGCAAGTGCAAGGTCGTGAGTTCGGTTCCCGGTACCGGAGAAAAACCAAAAAAAAACAAAAACAAAAAAACAAAAACCAAAAAAAAAAAAAAAAACCACATGTTTACCTTAAAGCAAGTGGAATGACAGCAAATTTGTAATTCATCTAAAATCATTTTAGTTTCCACACCCAAGGGTTTTCGACAATAAGTGCACATATCTCTTTCAATGACAGACCTATAGAGACATAAACAATTAAAATAAATTTTCCATCATGTAAAATACATCTATTTCTAAGAAGGCATGTGGAAATAATATGTTACATCTGGTGGTACTTTAGCAAATTTCACTAAGATCAAAGCTCAGAGTTTACTTATTCTAGTCATAGAACTGATTATCTAGCTACCCCAAAATAATGTCAAGGAATGGACATAATGGAAAGTCTCTGATTATTAATTCATCAACAATCAAAGAAGCATCTGGGCAGGACAAAAACGTTCATTTTCCTAGTTGAACTAGGCCTTAAGTGCCCCTGGAAGACAGATGAGAGTTTTAATTATTAACTTACATATATCATTTTACAGAGTGCATGAGAAAATTATGCTGCTGATGAATGTAAGTGTTTAACTCTCAAAACATTCAATAGGTCAGAAATAGAAATCCATTCAAGAATGAGTTTATAAGCTCACAAGTGATAGGTCTCAGGACTCCAGGGTTGCAGCTAACTATAACGTCCCTTTTGGTATCATGGTTAAGGGTTAAGATGTGAACAGGGATTCTTATCATGATGAAATTTACACTCCACAAGAAGATATAACTCTGCTGCAAATTTGATGAGGAAAAAAAGTTTTCTTACTGATATTGGAAAATTAATGTTCAAAAATAACTGAACTACACATGTGAGGAGCAGAAATCAAGAAGCCTGCAATCACAACAGAGCTATAAGAAAGGATGCTATTCCTTTCCTGTCTTAAAAAGCACCTCGTAGAGTTTACTGGTGCTGAGGCAGTAGAATGCCAGCCTGAAATTTCCAGAGTAGGATACATAATGGGGTGGAGAAACAAAAAACAACCAATACTTATCCTGTGTTTAATGTATGTAGTGAATTTTCTCATGCACTTTACTTATAGAAATGCATTTGTTCTTTGCAATATCCCTGAAAAGTCAGTGTTCTTATCTTTGCATCATTTTGTAGGAAAGGAAACTAGTGCACAGAAAGGTAAGCCAATTGCTTCTGTCATGCTCTGAGCAGATGTGAATGGAGTGATTGTGGCTCTAGGGTCCCTGGCCTGCTTAAGGTCTATTTGGCTCCCTGCAAGAAATGAGCTGGTTAGGCCCTGGAGCCGAGGAGTAGAAGCAGAGAGGAGGAAAAATGGAAGGAAGAGAAAGGGAGAGATGAAAAAGATTAGAGTAGATAAACTTCATCTATTTTATCCTGTTAACTTTTTGCTAATCCTATGTGTACAAGTGAATATTTTTCTTTTTCATTCCCTTCCATAACTACTTGCTTATAGAGAATCTGGCAAATATTTCCCCAAGAATTCTCCATATGTATGTATGTATGTATGTATGTATGCACACTACACGACTTCCTGCCCAAAATTATGAGCACTTTAAGGGTAGAAAATAGGTGTTATCTATCCCATATGCACTTTTCCTGATAAAGTCTTTCCTGACATTGGCTGGAGTGGGTTGTGCTATGATCTATGTAGTCCACAGGCACTGAGCAAGGAGCTGGGAATACAGAGTGGTGATACAGCTGCTGGTGAGTAGCTCTTTCCACTGGGGAAGCAAAATGCGTGATCAGTGGTGACAGCACGACACGGACACATGGAAAGAGTTAGGAGGTCCCATGGAGACAGCAAACAGCTCCAGCGGTTGTCAGGAAAGGCTTGTCAGAAGAAGTGCGTACGGGTTAAATCTTGAAGATGAAGGAACACTTGAAGTGGCTGGGTAAGGTGGGCCTAGGAGCCTGTGGGGGGAACTCCAAGCAGAATGAAGAGGAAGGGCAAAATGAGGCCATTTGCAGCGACTGAGTATCAGTCCCTGTTTAGCAGCAGCAGGTTCTGAAGCCCTATAGATAATGTCGAAAGGCCTTTTGCCTTTATCTCATAAAGCGGCGAGCCACTTCTAATGGGCTTAGAGTACTTAGATGAGAACGCTGGGCACCTAGCCAATTTCACACACTAATCAACAGCAACAGTCTTATGGAAAACTGACTTTTGCACTAACAACTAAGTAAGATTTCACAAATGGCCTTCTGAGCAGGAATGAAATTCCTTATATTGACAGTAATATAAGAGAGTAGTTTCCTTCCTTAAATTAGTGATAAAAATATAAGCCCAGGGAAAACTCTGATGTTGATATTGGCCTTATTAAGATCATATGATTAGTTAAAGATCTTTCCAAAGAATTATGGAAAGCTTAGCTCTGAAGGTTTTTGGTTACTTTATGTCCTTAGTTTTAATATTTATATAAATTACTTTCATCCTCAGAAAGGTGTGGCCTAAAAGACAAGATCCTCAGAAGAGATCTGATAAAGATCTTGTAAAAGCATCAGAAAGAGGCTACAATCTTTATTTTTAATTGACACTATAGAACATTTTCTTTATCCATTCATCATCAGTAGACATCTAGATTGATTCTATACCTTGGCTATTATGAACAAAGCTAGCTACAATGAACATGAAGATGCAGAGATTTCCTTGGCATACGGCTTTCCTTTCCTTTGGATATAAACCCAATAGTGGGGTTGCTGTATCATATGGTAGTTTTATTTTTAGTTTAAGAGGAACCTTTGTGCTATTTCCAATGATAGTTTTAATAGTTTACATTCATACCACCAGACAAACAGATATATTTTGATGCCTGATCCATTTACACTTCCCTTAGCAAGTAGGCCATGGGGTTGTGTTTTCAGAAAAAAAATTTATAAAATACCTGTAAGATGCCAAACACTGCTACACATAAAAAGTAAAGTATGTCTTTATGTTACAGTGAGTCATATTTGAGCATGTGAAAATCACCATCAGTGAACTATCAGACATTTGAATAGAGCTTTTGTACAGTGGTGGGTTAAAACACTACACATTTTCATTTATTCCACTAGAAACCTGAGGGCCATACTCTCCTGAGTGTTGCCTGGGAGCCCAGTGAGCATCAAAAACTACAGGGGATCACTAGCCCCAAAAGCCTGAAGTGGGGCCAGTTCACTAGTATCAACTCAATACTCATAACCCTACTCCCAGGAACTGAATGGGTTCTAGAGTGGGTCTCAGTGGCACATCCATTCAGCTGGCTTCAGAAAACTACAAGTACAGAGAACTGAGGGGCATTGTAGTGAAGTAATGAAGCTTAGCCACTAATATATGGTGCCCTGTGGACTTATGAGAATCACCAATGACAGAGGGCTGACCTGCATGGAAAGGACTTTTGGAAGAATATGCATCAAAATCAAGAGCAGCAATAACCAAGAAGTCAAGAAGTATATCCCCAAGTGCAGAGTTGTACTCCATTCTTATACATACATACACTCCATTCTATATACATACTCCTAAGTATGTATATAGACACAGATGTATGCATATTTTTGTGCTAGAAGATAGAGACATACTCACCTATCTGAAGTTGAGTAAACAGTTTGTATATACTTTCCAGAGCTATTCTGATACCCATCCTTTGGTAACTCACTAGAAGCAAACATATATGGACATGTGAGACTCAGGCTAATTTTTGTAATATTGGTGTACATACCCCATAGAGGTAAGAAAAACATTCGCACTTCCTCATGCAGCTTTATTCTATTGTTCCTTGTAGTGTTTCCAGTCAAGGTGCTGTGCTGACACCTCTTACATTTTGATCTGAAGAAGTACTGATGCACAAGGCACCTTAAAGTTCATGTATCACCAAAGTAAACAGAGAGTAGGGAAAGGAGTCCAGGAATAAGTGTGAACAGATAGAGAGGTCATGTTTCTCACAAAATTTATACTTGCTCTTCACTTATTTACTAAACTAAGGTGATATGGAGTTTGATATAGCTAAAAGAAACATGCAAAGGCAGACACAGCAAGTATATACCATTCCCAGGGAGAAACAGAAACTCTTGAACTTCAGGAGAAAGCGCTAGAAATTTTTATTTTTACTTGAAAATTTCCAAAGAAGAGTATTTAGAATGAAAACAAAGTAGGTATAGTAATTTTAAGTCCTGTATTTTCCATTTTATAGATTGGTTCCAGTTTGTAAACATCACTCTTTTCAAGAGACAAATGAAATCTGCAATTCACTAACCAGTTGGCTTCTTATAATTGCTTCCAAAGTACTTATGCCACCTGGCAATATATTAGAATTGGAAGCAATATGCCCCTATCATTCTGGGCAATGAGTGATAATTCTATATCTCTTACTTGGGATTTTTTAAATGGGAAATCTATCTCTTCCTTCAAATCACCCACACAGGTAGACTGCTATCAGCACTAAAACAAACTACTACGGAACATAGTAGTCCACAATGCTAAAAGAGTTTGTACCTATTTATATATGGTGTAGATATCATTATTCCTATTCCACTGGTGATGAATCTGAGATTTAGTAACTTTCCAAAGCTACATGGTTAGTAAGTGACAAACAAGAACTCAACCCTTGTTTGATAGAATCTGGTCCTAGGGACTTTATATTACATCTCATGTTCTGTCAGTATAGATTTTAGGGAAGCTGAAGGTTCTTGAGGTACACCACCATCCATATTAGATTAAAGTACAGAAGTAACTAATCCTGCCAGAATTTTCGGCTCTACATGCTAATAGCCTGGCACACAGTGACATTGCTCTTTATAGTTCTCAAACCTGAATGTACATCAGAAACAGAATGAGTTTGTTAAAACACAGATAACTCGACCCTCCTTGCAGAGTTTATGATTCAGCAGGTCTAGAGTGAAGCCACCAAGCTTCCATTTCTAACAGGTTCCCAAGTGATGCTGACCCTTCCAGCCCACACTTTGAGAATTACTGTTCTATATGTATTTATGACACACATACAGAGATACAGGTACAGATAAAGGTACAGGTACATGTATAGGTACAGATACAGATAAAGATACAGGTATACATGCTGTAGTTTTAAAAATAAGCTATAGTCAGCATAGTTAAATGTTTTGGGTATGTTTCTGCACTATTCATCTATTCAATAAACCCAAAACTCTAATAAAAAATGACATTTAAGACAACATACCTAATTCTAGAAAAAAAAATCACTATTTCTTAAAAAACTCAATATTGAAGTTGTTTACATTAGTTCCCACAGGATACTTCTTTAGAAAGCAAAATGTACTGGTGTGATATCACATAAGGTTACATTATACAAGAGATTATTATGTGAATATAGAATAAAGGCCTATGTTATTTTTATTCTATTTGCCAGTGTTTGGTGTCTTGCCTTCACTGTAACACTATTTTGATACTATTTATCTACTTACCAATTTCCTCCAGGTATAGTAACTACTGGCTATTTTAAATTTTACTCTGAAATGTTCCATCTTTTAGATTAATGGAAAGACAGAAGAAATCCCCATCTTAAGTATACCATAGACTGACAACTAAATTAAGGGAAAAATTAATTTGGAAGTTGCATTTTAAGAGGTAAATTTTACATGGTTTTGCAGAAGTTTTTCCAATATTATTCACCTGCTGACATGTATTGAATTTTCTGGAACCCCTCAGAATCCCCTACACCCTGAAGAATCCCCTAGATACTCTAGATACTCTAGTCTTTGAAATGGGCTAATACATGTCAGGTATATCAGCATTTATGTGCCTTGCCTTTATATTACTCCACAATTAAGCCAACTTCCTTGAAAACCAAATGGGTTCTGGATCCTTGACCTTGGATGACATTTCCTTCAATTTTCCCATCAGCAGATTTCATGGGACATCAATTCCCTGCAATTTGGGCCAGAGTACATCCACTTAAAGTTATTCCCTTATTTCAGACTGCAATAATCTACAAGGATAGATTAAACCACAATAGTAGAGGAGTAATTTCATTAAAGTGGGACTCCAAGTCAGTATAGCAGTACTTGTGTAACTTTATAAAGCTCATTATAATCATGTAGTCATTTGTCTTGTGAGAACTTTCTAACAGTAATCCCATATATTATATTGAAATAGTCCATCCAATGACTATTATTATTTATCAATTACTTCATATTGGCAGCCTTATAAAGTAATATATGCCTAGAGCTCAATATACACTTCAGTGGTTTTCTTTTTGAAAAGAAACATACCCTAAAATGGTGGCACCTCTTATTAAACATAGATCATTTCAAAATTATAAAATGATATAAAATATTTGCAATACATTTCCAATACCTGTTCTCTATATATGTCCTTGTGTACATAACAGTGTCCTTTGGTCTTACGTATCTGGTTCCAGTACTGGAGCTGCAATACAAACCACATTAAAAGTTTATTCATAAGGATAATAAAACAGCAAGGACATTATGCAATTCAATGCAAAAAATAATAGTTACATGTTCTTTCTAAACTATAATTGTTGAAATATCAATGTTAAAGTGCCACTAACTTTTTGCAAAATTTCACATCTTCCATTTTTGTTCTTAACAGCCACTGTTTTGACCTACTTTCACATATTATTATGAGAATTGGCCACTCATAAAATCTGTTTAGAGCATGAAAATTATTTTGAATATCTGTGTCTGTTCTGTCATTTCAATCATATCTCCAAGCCATAACTTTCCTCATAAATTTCAAATAAAAAAGTGAGCTACATGAAAACATTTAAGGAAATGTTTAGCTCTAGGTAGAGAATGTCAACACCAGTGTCATAATTGCACTTAATGAAATTGTAGATTTTGTTTAAAAAATTGTATTCTATATTTCCTTATCTAGCTGTCTCCATAATAATCAAGTTGCTAATTTAACACTTTGATGTAAAGCTGTTTACAAATTACACATAGGCTCAGATGAAATTAGAAATTTCTGCATTTCAAAGAAAGGGCCAGCTTGGATGTGGAATTCAAAAATGGACAACAAACAAACAAAAAAGGGCACAAATAGTCTTGCCATTTGTTTTGCAGTTGACTACAGTGCCTGAAATTGTGCTTGGCTTCATAAGAATAGGCAGAGGTTCTTGTGCATTTATTGTATGGAGCCCTGGGGAATCCACTGACTAGGCTGTGTAGTCTGAGAGAGCAAATGCATATATTTGCCACTTAAAATTAGAGCCACATAGAAGGTTTTTTACCTTACTAAAATTATAAACCAGACAAGGTGGTACAGGCTTATAACCTCAGCACTTGGGAGGCTGAGACAGGAGGATCACCGTGAGCTCAAGGCCAGCCTGAACTACATAGTGAGACCCTGTCTCAAAAAAATATTCTATTCAAATAACTATTTTACATACATTTAAGCTCTTTCTGTCTGTCCCATTTCCATACTCTGTTACCCAGAGCATTCATGAACTATTTGATTTTCTCTGCAGAAACCAGTGTCTCACCTATAAGGATAATCTACAGACCTGAGCCACATCATCTAACACTAGGATAAAATACTTTGCATCAATGACAGGCGCCGTTGATGGCAAATTGCTTCCTGTAACGTTTTCACACCAGCAGGGCCATTTTAGAAAGCTTCCCATGTATAACACATCTGAGAATTTATCATTTTAATGAAAATGATCCAGGGGCTGCTTTGAGACATTCCACTTTCCATTTTGTTTTTAATGAAAGGCAGTGCTTTGAAGATTATAGCAGTTCTGACCTAGATTTCTGTTACTGTAAAATGTCACTGTATCTAACAGAGTACTGGCACATTCCTCTTTTCCTATGGAAAAGAAGAAATTCTTCATGCAAGAATAGTCAAACTTTTAGCTTCTTTTCCTCATCCATGATAGTAAACCTTGACAGAGGAGAGACGTGAATACCTACAAGAGAGTTTAGATTTCAATCATTCTCAAACAGGCTGTTCTTTGCATTTCTGGACAGCTCTTAAAGAAGAGGAAAACATCTGCGCACATATCATCTCTGACACACAGAAAGATTATCTTCTGATATTCATGCAGACATTTCACAAACACATAGTTGAAGTCGAATGATTCTAAAGTAGTGGAAAGGTAGAATTAATTAATATTAAAAGGATTTCTAACGTGAACATTAGAATATGTCATTCCAGGAATAATAAACCTATTTGGAAATTGTTCTAAAATACTATTCAAGCAATATAATGTACAAATTAGAACCCAACCTTAATAATATAGGTAAGGTCAAAGGACAAATGTCACTGCTAGGACTGATAAGTGTTTGCATTTTTCTCAGCAATGTAAAATTTTAAAAAGTACCGGTTTACAAAGTCTGCAGACAGAAGACAGAAATAATTTGCAAACAACACTGTTATGTACTGAATTATGCTCTCTAAATTTGTATGTTGAATCCCTAACCCTCATTGTGATGGTATTATTTTCTCATTAATTCCTCTGATAGAACATCCTTTCAGGAACAAGCCCAACTGAAATGATAGCACCTCTCAAATCTCATTGAGTGGAAATTCCTTAATTATACTTAATAATTTACTCACATCTTTTACCTCAATCACTTCCAAATAATATTTGAATGAGGTTGGTTAATTCCTATTCCCAAAACAGTGGATATGTTTTCAGGTGAGTAGATCCTACTGAAAATAGATCCTCCCTCATTCTGTCAAAGATTGTGCTGGGGTCATGAAAAGAAGGCAGAAAATGATTTGGAGAATTACAGGGTAAGGAAGAAATGGTTAGACTCAAGAGCCATTTGTAGACATTATGGAAAAAAGTGAGCCAGTTCTTTCCTAGCCTTCCCATTCTTTGCAGAAAATATCAATGATCTTATAACACACACACACACACACACACACACAATCTTTTAACAGAAAAGGAAAAGGCATCACCATAGGAAGTTTATTTTCTAAAGAATCTCCTATTATTTTTAGGGTTTCTTCCTATGTAGGGGAAGATTGCAAAACAGGGAAGCATTATTAATCCCTTCCTAATTTAAGCAGTCCATAACAATAATGCAGTAGGGTTTCTATCCTAATCTTCTTTGTGGTGGCAAACAAGGTATAACAGTTTTAAAGCCACTGTACTCTGTGAAGTAAAGTATACCCAAAATTAGGTCCTGTTTTATGACAGCGAGGGATTTGTGCATTTTTTAAAGCATGAAGTAACCAAGGAAGAGATTCCCAGACTGCTTTCTGTACCGCTGAAACCCTACCAGGCAACACTAGGTAAAAATAAATCTTCTCAGCCCAAATAAAGAGCTTCGGATGTCCACGATGCCTTTTACGCTACACAGGGGAAGAGCGGACTGAGTCAGAAGGTCCACCAGTAGAATTTCTTTAATTTTTCCATACAGCTATTAAGCACCCAGTACCACAATTTTCTCTATTTAGATAGCATTTATGTTTGAATAACATCATACAATTCAACTCCCTAGAAAATATTCTAAGATTAAGTAATTTAGGGAGGTGTATATGGAACCCATAAAGAAAGTAAATTATAAATGAACCTTACCTTTCATTCTTATTTTCAGACATATGAGAATTTACTTCAGTTAAATTTTCTGGGTCCTGATATCTAACAACAACAAACAGTATTTGAGTGAGTTTGGTTAACTGTTATCCCAGTACCACAGTGCTCCCAAAATAGTGGATGTGCTTCCAGGACAAATGGATCCTACTGAAAACACATCCTCCCTCATTCTAGCAAAGACTTTGCTGGGATCATGACAAGAAGGCGAAGATGATTTGGAGAATTACAGAAAATTACATATATATATATATATATACACACACATATATATTACATTTTATATATAGCTAAATCATGCATATATGATTTTAGAAATTAAACAAATATTAGAATAAAAATTTAACAATCCTAGGCCCAGTCATTTGTGGTCTATGATGGTATGGAAGAATCAAAATTCAAAATGTGGAGAATAAATGGGAAGATTGAATTCTTAAATCTTGAGCTGAATTAATATTTGACATCCTTTCATGAACCCGAAGTTCCTCTACTGTCTTATTTATATATTCAGCCTAACACTGTGCCAAACTCTTTATCAAGGCCCACTAGAACAACGCTCTAAAGAGAGCCCATAACTACTGAATCCCATCATGACCTCTGCTGAAGTCTGCTTAGATTCACTCTCTGGAGAAAATTGCTGACTGTGGGCCCCTAGACTGACCCCCCGGCAAGAACTGGCTGAGTCAGTCTTTGCTCCTTCTCCCATATTGACCATTAGGGGTACTTCTCCTGATAGCAGAGGTAAAAACGTAGTTTATTAGTGAGCTTATGAATAAGACAGCTAGCTAGGGAAAGAGCTTGAGATAGAGTTGTGTGATCAGCCATGCTGATGTGAATTAAAATAAGAACAGGCAGTGAACTACGATTTTGGACCAGAAATAAACTTGCTCAGGCAATGTGAAATGAAGCCCTCCCTACTAATGGGAATTGTAGTCCCTCCCTGCTAAACTGCTGAGTGCCCAGGAACTTAAAATGCAAAATAACTCATTTTTCTCTAAAATCCCAGTTTCTTTCAAACCCTACCTGGTGAGTAACTGGGTTAGAGAGCTTGAGTTCTAACTGGAACTCATTTTAAGTATACAAAGCTACCCATTAGGTGGCCTCTAAGAAATTGAGCACTGCCTGTGCTCCATTCATCCATAAAACGTTCTGGACCAGGGACCATGTGGAGATTCTACTCTTCAGATTCTCCTCCTGAGAAACCAGGAGCCTTTGTCCCTTCTTGTTTTTTCCAACAAAATATCTCCTAAATTAAAAAAAAAAAACCTGAAAGTTCTTGGGTTTTTTTTAGTTGTTGGTATTTTCAAGAGTTTGGAAAAGCATCCATCACAATCCTTATTGTTTAGGAGTCAAAAATAATAGGGCTCATCTCTTCCCTTATTTTCTTTGGCAAATTTTTTGTTTTGTTTTGTTTTTCTTCCAATACCAAGAATCAAACTCACGACCTTGCACTTGCCAGGCAGGCACTTTGCCACTGAGCTAAATCCCCAGCCCCTCTTTGGCAAATTTGTAAATGAGGTAACTAACATCCAACCTCAAAGTTGTGGTGGGAAAAGTAAAACTCATGGCACAAGGACTACAGTTGTGGGTGAAGTGAATCATCATAATAAAAAAATAGTTAACAGAAGTGCAATAGTTAACAGAATGAATAATTAACAGAATGACGCAGCAGTGGGCACTTCTGGTTCCTCCGTTTTGGGGGGCGACTTTCATTTTTATTACTGCCCCAAATTTTGAGACCATTGGAATTAATTTCAGTTCTTAAAAACATCTCCTCTCATGGTCCTGAGTATTTCACTTAAATAAGTTTATTACACACTGATTCAGGGTATGGACTTCCACTCACAAAACTGATACTGATAAAGGTGTAAAATATTATAAAATAGTCTCAATTTATGTGCAATGAGATTTAATACGTTTTACATAGCAGCATCCAGGCTATCAATAGTTGATAAAATATGCAAATTAGGCCACATCTCATAGCTACAATTAAGCCTTACATTTAAATACAAGTTTCATGCTTTTAAAATGAGAAATCGGGGTAAATTTCTTTTTAATATGATTACAGTAGAAATATGTTAGTTGATATATATAAAAAGTATGATACTTCAGAAGTAGCTCAGAAGTATCAAAACCATTTGATTTTGCAGTTGAATGATATAAAATTAAAAACCAAATTCTTCAACATAAGTGCTGAAACTATGTAAGGTAATCTCACAGATCATATCCTGTAAATTTAAAAGTGGAGGCAGGAGTTTTTGGATTTGCTTCACCCAAACCCTAAAACTTAAAATAAAGGTCTTCACTAATAACTGGAGCCACCAACTAGCACCAGGAGCTAGCTAGTGGGTACCTGAATGAACTTGGCCATTGATTATAGTCCCCTTAATGTTTTAAACAATACTTCCCTAAATACTTAGGGAAAATAGAATAAAATTCAATGGAGTATCTTCACATTCTATAATCCAGGATCCTAGTCGCATCAAACTTGGATGACTGACAGTGACAAATGATAAAAAATCCCAAAATTACTTGAATTTGGGAGGTCAGAATTTTGTCCCAAAAGTTATTCTCTCTATTAATAACATTGGAGGAACAGGCTGCTAATTTCAAAGAGGCTGGTGGTTTTCCTTACAACGAAGAGGAGGCTCTAACGTGCTCTTACACAGAATAGCTGTTTCATAAAGATTATGTGAAGAGACAAGGTGAAGACAAGCCAGAGAGTAGCCTAAAACAGGTTCTTCCCTTACGGCCTAAGAAGGACCCAAACCTCCTGACTGCTTGCTCTAGGACTGCGGTCCTTAGGAACTGTTAGACAATGAATTTCAGGGCTTAAGCTGCCCACCCTATGATAATTTGTTAGGGCAACTCCAACAAACAAATATAAATCTGCCTTTAGGCTCACAATGTTTCTCTGGCTGATGGTGGACATCTTTAACTCCTGGGGCTTTTCTACACATGACTACCGTGGACACTGCATCTGTGTTCTTCCTAGACCTCTCATTTAGGCTCTTTTTGGACCAAAGCTATTCTGAGGGGAAAAAGACAGGCTTTGTGCTTTATGAGGGAGAGGAGCCAGAATCTTACAAATCTAGCAACAATAGCAGTTAACTAAAAAATACTCTCTGCATGCCTTCAAAGAAGTATACTCCCAAAGTGGTATGAATTATAGAACGAGTGATTTTATTAGTGGCTTCATAGCATCTTTATTATTTTATTAAGTAGTAACAAATATCAAGATTGGTTGAGTGAACCATAAGATTTCAATCTGAATAAGCTACACTAATATTTAAAGCAAACTACAAAGTTCCAGGCTATAAAGATCACAAAATGTGCACTTGTTTCAGTTAGTTACACTGATTAGTATCATCAACTAGATTGCAAGATCCAATAAAAGAAGTTCAGACTGCTCATAAATTTAAAGGGTGTTAAGGGGTGTAAAAATAACTTTTTGTTCTTTAATTAAGACCACATCTATTGCATGGTGTCTTTACACTGTGGCAAAAGATGAAGAGTTGTGAGTCAAAGCGTGAAAAATAGATTTTTATGGAAGTCTAAGCCAAATGCTGTAAGGTTGAGCAAATGCTTTATTCCAACCCCCTTCCATGGAAGTTGTAGTAAGGAGAGAACCCTACAGTTTTGTACATTTATGGGCATTTGGAATTAACACCAAGAAAATCATTAATTCTCTATAGATACAAGGAATTGCTAAAAAAAGCACGTTGTTTATTATTGCAACTATTGCTACTTTTGAAGTGTAGATTTCAAAACACTTCAGGGAAATATGAATTATGTATGGGGTAAAGCTACAGGACAATTTTTAGCATAAGAATTTATTCATGTTATAATAGTGCAATTTATTTTCCATGCCACATTAAGGTGTGTAACTTCCTTACAGAGCAGATTTGGGGGAAAATGGAGCTGGGGGCACCAAGAAATTGTGGCTTTTAATGTAAAACTTTTGTTAGGATAAACTCTGATGAGAGAAAGTTAGTACCTCACTCCTAATTGCTCCTTCTCTCTCATGTGAGTGTAGGAGGTATGTATTAATAGCTGGCAATATGTTTCACTCTATTCAACTAACTTAATTTGCTTTGGTAAAGTATCAAATGCACTTACAAAATTAACAGGATCTGTATAAAAAATTATTATTGCATTTCTTTTCTGCCAGTAACTAAACCTTAGGCATTAGACTTTAGTTTAAAAAGAATATTTGCCTCCCTAAAAGGAATACAGACTAAGTGAAATAAGGGATACAATTTCTCAATTTACTGACATAGCAAAATGGGCCCAATTTTATACATTTTTACATATTTTCATAATTTTCAATGCAGATATCTTAAAGGTTTTATATTAAAGAAATTAATAGATCCGTAGAGAAGTTGGACAATGAAAACATATTAAATATAAGATGAAACAGATAATTTCAGTGGCTCTAATTTACCATGGTTCATTGAACTGTCATGAGCAAGATAGTCAATGGCTCAAGCAGGGAGACCAGTCTTAAGAAAAGAGACTCTTCCCATCTGTTTTCAATGATGCATGCTCAGAATATTAGAGCCAGAGGGTAATAGTTTGATCTAGGTGAACTGTCATAAGCCACTGGTGAAATTAAGATTTAGCCCTTAATTCACAGGTATTTGTTAAACACCTAACATGTAACAAGCATTCAGACACTGTATTATGCACTGTAGGTAAAGAAATCAACAAGACAAATAAAATCCTTACAACTAAAGATATCATAGTCAGAAAGAGATGTTTAAATAATAATCTTTTGAAGAGACAAATGTTGTAGGACAGGAAGGGAAGAGAGCCTGAATACATCTAGAAGAAGCACCTGATGCAGACATGGTAGGCCAGGAAGGCTTCTCAGAGCTGAATGAGAGACAGCTATATTGATACCTGAAGGATAGGCAGAACTTGTCCATGCAAGAGCAATGAGTGAGGAGAGAATAATATGCAAGTCAGAGGGGATGTGGACGGGGTTTGCATGTAGGTGGAGGGTAAAAGGAGATGCAGATGGGAAAGCCCATAAAAGCCAGGTCTTGGTGCCTTTTGGAGACCAGGCTAAGGAGTATGACCAGGACCCAGTAGCAATGAGAAGCCAATGACAGGTTTCAATCAGAAGAATGACACAATCAGATTTGTGTGTTAGGAAGATCACTGTACAGCATAGTAAATAGACTGAAGGAGAGAAGGCAAAGTTGGCAGCATAAGAACCACTTAGGAGGCTAAATAGTCAACTAGACTGAAGTGGTGCTGAGGATGATAAAGGGTCTCGGACTTCTTCGTGAGGTTATTTGGACAAGCATCCAAAGTGGTTGAACGATTATGGGGAGTGATACAATGGAGTCAAGGTTATCCCCAAGTTTATGTCTTGAACCAATATATGAGAAATATGCAGTAGGAAGACACAAAGAAGTTTCTCTCTTGTTAGAATACTAAAATGTTGGGAGCATGTGTTAACAAATAAGAAGCCCTTAAAAAGATGGAAGTATAATACCACAAAGAGGACCTTTTCTTCTTTAGGTGAATGATGCCTTTTCTTTAGTGTCACTGGGTACATTTTTCAATATCCATTTGGAAGTGAAATTTTAATAATTAGTCTAAACACATTTTATAATCTACAGACAACTGGTTATCTTTCTTTAATATTTGTTCATGTTACTGCTAAAAGTCATGCGATGTCTCCCTGAATAAATGAAAATTCTGTGCACATCTGTATTTGTTTCAGTTTTTGTATTCCTAGAAAGAGTCCAGGGAGGCCTGCTTACATTCTGATGGGTGACTCAAGTATATTGAGCCCCTACCTCTGAGTTAAATAGACAGCTGCTGGAAATGTCAGCAAAGTCACATAAAAGAACTCTGATTCACTGCTGTTATGCTATTAAATAATAAGCACTTGTGCCTCACTGAATTGATGTAAAAGTGCCTTGTGGCTGTCCTTCCTACTGAGAGGTGCTTCAAAATATCCTTTTTCCCTACCTGCATTAAAATCAAGAGGCCAACACATACACACTATGATGGCTGAATCAGTCAAACGAAGCATTCTTTTCAAACAGTTCGCTTGTTTTTCTTTTTTTCTGCTCTCTGACAATTCTTGAACATCCTGGCTGGTTCTCATCAAATCTGATATGCTACTAAAGAATAACTGCACATAGGTTAGATTTGCAACCCAAGTTGCCATCTTAAAATAATCTGATGGGCAATATTTTAAAATTTCCTTTCTTTAGCAATCATACTGATATAAGGAAAGTGTCTTCATTCTATAGATACTTGATTAGGAGTTACTGAATTACCTTTTTTTTTTTTAAGAAAAAAAGTAGCCTTTTGCAATTAAACAAAAGGCAAAGCTCTTATGGAAAAGATGCCACTATCAACATAGCACATTTGCCACAGAGAAGGAAGATACTGGAGTAGAAGGAGAAAAAGAGAAATACATTTTCCACTGTTAGTTAAATACCATGATATGGTACTAAATTTAACATTTTCCAGCATGATTGGGAACCTCCTAAAGCTGCTGCTGATATAAAGAAAAATCCACTCTAACAAATACCAGTATGGAGAAATGGCTCTACTCAATAGTTATCCATACAATTATCAGCAGTAGGATCTACATTAAAAAGCCTGCTGGTATTTGCCATCAAAAAAACATCATATCACAGTGATATATGTGCACCTATGTTCATAGCAGCACAATTTGTAATTGCTAAAATGTGGAAGCAACTCAAATGTCCATCCACCAAGGATTGGATAAGAAAATTATGGTACTTTTATATAATGGAATATTACTCAGCTGTAAAGAAAGATAAACTCGAGGCCTTTATATTTAAATGGTCACAACTAGAAACCATACTCATAAGTGAAATAAATCAAACATACATGTGCAAGCACCGCATTGTGTCACTAGTGTAAAACTTGAAAGAGTTAATTTAAACTCGGAGGTATGATAGACACTGTGAAATGATAGGAAACCAATGAAGAGTAAAGGGCTTCTGGGATGTGGGAAAAGAGAAGGGAAAGAAGGAGAAATTTTGTATGTATGTATATACAGGATAGTTAACATGGTTGTTCTTCTGTCTTCTATTTCTATGCTGAAAGAAACTGTCAATGAGTCTTTGGTTGACCAGTATTGCATGTTTATATCTGTTTTCACGAGAAGCCACTTTGAAGATATCAATATGTAATACAACCACCATTGTTAATTCCCTACCACTTTGTTTGTAACTCTGTGTTGTCTGTACTGTGCTTGTGATATGTTGTAAAATGTTGTATGTCTGTTAATGTTTCCCTCCTTTTATCTTTAAAATAAAAAAAAAATCTCAGTGAAAGTCTAGCGAGCAGCGCAATAGTCAAAGTCTTGCTTAGTATGTTCAAGACTCTACATTTGACCCCCAGCACAACCAAGAAAAAATGTCTTCTCCCTGTCATTCTAACAATAATCCTCTAGAATAATTGTACCTGATTATAGTTCCTTAGGTGTGAGGAAAAGCAAAGAAAGGGCATATAGGGGTGGAAAAAAGTGTGAGATCACTTAATCACAGATTTTCGGTATTTTTCCTCTAGGCAGTGACATCAGAAGTATTAACATTAAATATATGATGTTTTCTTTCTTGAGACGGCTAGTTTGTATATTTGAGCTATAGTTTGTGGTTTTTTCCTGAAATAAGGGGCACGAATACACTTCTCAAGGGGTTGTTCTAGGATTAAATGTATACAATCTTCCCTAGTGCTCCATAATTACTCTCTGAGAATCAATTGCTGTTGAACTGCTCTTGTGCCTTCTACTTTAGAGACTCCAATGTCCAAATGGTAACAACTTACAAACAGGGAAAAATAAGGCACCGTTGCAGAAAACAAGCTAAGACTTAGCTTAGTGTGTTACACTGTTCTCTTTCCCCTAGAGGGTTCAAAGTACTTTTTCATAAGTAATTTGTTCTGTTCATCTCAATGTTGAACTGTGACTCCCAGCTATTACTTATCAATTTAATAATTTCAAGTTGGCAGAGCAATTTGGACTTAAAACATAGCGCACACTGGTGCATTATCTATTAATAAAGGACTCTGAGTAAAAGACATCATGTAAAAATAGCAATTAAAAGACAGTTCAGAACTCAAAGGAGAAGTTCAAGGTTAAAATTTGCTGTTCAATTTTGTAAGCCTGGATGAACTGTGGATCTGGGATTTTGAAGACTGTGAACATCAACTTCTTAAAACTGTGATTTTATTTTATTTAATTTTGTTCACATGTCATTTCAGATTCGAAACTTGTCTTCCTGTAGGCAATAAACATTAAGTTGTAGTAGAAAAAATAAGCCCAGAAGTGATTTCAAAATAATGTGATCAATTCCAGAAGAACACCATATGTTTTCTTGTTAAGAGGAGACACATAGTTCATAAGTGTATCCCTATTCAAGAACAGAAAGACAAAACACAGTCCTTCTTCAACAACGAAAGAAGATAAATTCCTGCCCTAGAATGTTGGGTATATGTCAACTTGGTCAGGCACAGTCACTTACCGATTAACATTTCTGAGAGCTGAAGGTTTCACCTGAACAAGATTGTCCAAGTCTAGGCTGTTAAAAAAAGAGAGCAGAAAAAGCTCAGGGTAGCTCAATAAATCCATTTCATCTGGGGGCAGTAGATAGAAAAAATACAAATTGACTGATTTTATTTGATTACCTCTGATTGCTTCTGGTTACTGAGGGATTCACTTTGATGAGGTTATCCAGATCTCGGTTTCTTAGAAAAACAGAAAGAGAGTAGAGTCAGGATGAAGTTCTTTTGGTAAGATCATTCAGGTTATACATCTACTTGAAATAATAATAAAACAAAACATTCTTTATAACCAAAGAATATTAAAATCAGCATAGTTCTTTTACCTTTGATTGTTGGTGATAATTTTCACATTCACTGTGGTTTGCTTATCAAAATCTTCGTTACTTTAAGGGGGAAAAAGGTTAAAGATTCTTGGATTAGATATAATGGGGTTTAAGTTCATTTTAAATATAGGAAAGGATTACAGTATGAGATATATTGCTTTGATATAGAACAGCCATGAAATATGTTTTCTAACCAATCCAGTGGAGAAAGAAGTATGCTGTAAGAGAAAAAAATTGACCCTGACTTCACACATTTTATTGTCAAAGCAAATCTATAAGGGCAAAAAGTTAAGTGTTCCAGTCCACATCTAGTAGTAGACAATTTTTTCATGCTGGAATATTTTAAATTATAAAGATTGCAAACTGATTCTAATGCTCTTGCCATTTTGAAAATCATGTTCACCAATTATTTGGCCCTTATGGATTTGCTTTGACAATAAAATGTGTGAGGTCAGGGTCAATTTTTTTCTCTTACAGTGTACTTCTTTCTCCACTGGATTGGTTAGAAAACATATTTCATGCCATGGCAAGAGGCAGCAGAGTTGATAATCCCTGCGTTCGGTATCATCGGCAACAGCAGCTTGCCTGTACTCCCTCCTCAAGCAGTCCTTTTTCCTCATGTAAAAATAAAAAGCATCTCATATTGATGCAAACTTACAAACTGAGGGGGAGCCACTTAAAGATGAGTCATCAAAAGACCTACGAAAGGTCCACATTCCTCTCCTTGAATCTGCAACCTTAATCGGGAATGTGTTTCCCAGCTTTTGGTTCTCCTTTCCTATCCTCCGGCCTCCAAGGTGCACACAAGACCCTAACTGCAGTCCCACTGTTTTGGATTATCCTCTGTAATAATATTCTTAATCAAACATAATCTATTTGTGTCTATAAAAACTAGTAAAAAAATGATTGGCAAATGAGAAGTATCCAAAAGAATTTCCTTAAATAAACTGACTACAAGTTTTGTTATAAAACAGGTGCTATGATGATTAAGTGAAAAAACAGAGATTAAAGAAAATCTCTGTCAAAACTAAACCATACCAAAAGGACAACAGTGCTTAAAATGACTTTAATTTAATATATTACAAGAAAAAAAGAACAATAAGAAATACATCTTTGTAGAGATTACAATATTTCCAAAAGCCACAACTTTTTAATACAAAATTAATTGCAGTCTATTTTATTATAACTACTTACAATACTTATGTGCCAGTATAATTAAGAATAAGCAGCGTAAAAAATACAAAAACAAACATGGAAACATCCATTTGGACTTGTTCTGCTGAACATAAAATATTTGATGCATCCAACAATCTAGTACAGTGGCATTCACATTGCTGTTTAAAAGGCCAATAAGAAATATATTTTGTATGCCCAATGCTCCCTTTTACAGACAGACAGATACATACACACACATACACACACACTCACACACACCACATGATAAAAATCCCTTACCAAATAAAAGGAGCTCTCTTATTTTCTATTCGATATACTTTATTGGGTAGGGGGAAGTGCTGGTTGTTACTCACTAAATTAATTACAGAACTATATAATGGATGATGACTCACAGTTTGAGAAACATTTGCTTAGAAAACATAAATATATGTTATGCCCTACCACTACTTCTACAAAGGCAATATCTTGTATGTATAAAACAGGTTTGAGTAATAATGCTGAATTTCTTTGATTAATAACATGTACTATTTATCTCAATGAATTGAAAACAAATATATATTGATATCCTTTCAGTATATGAATCCTGAAAACAAAAGAATCTAATATCTAGATTCTACCATCTTTCCTACTCAAGATCTCGCTTTAATTAATTTTGCTTTAAGGCTGTAGGAAAAGATGCACTCAGATATTCAGGTGGAGTTATTTCCAGGTAGTTCAAGGCCGTACAGTGTTTTGCAGTCATTTCCACACTTGTACCATTGACAGTCGTGAAAGAAGGACCTCAGATAACCCTGTGACAGCAGTAAAGGACACGACCTGGCTGTCCCACGACAAAAGCATCAGTCCTACCTCGTCCTCCACTATTTCCTAAGGTGTTTAATCAATTTTCGTTTATATGAAGATCAAAGTCTGTGTGTGTAGTATAATGACCAGAATCAGGCTAAGAGTCAGAGAACCCTTCAGAAGACTGAAGAGGTAAAATAATGCCATCTGGCCTCATTATTCTCATCTGTAAATGAGGAACTCGGACTCGATCATCTCCATGGCTTTTTCCCTCTCCAACATCTACTCCAGGACTCTATGAATTTTACTGCATACCATGTTTATTATATCTGATTTTAAGGTCCTTTGTTCTTTTTAAGTGCAGTGCACTGACAATACATTCTGTATTCAGCAAGCAGTACATGTGTGCTCCAAAATGTAATATATTAAATTGACAACCTATTATTGTCTTGGAGTAACATCTCTGTGCCCCTGGTACATAATTAGCTTTAATCTATGTTAATTGCCTGCTGTTAATAAGATTGAGTATGACTACTGAATTCTCTTTTTGGCATCAACAGCCTATAATTATACCCAATGTGCAACTAATGATACCTAGTTGTAAGCTGTGAACCTGCTAGGTGCCAATAATTATTCACTGCCTAACAGATCACAGAGCTACTATGAGTCTTCCTTTAATTTTCTCTGTGACTCTGGTCAAACCACTTAACCTATCTGAGTTCTCATTTCCTCTTGTATAGAATGATTAGGTTCATTTGGAACAGTCGTTTTCAAAATTGCTCAAACTAACCAGAGATAAAAAGCAAATTTTATTACCCTTGGAGAACTACTTTAAAATTATGAAATTTTAGGTCCATATTCTTCGTGGGAGCAGTAAACCCTCTGAAGAACAATGAACTTCTCCGGGCATGGTGATGCATACCTGTAATCCCAGCACTCCAGAGGCTGAGGCAGTAAGATTGCTATCCAGGCCAACTCACTAGGCTACATAGTGAGTTCAAGGCCAGCCTAAGCTACACATTGAGATCCTGTCTCAAAAAAGCTAAATAAATAAATAAATAAATAAATAAATAAATAAATAAGAAAAGAGAAATAATGAACTTCATAAAACTTTCACTCTTAGAACACTCTTCCAAAAGGATGTGAATGGTATTATTAATGATGAGCTTAATGAAGTGTGTAGGTACAATTTTAAAATTAACTATCATTAATACATTTTAATTCCAGAGTCAAAAGTATGAATATCAATGCCACAAAAGCAAAACAAAACATAGACGACTCATGGACTAGCTCTGTTACCGCCACTCCTCTTTGTTCAACTTCTCTTTTCAGCCACTCTATTTGAGAGAATAAAAGTCATCATCATACATTCTTTGCAGCTGCCTCTCTTTCTTGCTAATAAGAGTACTATAGTTATATCTAGGTTTCCAGGGACATATAAAAATTATGCTGATATTCCAAGACCTATATTCAATTTGCCCATAGAATGAATCATTTATATTCATACTGTAATTAGTTATGGAGGAAAAACAATCAAACAAATACCATCTTTCTCTTACCCAGCAGTATTTTTGACAGCTTTGGTGTTTACATTAATAAATTCATCAAGACTTTGTTCACTGCTAAAAGAAAAAAAAAAAAAAGAAAAGGTCAAAGCCAATAGGAAATCAGCAAATATCTTGACTTGCTTTTTTATAGCTGTAAATTACTCAAAGGGATCTAGAATGAAAAATAGTAAGTTTCCTGAGTTGCTACTTTATGTACAATAACTGCCATTTTTTAGCCTCAAAACAACTTACTGAGGTAGATAATTAGCATCCCCTATAAAGAAACTGGGCTTCAGCACTAGGTGTGGTGGCAACACCTATAACCCCAGCACTCAGGAGGCTGAGGCAGGAGGATCACCATAAGTTTGAGGCCAGCTTGAGCAATATAATGAGTTCAAGGCCAGCCTGAACTACAAAGAAGACCCTGTCCCCCAGAAAGAAAGTAAGAAAGAAAGAAAGAAAGAAAGAAAGAAAGAAAGAAA
>NW_004955404.1:29647032-29691600 GCF_000276665.1 Chinchilla lanigera
AGAGAAGAGAAGAGAAGAGAAGAGAAGAGAAGAGAAAAGAAAAAGATATCTGGGCTATGCAGGCTTCATAAGGACTGAGACTTCCTGAGGCCAGATTCTCAAACAGTGGTTGAGTGTGAATCAAAATTGAAATGTGGACAAGTTGACCCCAAGTCCATACTCCTTCCCTGTCTCTTGGCATTCACAGTGGTTCCTTCCATTTGCACAATGCTTTTGCCAACATTATCTTCACAATAATTCTATGAAAAATATTTTAGAGTTCCTCTGCCATGCTTTCATTAGCTTTTGCTCCAATCTGTGATGGGGTTAATCTCTCAAGAACAGAAATAAATTCAAAGTCATGTGAAAATATTCAAATGAAACATAAGACTATTATGTTGCTAGTTTTCTGACAGTCATTTAAAAATTAATCCTTGGGTTTATGGGAAAGTATAAAGCCAATATTCTTTGGCTTACTTAGTTTTATGAACTTATAATTACTAACTACAAATTTACTCTTATAATATACTTAAAATATTATTGCATCAAAAGGTATTCAAGTAGTAAATATTACAGAATTAGCTTCAGCATTATCATTTTCAACAATATTACAATGAAATAAATGGAAGCAATAATTTTAAAAATCTGTCTGGTATTGTTCTTCATCAACAAAGTGACATGTACTCATTTTTTTTGTCTGCTTTTGAAATGTCCTTATCTGAATGGTCATTTTCTTCATATACACTGAAGAATTGCTCAGGAATCTTCAGTAATCTTAACGAGCTTACCTTTTGTTTGCTGAGGTGCTCACTTTGATAAGATTATCCAGATCTTGGTCCCTAAAAATAAATGTTGTAAATTTCGGTAGCTGACAAAGTCAACTCAAATCAACCATTTTGTGCTTTTCAACCTTAATGTTGAAACAAATGACTATTGCTAAGTTAAAACTCCATCACCATGTGAATTCTTTTTGGGGCCTCATGCAAAAACAGGTAAATTCTATCAATTCAGTTCACGAACAATTCATATGTATGAGAATTTGGTTTTATAAATGCTTCTGTCAAGTCAGTCTCACAGTAAAATTAGTCATGAACTCCTTATTTTCTGTATTATATTTCTGTAGTAGCATTAGCATAGAGTATTTTTGGAGGGTATCGTGAGAAAGACAAAAATATAAAATTACTTATCATTTCCATGTATTCTTTCCCCCTTCCAAAAGAAAGAACATTTTTAAAAACTGAGATGTTTTAAAAAGAATTATTTCCTGATTCTAAATTATGCAGGTAATCTATATGATCTGAAGATATGATATTACTTCTATTTCAAAATATTAATTAAATCATTTCAGAATTACACTTCACATAAAGCCAAATCACAACAAATGAAAGTTCAAATCATATAATTTGTCTTTTTATTTTAAACATAACAGTCTAACACCAAAAGGCCTGAATAATAAATCTAACTTGATATCCTTTATTATTGGACAAGGCATTGTATATCCTAAAGAGAAAAAGGAAGAAAGTCTGGAAAGCCATTTAGCTGTTCTTTAGAAAGAACCTATATACTCATTTTATTATATACATATCTTCCCATGGAAAATATTATACTCTATGATATAAAGTTATATTAAATATAATTTTGTGAGTCAAAAATAGCTAAATGCTAGTAATTTCATAAAGATTTTTTATACCTTCTTTAAGTTAAGTATCAAGGAGTGCTATGTTGATTCAATGATGAAGAAAAATACTAACTACAATAATAATGCTGGTAGATAAAGTATAGTAAATAAGTATTTTACAGTATGATCACATTATATTTCTAGTGACTCAGGAAAAAGTTAACTCCTGATTTCATAGATAAGGAAGCTGAGGCTTGAAGATTAAGCAATTTATTCAAGACTATACAGCTGGTAAATGTGCTCTGAACTTAAAAAATCTCGCTGCCAAGTGAAAAAAACAGACGTACAACTAAGTGCAATAAACAGCAGCATGTGGCTATTATAAAAGGTCATAAATTGAGGTCACCTTCACCTTTAGACATTAAGTCTTTCTAGGAGAGAAAAAAAAGACAACATAGTCTGTGATGTAAAGTATTACTTGGTCTCTGAATCCAGGGCCTGGCAATAGAATTTTATTCCTATTTGAATAAATATAAGGACAATTTAGCAGTAAATATTCAAATAAGAGTCATGAAATCTTCAGTTTCATATAAAATGAATGAAATTACATGTGTAAGTGAGATAGAGGTGGAGGAACTGGCTATCCTCAAATTCAGAGTTAATCCTCTCCCTGTTTCCAAATAAAATGCCATCTAGTTTAAGGGTCTGCAAATGATGGCCCTGAAGCAAAATTCAGACTGCAGCCTTGTTTTATAAATAAAGTTTTATTAGAACATAACCATGCCCATTCATTTACAAGATATTTTTATGGCTGCTTTCACTATACGGGCAGAATTTACTATGTTAGTAACAGAGAAACTATTTAGGTCCTCTAACCCAGAGATATTTATTATCTAGCCCTTTAAGAAAAATATTACCTCTGATCTTGTCTAAATAAACAATGTTTGATAGCTAAACTACAAAAATAAAGAGCATTTCCATATGCGAAATAAGACAGGAAATCTATCACAAAGAAGATATGTATCTTGGTATTTACATATTTAACTTAAATTCAAACTAGCATAACAATATGTTTATAATGTCATAGTTTTATCACTCTTTGTCTAATTAACATGATGTGCCTTACAGAAAATTCTCTATAAAATGCAAATGTCCTTCTTTGTAGTCTTTATATTTTCAATGAACAAAAAATAATTTTTTAAAAGTGACTGTCCAAGTTTAAGACTGCTTAGGAGATGCACAAGTAAAAGAGAGGGAATAAATGATGAAGGAAAATGTCTATCACCTAAAGACTTTTCTTTTCTTTTTCTTCTTAGCTTTAGGAAATTATTTTGGGGTGGCGTTTCACCTCATGGAGAATCTCTCAGAGAAGGAAGTCTCAATCATGCCGCACAAATCCCATACTGGCAAGGAATCATTAATCTAATTCAAGGAATTCTCTCTGACACAAAAGCCCTCATCAAAGAGTGCTGAACGAGGGCTCCAACACCAGTGCATGGGCTGGTGGCCAAGGGGCTGCTAATTTTAGGTCCAATCATTGGTTTTCTCTGTGCCAGGGCAATGCTTTTATCATATTTTTAAATTTGAATTTTTAAAGTTGAATTCAAAAATGGGAGATGACGAGTTTCATAAACCTTACCCTTGGTTCATTTCAGGAACTACTTTGATTAGACAGTCAAGACTTTGGCCCCTTTAAAAAATAGAAGAAATAATCAGATCAGTAGTAGATTTACATCAAATGGTTTTGCAAATATTTGTCAAAACTTAGAAATATTTTATTATGAATAGTCTTCATCTTAGAGAGTTGAGGTTTTTCAGAGCTGAATATAAATATTTATATTGGGACCTAACAGTAACTGGATAAAAATAATAAATAATAGCAAATACTTTCAGAATATTTTTGATTTTTGACATGCCAGGCACTGTTCTAATGTAATGTACATGGTTTAGTATAATCAGCACACCAATCCTGTGACACTGGAAGTACTATCATCCTAACAACATACACAGAGAAAACTAACACAGAAAGAGTAACTGATTTTCCCACCTTTGCTGATAGTGGCAGGGCTGGAATTTAAAAGTAGACAAACTAGGTCTAGAATGCTTGGGCTTTACTATGACACCAACAATGTTACTGCAACTTGTAAATTAGTTCTCGAAGTGTCTAGAAATCAATTGATCCCCTTTCCTCACTTGGAGGAAAAAAACAAAACCCAAACAGAAATGATTAGTCGGAGACCACACAAATAGGAGGAGTAGGTCAGGCCTAAGCTCATATCTACGAGCTCCAGCCCACTACCTCTCTACTATATCATCCCCTCTACTGTACCATCTCTTCTGCTTAACAAAAGTAAATAAATCAATAGATAAAAAGATCTTATCCATTTTGAGAAAGCAACTGTGGACCTAATTGATTGAAGGATATTTTGATTATATCAGAAGTCGCTTGACCAAAATCCTTAACATTTTAGATACAAAGGGTAGCCAGGGTTGCGTGGCTTGTCTTGATTATGACTGGGTTCAGCATTAACCAATTGAAGTGGTGATTTAGTTATACTTTTAAGCATTGGTTAGCATGAAATGAAAAAGAGGAACTTATTAAAGGTTGCCCTTGAAGACTTTTTTGACTGTTGGACTCACATTTTTGTAGTTAGTAAGGTCTTTGAAACTTTGAACAAAAGACAAACAAAAATGAAATAAAAATAAAATTAAATCAACTGGCTGTTTTGATTTAAAAGTATATGTGCATGAATTTTACTGTTTTGATAGATATCAGTATTAGTCTACACTTCAAAATTTTTTGACTTTCATTGGTATTTTGGCTTAGTTTCCCACTTACTCTTAAAACCATAAAATTTAGGTAAGATTGGTTTTTTTTAACAGTGGATTCAAGAATAATATAATGATTTGCCAAAAACTTTCATTCCATCCCCATAAATATCAAATGTTATAGCTATAATAACTCTGGTTAGCTAATAATTTTCATTTATAGCTTTAAAGGAATCCTATACATATTATTTCGTTTGATCCTTATAACTATGCAATGTCAAAGACAGAACAAACACTACGGCCCTCGTTTGGTAACTAAAGAAGCTGCAGCCCAGTTGTCCAGAAACTTTGCTCAATGACACCTGGCTGGTGAGTAATGAGCCTCAGATTTTTAGCTTCCAATCCCAAGGCTTCTCAACTGATCTCTTACGAGTGCCACAGATTTATGAGGAGTCGACGGAAGAGAGTTAAGATATAATCCTCACCCTTGTCTATTCCTGTTTCCTTGAGGACTCACTTCGATCAGATTTCCAAGGCTTTGGCTGCTTTAAAATATTGAGGAGATAGTGACGTTAACAGTAGATTTTCAACAAGTGGATGAAACTATTCATTAATATTCACAAATAGTATAAGCACTCACTGATATCATGCTGAAGAGTTGACAATTGTTAAATGTGACTATGAAGGTCTGCAAGAATTTATATATCTCTGGAACTCATTGAGACCCAGACAATATTTTCAACTTAGAGGCATTTAGCCATGAATAAATTTTGCGCTAGAACATGTTCTGTTTCGGTGCATTTAATACTATATTGTTAGCCTTTGCCGAGTACACAAAACGTTTTGGTATTTGTTTACATACTTGTCCTATGGAACATTCCAGAAGCCAAACGCTCTAAATATCAACCTCTCACATGCATAGAACTTCAAAAACAATTTAGAAGAATCCATGCCAAAGAATTCATTTGAGATTCATTGGCAGATTTGTATCACAAAACTGTATTAAGGTAAATACCCCAATTTGTTAAAATCATTATATGCAAGCTGGCATCTGCTTCTGGTACCTAAAATTGTGGGTTACAATGACACATTCTGATGAATTGTTTTGGCAGCAAACATTAAAATCTATAGAGTTCTGGAATGTTGCACATATCAACTATAAATCACTGAAACTGCTTCAGTATTTTATTGTTAACCTTCAATATATGTCTGCTTCTGATCTTAATGGAATTATGTCTTTCTTACTGCATCTACCTGTGTTTTCCACATATACAGCACCAACAAATTCTCCTCTGATCTGCAGAGGACACCACATGAGGGGGACCCATCCACAGGAGGGTGTATTCACATTATTCCCCACACTCTCTGATCTTACAAAGAACATATCAAAAAGTCTCAGAGGTTTCATCTAAACATCAAAGTTACAGATATTTGGGAGCAACCAGATGTTGATCCAAGCTTTTTGTTTGTATCCAGATGTCAAGATATGAAACTTAGACTAAAAAACAGCAACAAAATATGTAGAGATTCATCCTGAAAGTAATGAAGCAATTAACCCCAAAGAAACAGCTACTGTCTTCCAGATTACCCCTTGTTGATTTTTATCTAAAAATTTTATGGAATTTGAATGCCAGGACCTGTGGGAGAAAAATTCTAAGAGACTTGAAAATTCTAAAAATAACGGAACAGGGAGCATTATCATTTCTTATATTTCATTATATTCCTTTAATTATATTTCAAGACTTTATCTCTTTAAACACTACATGAGGCACATAATAGTAACAGGTTATTTAAATTCTTTAGTTCATAAAGTCAATAAAGAAAAGTGAACTAATTAATGTGGTTTCTAATCAACATAATGATATAATATTTGAGCTTAACTCTGGGGAGCAGTTCCTCATAGTGTTATGTATAAGGTGTAATTGAAAACTACAGGGAATATTTAAATTTTTAAGATGTATTACAATAAAAAGCACATTGGGATGAATCCCCCTGAGGATATTCCTCCTCCCTTTAAACACACTTATCCCATTGTACTTGCAGCTTTCTGAAGCAATTCTGGAAGGCCTCATTAATGAGTATCTAGATGTATAGTTGGCTGTTTTGATGCCTTAAATCAATTCAAAGCATTTGCCTTTCATGGTCATACTGAATTTGGGGAAGAGCCAGAAATCAGATTTGGTCTCAGATCCAGGGAATAAAGTGGATAAAAACATACCCTTATCTTTGTATTAAACGCCACTCAGCGGTACCATTCACTGAATATTTGATCATACTTTATAAAGACACTCTGGAAAGAGAACTTCCAGACCTGTTTCAGAAAGTGACAATAATTTCTTTCCCTTTCATAATGTTTATTGTACATTATGGGTTTTATTTACTCTTTCAGGGTCTTACACTAGGGAGACAAAAAGATGTTTGCACATGTTGTACTTTTATTCTTTTTATAATAAAAAAAGAAAGTATCAACAATGATGAGATCAATGTATTCTAAGGGAAAGGAGTATTTGGTGAGGGTTTAATGGTAATTGTGTCTTTTTTTTGAAGTGAGTGTTCAGACAGGGTCTCACTATGCACTTCAGGCTGGCCTTGAATTCACTATAGCCCAGGCTGGCAGTGATCCTCCTGCCTCAGCCTCCCTAGTGCTGGGATTACAGGCGGGGCTACCATGCTTGGTCGCAAATTACTGTAATAAATTTTTAAAATGTAAACATTCACTATATATTTTGATCACCCCTGTATCTTTACCGTGTGCACAATTTTTCAATCCACAAACTGGAAAGTATGGAGGACACCAGACTACACTGCAGTGTAGTGTTAAAATCAACGTGATCTTTACGGACAGAGGGTCAACCTTTAAGAGGCTACCGTTTCAACTTGGGGAGAGGCATGAAATAGATACATAAATGAATGCCACAATTGCAGATGAAGATACATGCTCTGAAGAAAACATAAAAGAGTGCCTGGTGTCTAATGTGCAGTCGAGGGAGTTAGAAGTGATTTAACTATATTCAATAGTCAGAAATAACGTGGTTAAAAATGTAACAATGTAGGGATTGAGAATTCCAGGAGTAGGAGCAGTATATGAAAAAGGTTTAACAGCAGTAATGACCCTGGCATTCAAATTCCAGGATATGAAAGATGCATTTGGCAGGGCTTTATTGAGAAGGTCAAAGGCCTTTGTTAAGCATTAGAATTATATTCTACCTGACATGAAGGGATATTGAAAGCTTTTTAAAAAGGAAAAGAACAGGATCTGATTTTTTTGAAGGATATACAGAACTTCATTATGTGTAGAAAAAAGAATTAACATCTATTACTCTTAAAAGCTCCCAGAAAGCACACACATACACTCATACATGCACAAATATACACATCTGTATACATATGCATCATATACACACAAAGGCACACATATGCTTACACAGAAATTCATGAATATACAAGCATAGTGCACATATATGCAATTACACCCATGTACAACATACACTCATGCACATATGCACACACATAAAAGTACCCATGCATGCAAACAGTTGTATGTGTACATAATATATGTGCATACATAGGCATGACACACATTCAGAATATTAAGAAAAATAGGTCAGAATTTGAAATAGTCTAATATAAATTGGAAAGGAAAACATATTTTTTGGAAGTCAAGATAAGCTAAATGTATCTGAAGATTATCTAAATCATTAATAAAAATACAATTCTTGAGTTTTTACTATTGTAACAATGATTTCTGCCTAGCATGCAGTAGGCATGAGTGTATTACGATCTTTGCATTATAACTGAAGTACTGGGACATAGTTAAAAAGAGCCAGAATTTGAACCCAAGTCTTTCAGACTCGCTGCTCAGACTTCCAACCTCAAGTTACCTCCATGAACCACCGAGGCAGACAATGTAATCAATGCTTTTGCATCAGCCTGTTGGGTATAGGATGGTACAAGCCTCTCCTCCATCCAGTGGTTGTGCCTGTGGCTACACTACATGGCCAGAAGCAAGACAGCTGGTCAGCATGCACACCAGCTCTTAGCTAGCCGAGCCCTCACTCTGCCAACAGGGCCCACGGGCCTTGGCAACACTCTGTGTAGAGTCAACAAATAATATCATGTACCGAGTTAAATGAATGAAGATGAGTTCAGCAGAAACCACATGGGACTGTTTGGTACACTGTTTTCAGCAACATGGCAATAATATCAGTTTCAAAACATGCCATCTGCTTAGTAAAAATAAAAAGCAAAAGGACATAAGCTCTCCAGACTTACTTGACCATTCATGGGTAAAACATTCTTTTCATTGAGCCCACTTTGATAATCATGTCATCCTTAAATATATACCACACTGCATGCATATACACATTACTACACACACAAATACACCAAACACTAGTTCATACACATGCAGGTACACACTACTTATAAATGCACACACATATAAGCAAATATGCATATGTACATGCAGATTATTGATACATACATACACATTTATATGTATGCACATTACTTAGACATATACTTAAATATACATTTATACATATAATACTGATACATACACATACATTTCCCACACTGCTGACACAGATGTACATTTATACACATGTACAATCTCATGTGCACACAGAAAATAATACTGGTTGAGCTCAGTAGATAAGGTCAGTCAAATTTCTTTTTAATTTCTCAAAATTATTGGATAACAAACCATTCAAGAATAGATTACAAGAGAGGTCTGTGTATCATGTAAATAGAGCTGCTTAATATAATATATTTGGAGAGAAATCTCCATTTTTGTCTTGAACTTCAGTTTGCTGTCTGAACACAGGCACTAAGAATTCTAATGTGTAATAAATGCCATACAAAAGGGAGAAGACAGTTTAAAATATCTTACCTTTTGATGTTTTTATTTGTTTCAGGATTTACTCTAACAAGCTCAGCAAAACCTTGTTTTCTTTGAATAAAGAAAATAGTTTTAATGAATGTTATTAAAGTAAAACAGTAATAAAAAGAATAGTGGTTGGAAAAGTTAGGAAGTGGCAAATATACAAGTTCTCTGTGGGGATGTAAATATTTAAATCTCTAAATGCAGATGAAAATCCTTCTCTTGCATCTTAAGTAGAGGACCATTTAAGGCTGTTTACTTATTAACAAGAAGCATATTTTTGGTCCTCAGCATGCATAAATATATGTGAAAGTTGTCACTGAACAACTTTGTCCCCAGTTGTATCTTGTTACAACACCCCAAGTAGGTAGGCAACATTGAAGTAATGTAAGTTAAATGAAGTTCTATACTGGGTCCAGAGGAAATATAAATTTTTACTCAACAAATAAAATGTAATTCCCTATTCCAATATGAAATGATCATTAAAATCTCGTTAGCTATAATTTAACAATGTTACAAATAATGACAGTTAAGAAAACATGCCTTCACAACAAACACATCCCCCCCAACAAAAACTTTTTACATATCATTTGCTTCAGATTCACAATTATGGTAAGTCGTGGCCCGGGGATAGAGCTCAGTGGTACAGCGCCTGCCTGGTGAGCACGAGGTCCTGAGTTCAATTCCTGATACCTCCCAAAAGGTATGGTAAGTAACAAAGGGCAAGAAAAAAAATACTTTACAGAGTAGGGAAATTAATGATTCACTTCTCAGGAGGACACATTCTGCCCCATTAAAGTACATTGAGTGAAAAGGGGGCTTCTGAAGCCACACTAGAAATGAAAGGTCAGCACTGCCAGGCTGGCTCCTCTTCACAGCTGTACTGACATGGCAGCCAACCCAATGACATAGCACCTGAGGTCCCCCTAGGATGGGACCCCAAAAAGCAACCTACAAGCAAATGTGGAGCACTTCTTCAAAAATAAGTGGTTTTACAGGGGACACGTAGGGATAGTCCATCTTTATTGTCTGATTTCATTACAATAAAATATGGTTATGAAGCTAAAACGCCAAATCTTTTCATCTTCTAATTGATTGTCTCTTGTAGAAATTAGAATTAAAGACATTAACCATCTCAGCCAGTGGAATTTTCATTTCTTTTGAGTTTGACTTTGATAATATTTTCAAGATCTTTACTTTTTTAAAAAAGTTTAGGTCTGTTTCAAAATATTATATACATAGTACACATTCCATATTAGTGACTATTAACCCAATCTTTCAGATAAAATTTTAAAAATACTGATATTAAATTGATTTTAGTATAAAATTGCCTAACAATAATGCAGTTAATCAATCTCTAGTTTTTATCGGGTTATATGTAAGAGAATTTAGATAAAATATAATGTAGACCCTTCAATAGAAAGATCAGGGCACCGGAGATGAGACTAAAAGAGAGAAGATAAACCCAAAACTGTGACACCTTCAGTATCCCTGAGCAGGTAACCAATCAATCCAGGAGAGCGTAACCAACATTCAGAGACATCCACACACTTCTCACCCTCTTCTGGTTCCATCTGTCCTGGTATCCTCTTTGGTGATAGATTCAAGGTCTCGGCTTCTTTGGGAAAAAAAAATCAAATTCATTGTCATTGGGTGTGGCAATTTTGTATCTATTAGGTTACATACGATTGTCTTTAAAATTTATATAAAGAAGAATGTGCCTGAATATGATGTCAGATATCTTCAGAACCAGAAAGACCTTGAATGCAGTTACTCTTAACTTTATTCATTTATACAGCAGTATTTCATTTACCCTAGTCTAACTCTGTTTAGAAAAACTTCCTGCTCTTCTCCCTTTGCAATATTGACCTTTTATTTCTTAATTAATATTTAAAACTTGACTCATTTTTAATCACTTAAGAACACCTAGGAAGAGATTATGTACCAAGTTTTCCTGCACCTACTTCAGTGCAAATCAAGGACGTGGTCCTATAGAAAGAGCATTCATCACATTTGCTAGGCCTGAACAGGCTGTTCTCGGCAGAGGAAGGCATGACGCTCCCCTTTCCAACAAGGCATAAGAAGCTAACTTGAAAAAAGAGCTCCAGCAAAGCAGGAGTTTCACTTACCCTTTCTCATTTTTGTCAGTACTTTGATTAACTTTATTAAAACTTCCGAGGCTTTGATCTCTTTATAATATTGGGACAAAAGAAAACACAGAGCAAGACAGAGAATGAAATGGAAAACAACTCAGTGCTGTCTTCAGAATCTCTTATGATAACAGCAGATTTCACACAATAGCAGTAAGATATAGTCAGTGTAAAGGATTAGATGTTCTTAGAAGTATTCAAGTGGCTGTCTCAGTATGCAACTCATTGTGCAAGATACTCAGCAGACATCTTAATATCAAGATTCCAACCATGATTCAGTTATGATTGAATTACCTTAAAGGAAAATTGCCCCTTCAAAAGCTGGGTCTTAGCTTTTGCTCTTTGATGGTAGGTTTTAAGGGGGGAAGGAGTGGTCTTTAAGATATACATTAAAATGTTGTCTTATTTAAGCATGAAAATTCTTTGAATTTGGGTGGAAATCCACTGATCACCCCTTGAATGTAAATATATTGAGCATTTAAACATTTCTCTTAAAATGTCCCAGGAGAAAGCTGGGCTTGGTGGCACAGGCCTGGATAGCCAGCACTCTGGAAAACTGAAGCAGGAGGATAATAATTTTGAGCTAACAAGACCCTGTTTCCAAAAAAAAAGTGAAATGGACTGAGCCTATAGCTCAGTGTTAAGACCCTGGATTCAATCCTTAAAATCAGTAACACACACATAAACACACACACACACACACACACACACACACACAGAGTCCAGTTGCTACTGTTCTCCTAGATTACAAATCACCTCTTTCTTCTCTTTCCTAGCCCCAAAATGATACATCTGTGGTGCTCATGCTACTTTTCCTATTCACCACCATTTTTGTGGAGCTCTCCAGCTCCATGTTTTTAAATACTTGAGATTTCGTCTTTTCCTGTGAGATCCATGTAAACACTTGAAGAGAACTGATTGCTTCACCTATGCTCTATTTGAAAAATAAATTGCCTGTCATATGTCACCGTGTTTACATACGGTAATACATTTTCAAGCAACATCCTGCATCAGTGTAATGGTTGCTGCCAGCACTTTTCACCACGTAGACTGTATTCAGTGTTCCACAAAAGAAAGAGTTGAGGCTATATCTGCCAAGGTTGACTTGGAAAGCTACAGTAGCACTCTGTGCACAGGTTGGCCCAGATAAATGGTTTTCTAAAATAACTGCAACAGTAGAAATAATTATCATGTTAGGACGGCAAGTTTAATGACTAACCAAATATAAAGCGAGAAGCCCATCTATGGGGGAAAATACCAGAAATTTTATAAATCTTTACCATTTATCATCCTTGACTATTGTGGGTTTTTCTTTAATGAAACTGTCAAGAGTGTGGTTTCTTTCAACATGAAAAGTAATACCAGTAATAAATTCAATTTTCCACTATATCAGGATTAGTTTAAAACTACAAGTTAATTTCTCACATGCTGCTAATTCAGCTATTCATTATAAATTAATCCATGTTATGGTACAAAGTTTTAAAAAGCATGGTTTTCAACCACAAGGTATTTACAAATACATACGGAGAGGTATACATGTGAAGTGCTACCCAGATTCCAACTGAAAAATGCCTTCTACATTGAAAAGACTTTAGTGACAAGTGGCTATATTCCCAGAACATAAGCATCTTATGGTAAAGATTCTTCATAAACAAGACTATTGTCCACTACTTATAACAGCTACTTGGATTTATTTCTTTTTTAGATATACAAGGGAACTTAGAGATCATCTAAGTCAGACACATCATTTTATGAGATGAAGAAATAAAGGTTCACAAAGGCTAAGCCACTTGCCCAGGGACACCCGGATGAATGCCATGGCAAAAACACCATCAAGATGCTTATCATCACTGGACCCTGATCCCACACCCCTCCCGTCAACCTTGCTGACTCGCCCTAAGCAGAAGGTTTCCCCCAGAACACAGTAGACAATTTAGTACTCAACGGAAATGACCTGTCTTGGTTTTGATTGAAACTTACTCTTTGCCATCTTTGTCCATCTGGGTATTCACATGGATGAGACTTTCAAGACTTTTGGCTCTATAAACACAGAAAAATTCCAATAAAACCCTGTATATTGCAATGAAATTGTGTGGTATCTTGAAAGGTCAGATACAATAAACATTCCCCAAGAATTGCTCATTTACTCTCATTGAATGAAAGAGCAGAAATCCTTCTGGGCAATTATGTCTGAACTAAATGTTCAGTGTGGAGAGTGCTAGCCCATCTGCTAATTAATTCCCATGCCAGAGGATGCAGTTCCCTTTCATCTAGTGATGGAAAGAATAAAACAAGCAATCCAAGAGATAGGATTCCCAGATTAGAGACAAATGCTTTTACCTTTTTTCTGTTTGTTCTGCCTTCCGATTTGCTCTGAAGAGACCATCAAGTCCTTGATTTCTTTAAATATATTCATTAAAAATTTCATCAGTAATAATGACAGATACTCAACTCTATAAAAACAGATCAGTTTACATATAAAACAGGAAATAGCTGTTGAGAAAGCTGGTGAGAAGGATGAACTTTGATTCTTGAATTTGCTTGATTCCGAGCAGAGACTCAAAATTAAATTGCAGATGTTAGAGAAATACAGTAAAAGACTTAATAAACTGGGGATCTACAAGGCACAACAGGTCTACAGATGTGTTGTGTTGGATGTGTTTGCATTCTGAATGTGAGTCAGTGTTTACAGAGATGGCAGGTCACGTGGCTGCCGCCCTGGATTTTTGGGCTCTCCCGCAGCAGAGACCCAAATTCCTATGTGGGAACCCTCAGGGGCTGCTGAGAAGCGGCCAGGTGCTTTTGACAGGGCAGTTGCCCTTCTTGCCATGGTTCCACCACTACCTATGTCTCCCATGGTCGGCCACCTCCACTGTCTCCTCTGCCTTCTGTGACTCTTGATTTAAAACCTCCTCTCTTTGTAAGTGAGGTAACCGAAAAGCAGCTAACAATGCTTCATCAGTAGTCCTACAGATCATCGGCACCAGAACAAGATATGAACACCGTTATGCCACGAGTCTCCAATCAGTTGCTTCACCTGACATTTTCTTTATTTTCTCCTTTATTGTTTGGTTCCTGCCAGTTTATTTGGGTAGCATACTTAGTGCTCGCTTCACCAAGACATATACTAAAACCATTGTTATGGTGGATACACCATGTCACCTTGAGAATAGAGAAATTTAGAAGCTTAACTAAGTGACTCAGCAGAGGGCCATGGTCCTCACTTTGTGAACATCCTGAGCTTGAGGAAGAGGAAGGCACAGAGATGATGTGGGCAGATAGCCTGCATACAATATAAAGGAGGAAAAGAGGCTTGCTTTCCCCCTTTTTTTACTCTTGTTGCTTTTGCTGTCTTCTGCTGCCTTGGACTGTTGCCCCTGAGCCATGCCACCCTGCCTTGGAGCCAGCTGATTACGGACTGGAACTTCACAAACCATGAGCTAAACAAACCTTTCCCTTCTAAGGGTGTTGGGTATTCTGCCTCAGCAATGAGAGAAAAATAACCAAGACAACTGTTTAGCATACTTCATAACAGAGATAACTAAAATTATACACACTGTTTCTGCCTCCATTATTTGTTTTTCTTTCCTACTATATTTTCAGTTTTACAATTATAAATGGTTCAAAATAAATAGATAATGTTAACTAAGATATTAGTGGGTTTTGAAATAGTCAAACTAAAAGTATTTAGTACTCAAACCAAACTGTAATATAAATGCATTAATATTTCGGGAAGAGAAATGTGGTCATTCATATAATTGCTTTAGTAAGATAATGGAGTATGAAAATCAAAGACACTTTAATATTGGTATCTTCAGACTTTAATAACCATTCACAATAACAATGAAGTGATTTTTCCTGCAAGCTTTTTATCTAAGGCTTATAAGATATTTTTGATTAGCCTGGTATGTGGTTCTCCTGCTCAAAGACTAGATACTGCTCAGAGAAAAAATACAAGTAGTCACAATGTATAATTCAGTAAGAAAACAAAATGACAAAAAAACCCTAAAATCTTACCTGTTCAGGCTTTTGTTCATTTTGATGATATTATCCAATTCTTTACTTTGGGAAAAGAAAAAAAATCTCACATCACTACATGCCTACCCAGAGTCAAAGGGCAGATAAACCTTAGAATAGTGCTGAGTTATCTGAAAATAACAGAGGTGCCACTAGAGCCCTGATTATCCTTCAAGGCTGCTCTTCAAGGCCAGTCTCCCTTCAAAGAAGCCTTCCCTCCTGCTCCAAATGAACTTTGTTGGATCTCTTGCAGGATTTCAGGTATTTGGTATATCCTTTATGGACTGTCGTGCACTACACTTGTAGTATAACAGTTGCTCACTTGTCTTATGTTCATGCTCCTGCAGCAATTTTGAATTGAAATGCAATTTTACATTGTATCCTCTTCAGTCTTAAATATAAAGTCTTAAGTAGATACTCCATAGCATTTTAATTATGTCAATAAATACAGACATAATATCTTTGCACAGTGTACTTGCACATAAAATGGATACTAGAATGTGCTTGCTCATCTCTACGTCTGGATTCTTGAACTCTACCACCAACTCATTTCAGATCAGCTAAATGTGCTAGGCTATTTCCTATTTGAGAACTTCAGAGCCCTTTTGGTTGCTCTTTCTGGAGCAACCTATGTAAGCTAAGCATCTGGATTCAGAGATTTCCCTGAGACACGTGGGCCCAGCTCTCTCCCAGCCAGGCGTCCCTGAGATTGCTCTTGGTTGCTCCTGTTCATTCCTCCTCAGTGTGTCTTCTCCCCAATGCTCTCCCCCTCTTCCGCTCACCCCCACATCTTTCCTCTCGCCTTCTCACTTAGTCTTTTCATTCACAAATCTTGGTTCTCTCCTCTTGCAGCTCTCAAATTACAGGTTTTCCAGCATTTCTCAATGTCTCTTTTCTCCTGAGTGATCTTCAGTGTTGACCAGGAGGCTGTGGGACCTGGACACTCAGTGGTGACACTCTGAGGCTCCTGAGCTGGGGAGCACCTTCACTCCAATCTGGAGCTCTCTATTTATTCATTAGTGACCCTCGGTGAGTTGCTCTCAATTTTCCATTGGGGAAATTGGGAATAGTAATCACACTCATCTCAGAAGAGAACTGGTAAGTTAATGAACATAGAGTGCTCAGCATGGTTCCTGCCAAATCATAAATTCTCAATTAATTTTGTCCATTATCATAAATAGAACCTTAATGTTTAATTTAATAAATAGTTGCTATACTAATTTTAACTGAATTTAGAGATATTAAAATATTATATTATCCCTAGCAATATAGAGTGGCTGGGTCACTTATATGCAACATAACATTATCCTCAGGATAGCTGTCTTGGGCAGTCTTCGAGAGATCCTAGAAATATGTAAACAGCCATCACACAGCTGAATTCCTTTAAGTAATCTTACATATTCAGTTATAGGATTGAGAATAAATTTGCTGAGAATAAACAGTAAAATACAAACTTGCTACTCCTGATTTTTAAAAAAATCGATTAATGCTCAATATTTGTGTGGGACAAACTCTACCCAGACCCCTGACCTGGAGATCTATTCTTGTTTCTCACTCGAAGTTCTACCTGCCAGCTCTGAGGCTGCAAACCTGTTTGGGCCCAGAGAGAACGAACAACCTAAGAGTCCTATAAAGTTTTGCCCCAGACCTTTCGGACTGGCATGAGTCACAACAATGAGGTTCCCAGGATCTGGGATTGTTCATGTTTATCACCAGACAATTAGCATAAGCCATGAGAAGCACACTCTGTGGTAAACTGTATAAAATGGAGACTGTATTCTAAATGAAGAACTTGGGCTTTTAGAATGACTGTAAATTGATAAGAAGCTTGGATATTAAGTTCCACCATTGCATTGGCAACACATTAAATGCTCTTAATCAGATTATCAGTCACATTCTATTCCACAAAGAGCAATTTGGGTAAATAAAGCCATTCCTATTCCCAGTGGACAGTCCATAGTACATTATTCCTGGTCCATATCAAAGCAGCACTTCTCTCTGTGATGAATGTATGTGGCTGTGAAATTTGTGCATGATGGCTAGTGAGTGGGGACAGAAGGGAGTCAGGTCAAGAACTGCTGCTGTCATTGTTTTTGGTTTATACCAAACAATCATTTCCCATAAGCATCACTCATCTCTCCTTCAAACATTCTAACCATCCCCCAAAAAGCTGTCCGGTCTCTGTTGAAAACAAATATTACCTCAAACACAAGTAAATTAAGCGATCTAGGAACTTAAAGGAGAGAGAAATGGAATTGAAACATGAAGAATACTTTCTGTTCTCCTGCTGCGTGCAGAGCTCCTACTGGATTATAGATTTGCACCAAAATCCAAGGTTCCCTTTGTTTCTTCTTTTCTGCTCTTTTGACTGAGACAACAATATCTAGTAACAATCTTATCATTACCAAATTGCATTGGACACAGAAAAAAATTTGTTGGTTTCGGATTTAAACCATGGAGTATTTATCCTCAAGGTTTTCTCACTGCTCATCATGGTTTTACCATAAGCTGAAATATAAATGTCTCCTTTAGACAAGGCAGCATGTCAGACACTGCAAATGACATCTGGTGAATAAGAAAAAATATCTACCCTGAAAATTATGAAGACAGGGAAGATGTCACATTTACTTACACAAGCAGCACAAAACAAAGCAGACATGATTAGGCATCATAAAATATAAATAGTGGGGCTCAAATCACTTAGACAGGCAAAAATTCACATCTCACTGGACCACTCAGGGAAGACTCCACAGAGGAGGTGGTATTTGATTGGGTTTTGAAAGATGTAGGACCTGGATGGACTGACATAGCAGGCTTGAGGCTGGAGAAGGTTGCAGTGTGGATGGAAGAGCATAAATGGAAGCAGGTATCTGGTAATCATAGAAAAAAGCAATCTGGTTTTTAATGTAGGATAAATATATGCATTGGTCAGAAATAACCAGAACATTAGGCTGGAGCCAAGTTAGCAAAGGGTCTGAATGAGATTATGTATAAGGGACAATGGGGAACCAGGTAGTAGTTTGGGAACAGAAATGTACAGAAAAAAACTGGCATTTTGGATAGAAACAGCTTAGATGAAGGAAAGGCTGAAGGAGTGTAAGAAAATCTGAGTAGCTACTGTAATTATCTCCATAGAAATCAATGAGCGTTTGAACAGAGTGAGGCCATTTGTGCATGAGAGACCTCTTAGACATGTAGCTCATATGTGCTACACAGTGGGGGAAAGAGGGAAAGAATCGAGAGTGATCCCAGAATCTTGAGCCTATAGGAAGCAAAGAATAAAAGTCTGGAAATAGCACCTTTTCGGGTAAGGAAGTTGAACATGGCCTAAGACATCCTAAGTGAGGTTTGGGGAGATAGCTAAGGAAAGGCCTGGGCCAGCAGCACAAATGCAGGACTGAAATCTGGAATGATATTAAGCAGCTGAGACCCCCCAGGATAAGAAAAATCATCAGAAGGAAAATAAGAGGACGAATGTCCATAAATGTCAGTGCCATCTATCATTCAAAGGTACTTAGGCAGAGACTATGATGCTTTCTTCCTCTAAATTATAGGTAATAAAGAGCATGACAGATTTTTTCATAATTGGGACTCTTAAAGGTATCAGTAGGCATTTTCAGAGCACACAGAAAAGGAAAGATCAAGCTCATAAGCTCGGCGATCTCACCCCTTGTTAGTTTTCTGAAGTGAGGTTGCCACCTTGATGATGTCATCAAGATCCTGAGTCCTTCAAACAACAGAAAAAAGGAGACAGGTCAATAGACAGTACAGCTAGCTTTGAAGCAGGTATAATTTCACATTTGTTTCTAGTAAAGCAAATGATAGTCCATGTCCTCTTCATGAATTAGAGTGTAGTAGAATAATAAAATCGTTCTATCACACTGGCTCATTTACCACTGACGCAAACACATGTACACACACATACACACACACACACACACACACACACACACACACACACCCTCTTTGTCATCCCACCTGGGTGCTAGCTCTGCCATCTAGTGCTCACTGAAATAACTACATTTTCTCCTAAGGACTGCTATTAATGGCTCCTGCATTCCAAACTTTAAAACCTGGAAAAGAAAACCCACTAATTGCACAGGTAAATGCAGAAGTAAGTTCAGTAGCTTGTCTCCAAAACTCAAGGACAATTAATCCACAAGGACAGACAATTAGTCCCTCAAATGATGTGAAGGTGTCTGTCTTCTCCAGTTCCAAAGGAAAAGGAAGTACATTTTAAACTATGGACTAGGTGGAAACATCTGAGACATAAAGGGCTTGGACCCATGGTAATCTCCCTTAACGTGTAATTGTTTGATCAATCTTACATGCCTATATCTGGTTATCAAATCACTTTGAAGATAACAATATGTAATAGAACAACCATTGTTAATTTCCCACCACCTTGTTTTGAAATTCTGTATCATTTTTATTGTTCTATACTGTTTTGTTTATATCTTTGTTTTATTTTGTTTTTGTCCTTTTTAAATAAAAAAGAGGAAAAGAACAATTAATGAAATCCACATAGGTTCCCCTATAACGAAGACAAATTTTTAAACAAATGTTTCACAGAGGGTCAACAGGGTTCTTGAAGAAAGGATTTTGCCATCAGGTTTGGCAAATATAACCTACTTTTGGTGCTTCAGAACACACAAGCGTGGGCTCTGTGTGTTCTGAAGACTGTGAAAAGTCTTACTGCAAAGGACACTATTTAACTGTCTTTCCTAAATGTTCCATTAAACCATGATTTACAGTAAAGTCTTTATTTCACAGAACACACATTGACATCGTGTGTGGCACATGGAATGGTTTGGAAAATGTTGAGCTGCACTTTAATTTCCTAGATACAAAAAAAAATTTCCTCCCAAAGGTAAGGTATATCCATGTGGTGTGTTTCCAACCTGAATTCTTCTGAGAATCAAAGTAGATAATCCAAAAAAAAGTGTCAATTTTGAACTTCAAAACATCTCTCACATGCAAATCTGATTTATTTCACTCAGGAGTATGGTCTCTAGTTGCGTCCATTTACCTATAACAGTCTCAAGTTTATTTTCTTTAAAGCTAAGTAATATTCCATCATATAAAAATACCACATCTTTTTTATTTATTCCTCAGTTGGTAGGCATTTGAGTTGTTTCCAAGATTTAGCTATTATAATTTATGCAGCTATAAACATGGGTGCACATATATCGCTGTGGAATGATGTTTTCAATTCTTCTGGGAAAATACCCAGAAGGGGAATAGGTGGGTCTAATGGGACCCCTAATCCTAGTTTTTTGAGGAATCTCCACACTGATTTCCACGTTGGTTGCACCAGTCTACACTCCCATCAGCTGTGGAAAAAAAAACTCCTTTTCCCCTGTTGTCTCCCTAGCATAAGAAACTGCAAGAGTAAATAAGATCCAAAAGGTACAACATATGTTATGCAAGGGAAAGAAACTGCTCAAAAAGCAAGAACAATTGGGATAAGGGAAAAGAGAAAAGAAGGAAGGAAAATATATACACGCAAGATAGCTAAGATAATTATACTACCAATTTCCATTCATTGAAAGGAACAGTTAGTGCTTATATTGTTTGATCATTTTGCATGCCTATATCTGGTAATCTGAGCAACTACTTTGGAGATAACAAGATGCAATATAATAACCATTGTTAATTTTCTAGTATCTTGTTTTGAAATTGTGTATTGTTTTTATTCAGTTTTTATTCTGTAAAATAAAAAAATTCTCAGTTTAAAAACTTGCCCACCAGAAATAGTACAAAGAATCTATAATTGAGATCATATCAAAATTAAAAATCTGCACAGCAAAGGAGACAAAAGAGTGAAAAAATAGCCTACAGAATGGAAAAATTTTTGCCAGCTAGTCCTTACAGAAGGCTAATATCTAGACTATATAATGAATTCAAAATATTATATCTCTCAAAATAAAAGACCCAGTCAAAAATGGATAACTGAAATGAATGGACAGTTTTTAGAAAAGGTACAAATGGCCAATAAATACATTTAAAAATGTTCAACATCAGTGGCCATTAAATTAAAACAACACTGAGATTTCATCTTGCTCAGAAAATAATGGCAATTATTTTATTTATCAAGAAATCAAATAATAACAAGTACCAGAGAGGCTGTAGGCAAATATGAACACTTCTACATTGTTTGTGGGCATGTAAACTTGTACAGCCACTATGGAAATCAGTACAGATATTCCTCAAAAAAATTAAAACTACAAATTCACTTAACACAGTTATTCCCTTTCCAGGTATCTTCCCCAAAAGAATTAAAGACATTGTACATTACAGTGGTGCCTGGATACCCATATTTATGGTAGCATAATTCATGATAGCTAAATCTTGGAAGGAGCCTATATGTCCGTCAACAGACGAATGATAAAGATGCGGTATTTATATGCAATGGAGTATGTACCACTCTGCCAGAAAGAAGGATCAACTTGACTCATTTGCAGGAAAACTAAACTAGATAGGACACACAAAACAAGAGGTACAAATCAAGACTGTCATCAAGAGACCAGATATTGGCAGATGTCACTTTACCCAGAGGAATCAACACAATTTGTGAGCCTGTCCCTGATGCTACGGCGGGAACTGGCCATGACTTTTTACAGCCAGCACTAGGCAAAGCTGTTGCGGCACAAATTCAGCTCAATGACTGAATTTGCACTTGTTCACTTATACACCCACACCGACTATGTCACAGAGCTCAGGGCAAGTGCTGGGAATAAAGAGATGAACATGCTTTCCTTCCTCCGAGGGATTTAATCTTGTTCTGTTACCATGTTCAGATAGTTTTGATTGTTTTCTAGTGCAAAGTTTAGGATAAAAATACAAGGAACAAAATTTTGTAAGTACCTATAACAGTATTTATTACCCACTATGTGGAAGTAAGCTGGAAAACTGATTTTTTCTATTTGAATATTTTGTACTTTCAAACTGTTCTAATAATGCATAATTTCTCATTGCTACAATTATATCTATATAATTGATATATATATATATATGGAGATATAAAGATAGCAATAGAGATATATATAATTGTACCTTATGCTTCTTTCAGTAGAGCGTTTGGTTTCTGTGGATATACCAAGTTTAGGTGGAGATATCTGCCTGCAATTTTAAAGGTAAAGTCTGTTAGGTAAGAAAACACATCTCTGTTAAATTCAAATTTATAAGAAGTCGCTTATGTTCAGAAAGATTGACATGTGTTAGAAACACAACTATTTGACATAACAACTTTTCCTGAGTTCTTTGGGCTGGCTGAAGCTCAACTATGTCATATTTAAAAATTTAAAGAATCCAATATATTAATTTTACAATTTTACATATTTCTAAACTACAGGCTGTACCTGTTAATAGTTTTTCCATGTTTATTTGTTTGGCCTCCATTCATCAGAGCATTTTCATACTAATTTCTATTAAATAATGGGATAATATTTGAAAATATCGACAACCTTTTTGTCATTAAGCATCAAAGAGATGATGCTTTTCTTAAGGATTTATTCCATTTGAGCATCATCAAAAATATTTATTCGGATAAGACAGGAAGTAAGTCTATATTTCACACATACCCGCCCTGTTGAAAATTACCATTCTGAGCTGACAGCATTAAATTTTATGATGCTAGGTTCTGTTGCAACAGATAATACAAGGCCTTCCTATGCACTTCTAAGTATCTGGTTGACCTACTTACACATTCCTGCTTGTTCTCAAGCTAGTTTTTTGTTCTCTTGAGGACATTTCATTAATTACATAGGAAACACTTCTCTTTCATATTCTTTCATTAAAATCATCTTGCTGTAAGTAAAGTAATCAGGGTTTAAACAACACACCAAGTTATCCTAATTTTATTTTTTAGATCACTGCTGAAAAAAAATTAGTGGTGAAAGCGGATTAGACCAATTCCTGTAAAATTTAGCTTCCTTTGAATCAAAACGAGCTGACTGTGTTAGTGTCACTGACTGTAGGTTAGAATTTTGGTGGTACAAATAATTTATTTTAGCCCTTTAAAAACTCCTGTTCAAATTGAGATTTAATTGTTCAATGCGATAAGTGTAAAAGGAAAAATCAGGTAAACTAAAAAGCTTGAGAAGTTATTTTTAGGAGATAATTATAACTATTGTACAAATGAAAAACCATAATCTAATCTATACTATTAATGAGTTCAGTGAAGAAATATTCTCTTGACTCATTTAAAATAACTATGCTGTCATCCTCAGAACAAACTTCCAAAGATCCTGAGAAGTGTCACTGAATAGAAGTTTAATTTTACCCCAATAGGACAGACAGCTACTGCTGTACACGGGCCTGCTTCACAGTCAGCACTTTCTAGCTGGATACCCTCTCACTAAAGAACAGTTCTGCAATTGTGCCTCATTGAAGAATAGTTCTACAATTGTGTCTTACACTGTGTCAAAAAAATCACACCAAGAAGCACAAGTACAAAAGAATCAAAGGCGGGCAATCAAGCAGATCTAATGTATTCAGTCTTTGCAATCTCACACTAATAATGGAAATGTGGAAGTTACATCTTTCAAAATGGTTCAAGATTATTAAACAGCTTAACAGGAACACATGGGAGGGCTTTCAGGTCTCTGAGTTGGTGTCTGAGTATTAATAATAGAGTGGCAAAGATTTGAAGTGGAAAAGCAAGTTTGTTTTTCCCGATCCTGAGATGTTAATTAGGAAATCGTTCAAAATTTGTATAGTTTGAAATAAATTGAAAATCCCTTAGCTAAAAATATTAAAGAACAACCCAAAATTTTTCTGACATACTTGAGGATCTGAGAAGTAACATAAAGTTTTAAGAATATGTTTTATCAGAAGTGTAGCTCTTAATAATAAATTTAACCAAAAGTGAATATAAATCATACATATACATATATGTTTTAAACATTTAATCTTTTATATTTTATGTTTTATGTGTTTAATATGTTTTATATTTATATTATAGCTGTATAAATCTTTAATATAATGACATTATATAATTTATATTAAATATATTCATATTATAACCATATATTTGTATATTATAGAATACTTATATTTATATTAAATATAATTTATATTTCAGACATATAAGATATGTATGTCCTATATATATACATTTGAAGCTAATATGTAAGAAGTCTGGGCCAAATACTTCTTGAACATGAATATGATTCCATTTATACATTAAAGATGTATTTCCATAAGATAACATGCCTCAGGATTGTAAAGCAAACATAAATGCACAGTTGTACTGACAGATAAAATAGAAAAAGCTCTATAAATGCTGCATTAATAAATGTGCACCCAAATCATACCCATGTTTTTCATGAAGCAGGTAACAATTTCTTTTCTCTCATTTCCCTCGAACTTAATTCTGGCAAGAAATCCTGAAGCGTTAGGTCTTACCTATTCTCCTGTCTCAGCTGCTTTGGAGAAGCAACAGGAGAACTGGGCTTTGGTGGTATTGGAGGGTGAACAGTTGGGTTCCTTTAAAACAGAAAACAGCAGTTTATTTCACCATTGAAACATAGTGGATTTTAACATCTATTAACTAAATGCATGTATTGCTTACATGGAAATATCTCTTATATCTTACAATCCCTATTTAAGGGACCTGAAGTGGCAGAATTCATTGAGTATGAACTTCAAATATGTCATATATTTAAGATATGGGTATTTTTAAAGTCCATGCAATCAGATTTTTGGGAATTCTGTCCATTTTAACTATAGTTTAACTATGGTATATTCTTCAAATACCATACATAATATTTTCTGTATATTTAACTCAAATCATGGCATTTTGATTCAGCAGCATGCGAGCACAGTGAATGATTCTGGGGCATTAACATATAAGCTTCTTTAGGAATTATGTCAGCTGTAAGACAGCTATGACAACAGCAAGGGAGGTTTTCAATTTCACAGACCTCAAGGTAAACTTGAGCAGAAACTTTTAATTAAATCTGATTTAAATTCTGTCAGCATAGGTCAGTTTGATGCTAGCAAGGTATAAAATATAGTCAGCTCAAACCTTCCACTGAAGCACCAACATAGTCTCTGAGTTAGCGTGATATGGTGATCGAGGAACTGGAGATGAGCACTTTTGTGCCCATGTGGGATTGTATCAGCACCTTATCAAGGGCATGCTACCACCAACCCCCACCCTGCCTTCCACAACCACCACCATTTCAAAGGTTCTCTATTGTTAAGATAAACTCTGCAGCTAGTAAAACTACCCAGGTGACAAGGACTCCACAGTGCCTTGCGGCCTCTGTAGTGTGCTGGGTACAGTCAGGTTGCCTGAATTGTCAGCTATGTGACAATGAGTTAACCTGATTTTGCTTCTTCATCTACAATAATCTTTCTGATAGGATTGTTGGAGTGTTGTCAGGACTGAATAAGACCATGGCTTTATTCAATAAGTATTTATTGGTAGCTTTCTACATGAAACATACTCTCTGAGGTAGATAACATTCCTGCTCTCAAAAGGCTTTCAATGTGCAAATAAGTATGTGTTACAGGGAGAAAAGTGCTATGTAGAAAAACAAAACAAAATGAAGAGATAGAATGAGGGACGATGCATGTTATTTTATTTCGAGTGGCTTGGGAAAGCCTCTCTGTATGGTGAAATTTGAGCTGAGATCTGCAAGAACTACTAGTGATTCCTCAGGCTACCAGAGGAAGAGGCTATAACTATGGGACTATGGGTGTCATGATCCTGGAGATGGTATGTGACATCTGAGACTGGATGAGACTCCCAGGGGAGTCAGGGTAAGCAGAGATGAAAAGAGGGCCCACCGTTGGGTCCCCAGATCCTGCAGTATTTCAAGGTCAAGCATAGGAGAAAGAAACAACAAAAGGGTCTGAGGAGGAGTGCCAAGAAGAAAAGAAGAGAAAGACAAGGGCTCAGCATCCTGGAAGCCAGCTGAGAAAAATGCTTTGAGGGAATAATTGGCCTCCTGTTGAGAGACCAAATTAAACAAGGGATGAGAAATTAGCATGGCTTTGGCCACATAATGGTCATTGCTAATCCTGAAAAGAGCAGTTCGTGAAACATTGTGGAAAAAATATTAGAAGAGTGGGTTTGGGGGAAATGGGAAACAAGGAATTAGAAGTCTGAAGCAGGTGCTTTGCAGAGAAGAGCGAGGAGAGACTTGGTGGGTCAAGGAAGGTCAGAACTACAAGATCTGACGACCGGGATGACCGGGTGAATTACAAGGCAGGAGAGTGGTGGGGGACTGCCACATAGATGTTGCTGAGAAGCGGAGGAGCCCAAAGCACATGTGAGGGCTTTGGTCCTCGGTAGAGGCACAGAGCTCAGGCACTGTAACAACAATGCCAGGGATAAGATGGATACAGCTTAGCTAAGTCAGATGAGAAAGAGCAAAATGAAAGACGGACAATAGGAAACAAGGAGCTAGATCTTGCAAGGGGGCCAAGAGAGGGAGGGAGGGAGGAGGAGCGGGGAAGGGGATGAGAAAAGAATTAAGCTGTGTTACACACATGTATTAACTCCCCACAATGAATGTAATCATGATGCCCTGCAAACATGTCCTAATAAAAATTAAAAAATAGAAAAGGAAAGTGGACCCAAGAAATGTACTATGATGATAGTAATAAGTCATCACTAGATGGGATTGCTGTATGCCAGAATCTTTCCTAAGTACTTTACATGTATTAACTCATTTAATCCTTAATGCATTCCGGAGGTAATTACTGTTTTGCTTCCCATTTTTCAGATGAAGAGACTGATGTGCAGAAGAGGAAAGAATCCCAGGGATATACCCTGTAAGGATCAGAGTGGGAATCTGAACCAGGAAGCTGGCTCCATCAGCCCACCCCCATGCTCTACCGCCTCTCAGGGATCCTTGGGCACCGCCTATGGCTCAGCTGAGGTTAGCACTCCTGGAATTCAAATAGGGCCATTGGCATTGTTTTCCCTTTCCAGATTCAGCTGCTTTGAGAAGAGAATGCACAGGGTCATACCGAGTTACATTTACAGATTAGCCAAGTGAGTATGGCACAAAGAATGCCGGCACGGAGTGGAAGGGTGTGCAAGGAAGGGATCCCAGTGAGATGCTGCAGGGTGTGAGATGCGCAGGCAAGGACATGAGGAGCGAGCGGCTGTGAAGAAGACAGTAGAATCCAGGGCCTGGTGGCTATGGGGGAATGATACAGCCTAGAGGACTGGAGAGAGGCAAAGTGGGACAGGAAGAGGGAAAGCTTTGGGGCTGGCATTTGGGGGAGTATATGGTTATGCACAAGGGTGAGGTTGGTGGGTGGCTGAGTCAGGGTGAAGGATAAGAACACTGCAAAGGATTCAGGGATGTGAGAGGCCAGGGTAGGGGTAGGGGCTCCGTGTGGACACTGAAATTGCCAAGCATCAGCATGGAGGTGAGTATTTGTGACAGACAGACATGGCACCAAAGTCTTCATAGAACAAGAGTGAGTGACTCAGAGATCTTCAGACTTCGGGAAGGAGTCAAAGTGGACAGAAAGTGTCAACAAAGACCAAAGGAGATGCATGCCCTTCCTCAGGCTTTGGGGTAGGTGAGACTGGGGAAAGACAGTCCTTCCTGGAAGCAGGGCTGCAGCAGCAAGTGTGGGAGAATCCACATAAAGGTCCCTGAGAAGGGGCTGAGGAGCTCAGGGCATTGGGGAGGATGGATGTGCAGAAGAAGGCAAGGACTGGAAGGTCAGGATAACAGTAGGTTGGGTGAGGCTCAGGACATACGGCGTCTGTAGGAACGGTCCTGACAATAGTCTTACAGCGACCCACAGGCACAGCCATGGGGACATGATGGATCGGTCCTGAAGACTCACTAGGCCAAGGTGGTGAGGTTCTGGGTAATGGGCAGTGGAGCAGCAGAGCACGGAGCACAGTAGGTCTCCTGAATCTTGTTTTGATAGTAGCTTTGAAGCCAGATGAAGGACACAAAGCACTAGAATAATTTACTGGGAAATAGTCTCCCCCTGTTGGCTTAGTGCTAGATTCTGCAGTTAAAGATAAAAGCCAACACATTGGGTACATCGATCATAGTCTTTGGTGTGTTTGTGCAGATTAGCTGATTACAAGTTTTCCCTGCAGGAGAAGAGGCAAAGCGGAAGGAGGTGGTAAGTCCTGGGTAATAACGGGCTGCACAGGGCTCTGAGTGTTGAGGCAGGAGTGCGGTAGCAAGAGGAAATGTGGGGTGACAGAAAGGAGAAATGGGCCACTGCCAAGCTCAGTTTACGTCAGAATCATGTGGATGAAGTGCTAAATTTATTTCATGATAGAACAGCCCAGGCCTCAAAGAGGAGGGTGAATACTGACTGGGTAGAAAGGTTGGATAAAGACAAGGAGATCGGAGATGGTTTGGGGGCACGCAGGAAAGAATGGTGGATGTAAGGTTGTAAAGGACAAGGAAAGCAGTGTCAGTTTAGGTGAGGAGTTTGCACCCTGTTGGGCAGGGGCAGGCAGTGACAGGCTGACTCCAGCTCACCCCCAGGAGCTTTCGCTGGGATCTCTGCAATGACAACCGCAGATGACAGAGCCCAAGCTGGGTGAGACAGAGGGGATGAGAGAAGTCATTCATGCCGTGCCAGGAGCACAGTGCCATCCAGGCGGGGGTACTGAAGTGGAAGAGCCAGGCCGGAAGCTGTGGCCTGGCTACTTTGGTCAGAAGGAAACAAGGGATACTTACTGGAATGATTCTGATTGAATTCTGATTTGGGGCACAACGCGTAAGCTTGGGAGAGATGACCCAGCTCTCCCCTGTGCCCTTGCCTACACCTCAGGAGGGCTTGGCAAATCTGTGCCGGCACGGTATTGTCTGTGATTCTTAAGAATAGTCTTGACAAATAAAATTGCAGCGTTCAAAAGAAACACGTGAAAATGCACAGATTGCAGCCAAAGGCCAGAGGTAAAAGGTAAAAGAAATAACCCCATGAAAAAGGCTGTTTAGATTATTTCATTTGCACAAACTGCTGTAAAGAGCACTTTTTTTCAGCATGGCTTTTTTTTTTGGATAGTGCACTTGGTTCTGTGACTTATTACAGCACGAGTCTAAGTTCCACCAAGAATAATCCACCCTCATCTTTAATTGTGAGTTTTGCTTTTACTTTTTACTGGACTCAGCTTTCAGAGTCCCTAAATGGTTTTCATTTCAACAGTGGCAAGACAGATGTAATTTATATTGGTCAACCCTCAGGATCTTGTTAGCTTGCATACATTACTCCCAGGTGCTCACATACATTATTTTATTCAATTTACCCATGTAACCTGTGGGGTGTGTATTAATTTTTATTATTTTCAGGAAGTTGGGTAATTTTCCCCAGATCCACTTTCTGTAGGTAGCTCAGCCATGGTGTCAATCCCATCTTTGTGATGTCAAACTCTATGCTTTTTCTCTGTATCATGCTGTATCCAATCAACACTCTTGTAGGTATTTTAAATGAAAATCTATTTTGCTCTGAAACTGTTCCTTGCCTAAAATATTCAACAAGCTCAGTGAGCATTTATTCCATAACAGCACCAATTATGTCAGGGCAGACAGCACTGTACGGGCAAAACTGGACCTTCATGAGCAGGAAAAGGTTTAGTGCGTGCTTCTGAAGAGTTTACACAATGCCAGGCCATGTTCAAAAGAATGGTCACTCAATGATGTATCATTATCCAGCAGTCAGAGGCCATTTCAATAAACACAGTTAACGGGGCATACACTGGACTCGAACTCCAGAGACATAGATCCAGGCTTAGCTTTGCAACCAATATTCTGCTTGACCCCAGAAAGGGCACTAATTCTCCCTGAACCTCTTTTTATTTATCTATAAAAGACAGACATAAGTGTGGATCTTTGAATGAAAACCACTATCTTCCCAGGAGAGGGCAGAGTTATTGCAAAGGATCCCCAATTCCACAAGGCCCTGAGCACCTCCTACAGATTAAATGCCTTGACATTCATGTCCTATACTTAGCAAATGTATCTAGATGCTGCTAAGGTTTAAACAATTTTAAATTAAGGCTGGATCTAGAAGGACATAAATTGGTTATATGGTTCTGATGTGGATTGTCCCCTGAAAGTTCACATGTTGGAGGCTTGGTCCCCAATAGTGGAGCCTTTGAGAGGCAGAGTCTGGTGGGAAGTGGTTAGGGCACAGGGTGTGCTGGCTTGGAAGGGACTGAACATGTGATTCTTGGAGGATCCCAGTTAACAAGAGTGGGTTGTTACAGGAGAGTGAGCCTACACCCTGCATCCTTCCCAGCCCTACACTCTTGCCCTCTCACACACACTCTTGCCATGATGCTATTCACCAGAGGCTGAACAAATGAGGCTGCTTGGTCTTGAAATTCCAGCCTCCAAAACTGTGAGTTAAATAAATCCCTTTTCTTTTTAAGTGCTCAGCTTTGGGCATTTTATTATAGCAACAGAAACACCCTCATACAGAAAAGACACAAAGCGATACACATTTTTAAATCTTAAGTCATAGGAGCTTTTGGACCTTAGATTTTCCTCAGATACATATAGCAGAAACAGTCCTATAATTTTCACTAGAACTGAAAAATCTTTTAGCATTAAAAAGGAATCTATTCAAAATAGATTGTAGACCTATATAAAAAAACAACACTACAAAACTTTTACAAGAAAGATTGAAGGAAATTTTTATGACCACTGTTTAGGCCACGAGTTATTTAATATGACATGAAAAGCATTATTCACTTAGCAAAACTTGAAAATGGAATTTTGGCAAATTAAAATAACAATGTTATTTAAGATTCTAAGTCTTAAGAAATACATTGTTAAGAGAAAATACAAGCCTTGGGCTGGAAAAATATTGGTAAATCACATATGTAACAAAGAGCTTGCAAACAGACACACCTTTAAAAAACTCAAAACTCAATGATTGTACTAAATAGCATAAAAATAGGCAAAAGGTTCAAATTGGAACTCCACCAGAGAAGATGTACACACGAAAAATAAATACATGAGAAGAGGCTCACTACCATACCTCTGGGAAGATGCAGCTTAAAACCATGATAAGACAAACTATATACACCTATTAAAATGGCTACAATAATTTTTAAACTGAAAATATTAAGTGATGTTAAGGAAGCATAGCAACGAAAAATCTTCTACATTGCCAGTGGAGCTATAAAATGTGAGCCTCCCCCAAAAAACTGTCAGCCACTCTGAAAATAGTTTGGCAGCACTTTTTAAAGTTAAACATACACTTACCATATGACCTAGCAGTCCCACCTGTAGGCATTTGTTCCAGAGAAAAAGATACATATATTAACATAAAATCTTGTTTGTGAACATTTAAAGCATGGTTACAAACAAGCTAAATGTCTTTCTACTGGGGAATGGATAAATGTGCACATTCTTACAATGGAATACTACATAGCAATAAAAAAAGAACTATTGATACACACAACAGCATAGCATATGTATAGATTCAAGAAGCAGTATGCTGTGTGGTTCTTTTCAGGTGACACTCTACAAATAACTAAGAGGAAAAAGTGATAAGAGGACAAAGAAGTACCGAGTTCCCCTGTGCCGAGTATAAGGACCATCCTGAGAAAACGGTCTTTGCACACTCTACTTCCACTCCCCTCCCCGCCCCCTGGCATCTGCAAAGCGGCACAGCCAGGCCCCCCTGTCTCCCAGAGGCTTCCTGCTGCAAAGCCATTTCCCCTGCCGCAGCACCGTGCAAACCTCCCCACCTCTACTCCTGGATGTGCACCAGGTCTGCCAGGCATAGCAGGAAAGAAACCTGATTTCTGTCACTGACACTAAGATCCCCTTGCGCTGTCTGAGATTTTATGTTTTTAATTGAGGTAAAATATAAAGCCTCTAGCAGAGAGAACTTAGACAACACTAAATAGGGAAATCATTCTTTTCTTAATCAAACTGGTTTGGATGCTTGGGGCAGGATAAGTGACCACCCCTAGGTAGCCTGACTCTCAGCTTCTATCCCACCTCTACCTTTGAACCCCAGCTTTTCTGCTCCACACTAGAAGGAGCTCCCGAGGAGAGGCAGAGGGCATTCTGGTTTGGGACTAGTAACAGTGTTTTTCATTTTTTGCTGTTGGAATGTGTGCGTCACTTAAAACTAGTGTTAGGTGACCAGGGATTATCTAGAGCGTCCCTACAAGACTAAGAAAAAGCATTCCATTGCTAAAGGTTAAGACCCTCCTTTACACATTCTGAATTAGAACTCTCTTCGTTTTATTCAAGCAACACTTTCTAAAAATAATAATCCTTAATTTAGGTCACTATTTTTATTATGTTGAATGTTTAGAAGAAGTAATTTAAGCATTCAGATGTGATTTTTAAATCACTGTACTTGGATGTTCCAGTGAGTGTTAGAGAATCTTAATTTTTACAAAAGATTCTCGCTAATATAGACTTTTATTTTGATAAAGATGAAATCTGTTGTTTTTACATTGCTTGACATCAAAGTTTGTAGAAGACCTAGTAAAGACAGAGCTAAAAATGTTGCAGCATAGTTACAAAGGTTACATTTTGCCATTTATAGTTATAGACAGAAAAACGTAACTCTAGTGCAAGATTGCCATGGCAACACCCTTCTCAATCAGGAATTTTTTCACCTCTAAGTCTACTAATCAGCTAACTAGAACTGAAAACCACTGAAAGAGAAGTGGTTGACACAAAAAAGGACAAGAAATAATAATGGTATGTAAAAAACATCTAACTATATGGTGATATTCCTAGGTGCATATCCAGTATTTTAATCTTATCAGATATTATTTATTTTCTTTCCTGTTTTTGAAAACAATTCCGGATTTAAAAATCACATTGGTTTTGTCAGTGGTGGTAGTGGAGGTGATGGCTCCATTGTTCTTCCGAAATCAGTGTTCTGGGTAACATTCATGACCATTCATTCATACTCTCTGTTAAGCAAGCACTGTGAATGTGGCTTCAGTGACTTTCTTAAATGAACCTTACACAGCATTTAATACTGAAATTTCAAATCACCTCAATACATAGCCACAGGCATTCGAATTGACCCGGACTTAATAGTGGGTTCAGAAAGCGGAGGTTACTTCAATGTCAGCTTTCTAAAACTATTATTTCCACATGTCACATCTCTTGTATGGCACCTATTATCTACACTGTTATTGGCCGGAGCCTGGCAAATGTGACATTTTTAAAAGGCTCTGGGATGACGAGAAAGAGTGTAAGAAATCAAGATGCACACTAGTTACTGCTGGCAAGTTGCTTTGCGTTAACCATCCTGTCACTTTTTACAACAAAAGAAGTTGGAAAGGGGAAGAAATCACTGGCTGCAACCTTCTAATAATGTTCTACAGAGACGACATTTAAAAATTCATTTTATATACGTAATATATATATAGCACAACCTCTTAGCACATAGAGTTCAAATTACACATGAGCACAGTACTGACTCTTGAAATAGAAACATGATACCCTGAAAAGATACTTAAATTCACCATAGGTCAGGAATAGATAACATCTTTTGTTAAAAGCCATTTTAAAACATGAAATCCGATTTGGAATTAATGGATTTCCTGCTACTGATAAACACAAGACACAGCATGAAGGCAGAGAATGCCCCATAGATAAAAACTCGGCACTCCTGCACACACCCCCGTGCCCACTCACAACCCCACACACTTGTGCTTACGCTGTGCTCTCTGACCTTAAGACCTTGACTCGGCTTCCTTTCTACCACCTCTCCCCTCTGCCCTTGGCTCACACACTCTTTCTTAAGGTGGACCCCAAGGTCTGTTTCTATTGAGCCTCCTGTACCCCAAGGGCATCCTCTCTTGCTTCCTCCGCACTCCTCCATACTGTGTGGCTATCTGTACTTTGTGTTCATTATTTCCACAAGAAATATTTTCAATCAGGCTTAGCCTTTATGTTTTGTAATCCTGGTTTAAAATGACTCCCTGGTGGACTTTGAGCTTTCTAAATTGGAGTTGGTTCTTTTTTTTTTTGTACCAGGAATCCAACTCAGGACCCAACCTGCTTGCCAGGCAGGTGCTGCACCACTGAGCTAAATCCCTGGCCCTAGGATTTGGTTCTTATACCTCTCCCTGTTCCTAGCAGTGAGCAAAATATTCTTTTAATACATAGCAAGAAATCAACAATTGGAGAGAGAGAGAGAGAGAGAAAGGGAAAGATGTTTAATCAGTCGTTATAACCTCATCACATGGAGTAAGATCCAACTACAGAAAGGTAAATAGGGTAGCAAGTTGGGAGAAAATCATTGTCTTTCACTTGTAGACACTAAGACTTTAAAATCTATCAAGTTGTATATACCTGTTGACAAATTCGTATGCAAAGTTTCCTTGATGATACAAAAAGTTGTAAATGACGCCATCTAGTTGATAAGCACACTCTAAAAGTTAAGTAACGTTTCAAGGTCATGCACTATTAGTTGCTAAATGAGGATTATAGTCAGTAAGCTTTCTGAGGTCACGTGACAAAAGATTAACGCTGGACTGAGTGTAGAGGAAGTAAGATTCATGCCAGACTTTGAAAGGTGGCTCGGAGTGGTTTGGGATGGTAAACCCATCCACCCATGTTCCCTTCATCCACCTACCTCGCATTACAGCTCTCCTTTACCAGCTAACTGCAGCAGTTAGGTCTCAGTTCCTCTTTCCTCCTCCTCCATCTGACACACAGACATACATCAAGTTCCACATTCATCGGCCTCTCATCCGCCTCTCTCAACACAACTAATTTTGTTCTGAAGATACTAGATTTTATCCCTGGGTTTATCCTCAAATCAGGCTCTTGAGCACCAGCCTCTTACCTGAGCACATTCCATACCCACTTTTCCCAGGCATTTCTCTTGCTTGAGAATCAACTCCACATACACAACTTTCCAGTAACCAAGACTCCAAGACTCTTCCTACTCACAACAAAGCAAAATGGCACCTTCTGAAGACATCCTGTGACCTCCCCCAGCTCCTATTCCTTTCTGCATTGACTGGTGACCTCACTTTGTTTAAAATCACCCTTTGCTTGAAAGTCTAGCCCTGGATGATCTCTCCTTCCTCCAAATCCCACACTTCCTTCACGATCTGTCTGTGAGCCCCTGTTGGAGGCACGCCCTCCTTCATCAGATTTCCCAGAGGATGCTGATGTTCTTCTCGTGACCTCTCAGGGATATTTAGTTATGATTGTTTGTACCTGCATATTATCCAGCTTGGGTCACTATAAAGAACCTCAAGCTGTTGTCCTCGGTGTTTGCTTGCACAGGAATTCCTCACCAGGACACTGTGTGACCATCGACATGTTGCCCATGGATACTGCTGCCAAAGGCCAGAACACAGAGCCAGGAGAGAAGAAGAACCTTGAGCCTTTGGCAATATCAACCCTTAATGGCTGGCTGGAGGATGATGAAATAGCAAAGGAGACAAAGGGAGAATGGCTAAAGAAAATTCAGAAGAGTATGTTGGAGGACCGGTTCTCAAAAGACAATGAGAGAGACTAATAAAGTTGGGAATAGTTGGCAATGACATTGAAAGATCAGGAAGCCAAAGTGCTATCAGCAAGGAGTTATCAGCAAAATCCTTAGTGATCTTTTACTTTCAATTTTTAAAAATTTATTTTTAAAATAAATTTATTTTTAAAAGATGAAAGCATATAAATGTATATGTAGAAATAAATACAGATGTAAAAATGGACTTACACACTGAAATTTAGCTATCCTTATAAATATACATATATAACAACAGATGATAGACAGTATCATGAGATCTGTTGGTATGTAAAGTTTAGTACAGTTTACGTTTACCTGTAATTGATTATAATCCATACACAGTGCTAACTCAGGTTTTCAATCCAAACACAACTATATTTGGTCTCTCTCACAGTGTATTAGTCAAGAAAGGGACCAGTGAGTAGGTATTAAAGGACACATAGCTGTCTGGGCCAGGAGGCAAGGAAGTAGACTCATTCCTGGAATGGGGGGGAATTCAGGAAGTCTTTCCTAGCATGCTGCTCAGAGAAGAGTGTGTGAGAAAAGCTGAAATTTCAAGGAAAGATTAGGTGATTTAAAAAAAAAAGAAGCTGGAAAAGTAAAAGACAAAGAGAGTGAGGGAGTCAGTAATATAGGAAAATTCTTCTGGAGAAGATAGGAGGGGAGAGACAGGGAAATGTATACCAGCACATTAGTGAAAGATAAAGAGAAATAGGCTCAGCATTGTGCTATTAACTAGTATGAAAAACCATACTTCCCCCATTTTTATCTGTTTTATACCTATTTTTATTTTCTTTAGGCTCTTCTGGGGACCAAGATCTTTTTTTAAGCCTATTTCCTTTCAGCATCTAATAACTGCAGCTACTTTTCAGCATTTACTAAAAAGGTGATTTACCAGGTGTGAGAATGCGCAGGCATTAAAGATGAGAAACAGAAGCTGTTCTCTGAGCCCCTCCAAAGAAGAGCATTTCAGAAATCAAAAGCACTGCTATATTGTTGTAATTTACTTTTTCCTTGGAAAGCTTGGCATGACATTATCTTTGATCCTCAAGGAGAAGGTTAGCTATTATGTCAATAATCTGTGACTATGAAAAAAAATTGGTATCTAAATTGACCAACCAAGCAAACAATCTCCACTTCTTAATTCTGGTGATATGGATTCAAGCCAGTAATCATAAATAGGAGCACTGTAGCTCATTTTATCTTCCATGTAAATCACATCCAGCAATGCATAAATTGTGAAGTTTCATAGAAGGACCTGTCAGGTCTGAGCAAACAGATCCACAAGCTCAATAGGCATGGAAAATATGGGATGTTGGCTCATGAATGATCCTTGCATATTTTTATATAGCTACACAACTAGTTGCTTATTACAGTGATATTTTACATTAATATTAAAATAATACATGGAAGACAAAAATAAGTTATTTTGGCTATAAGTAACAAATATTTCTAAGAAAAATGTCAGTTATTATCTATGAAGACCTTAATTGGATAGATCTTACAATACTTATGAAAAAATTGCCATTAGCAGAACTCCTACTTCACATTTTCCCTGCTTAGGTAGCCCCATGAAAGGTATCTACAGAGAAATACCTAATACTGTCTAGGAGAAAGAAATATTTTAAACATTGTAGAATATTTTAATTAGAAATATTTTCATTCTTGGAAGTTCATATAATTGGAAGTCACCTATACATGAAGTTTACAAAGAAAATTTAAACAAAAGGTAGATGTGACTCCAAATTGTGGTGATTCACCATGTACAGTAATTTCATATACAGTATATCTATATATTACAGATTCAGTGGTAGGTGTGAATGAAAAACAATGAGGTCTTTGTGTCTGATGACCAGCTGAAGATTATTTGTATCCTGTTATATCCAATACAAATTATATTGAAAGGTATTTATTTCCAAATATTTCCATCATTTGGAAATGAGTCATTAGAAATCTGCATAGCAGACAAAATATTTATAAAATAAAAACAACTACATGCCAGGAGTGGTGACTCACACCTGTAATCCCAGCACTCAGGAGGCTGAGGTAGGAGGATCGTTGTGAGCTTGAAACCAGCCTGCGCTACAAAGTGTGCTCAAGGCCAGCCTGGACTGCATAGTGAGACCCTGTTTCAAAAAGACGAAAAAAAAAAAAAACCTAACTACATAGTTTAACAGTACTGTCTTTTCCAGTAGTTGGATGTAAGAAAACATGGTGATATTCTAGGAGCTGAGGTATGAAAACATTTTAGAGAAATGAAAGCCATACCATATGAGAGACCCATTTTTCTTTCTGTGGTAGTTAGTGATGACATAGATTCTGTATATTTGTAGAACCTGTTTCTTTAAAGTCTGCAGCATAAGCTCTATGTTTTGTTCAGTGGTAAACTCCAAAATCCCAGAACACTACCAGTCTTACAGTTATCATCAATAAACACTTATTAAGCTGAACTGTTACTGGCAAGCCTACTATGGAAACTAGAATAAAGTGTCTGCCACGTGATCTACAACTTCAGGTAGATCTATCGCTCTCAACAACAACAAACAAGTACAAAACACACATCTGTCACTTTATCTTTACGAGGAGCTGGCCACCTACATCCCCACCAGGCCCTTTGGGCTCCACCCAGCCCAGAAGCAGCTAAATGCCAGGGCCCCACACCACGACCCTTGCCTGCCGCGCACCGCTCTTCTTTCTCTGCCGCTGATGGGGGTTGACTGCGTTTTCTCTAAATGCATACATTGAAGCCCAAAGCCTACCTCAGAATGTGACTTTCCTTGGAAACAGGAGTGTTGCAGAGGTCGTTGGTTATGTTCGGGTGAGGCCACAGTGGAATGGGAAGGAGACCTCACACAGTATGACTGGCGTTCTCATAAGAAAGGGAACTTGGGACTCAAGACAGGCGCAGAGAGGGACTGCTGCGTGACGGGAAGGTAGAGGTGGGAACGATGCTGTACGAACGAGGGGCGGTCAAAGGCTGCGGGAAACCACCAGCGTCTAGACGAGGGCGTGGAACAGACCCCCTCCCAGCCCCCAGAAGAAACTCACCCTGCTAACACCTTGGTCTCGAGCGTCTCACCTCCCAGCACTGTGACGTAGTGTGTTTGTTGTTTAAGCCATCTAGTTTGCGGCATTTTCTTATGGTAATTCTAGCAAACTAATACAGCCATCAACTTACTCCTTACTGTAGATTTTCTGATTTCCTGCCGGAGGAACTTGCAACCCTGACCTCTTTCAACACGGGGTACAGTCTTGTTCAGAGCCCAGACCTCACAAAATTGCCAAAGCATTCGCAATGATACGTTGTCAGTGTCTGACATGTACTTCCACCCAGCGGCATAGCAATTACATCTGACTTCTTCCCCTCACCTTCTGCTGGCTTCTGTGCTCGGGGTGGTGCTGTGACCCGGAGGGGGTGGTGGAAACCAGGACTGTCTGTTAAGAAATGAGATCAATTATAAACAGAATGCTGAAAGGCCAGTCCCACCCTCATGTCTGTCAGGAGAAGCTGGGAAGAATTTGACAATTCGGAAGGCAATGAGATTACTTTTTTATTTCAGAAAGGCCTTGGAAATAAAATGAACACTATTTCATAAATAAAATAGAAAGCAACTATCCAGACAATCTCTCCTCTGAGTAAACTCATTTTCTTGTTTCTCTGAGCACTAAACAATAGGGATATTTCTTTCAAGAGAAATCTGAAGGACCTGGAGAAGAATAACAATGGGTATATCTAGATAGCAGGTTTATGTGTCTTTATCACGTTATTCTCCCTATTCTCCTGCCTACTTGAACTATTTCTTAATAACAGTAACAATCTGATGCTGTACTCAAAGTACAGTTTTTGAAAAACTATATGATAGAAAACCCTGACAAGAATTTTGAAAACATAAACAAACTCTACAACAACGCCAACCTCAACTTTAACCTCAATTAGAAAAATGTCCTCACTTTATAAGGGAGTAATTTTAATTGGTAGCAATAGTGAAGGCTTCTGTCAAGACTTAGGTAATGAAGACCAAAGACCCAAAATGATAATATGCAGAGGGTGATTTGGACTCGCAAAGGAAAAGCCTGGGAAGACAGGAGCACGGCTTGAAATCCTTGAAGTAGGTCTGTTTCCCGAGCACCACAGGACTGAACTAAGGCCAGGTGGGGGTCACCTGATGCAGATGCTGGGTGGATGTAAGGAGCAGAGCTCCCCAGGAGAGCTACTCGAAGTTGTGTCACAAACACTGCGAGCCTCACTGCTAGTTTCAGTGGTTCTGAACAATGTCTGGTCTGTCAGAGGGAACAAACATTCTTACAATGGGTAGGACATTTAAGTGACTGACCTTAAATTTCTCTTACAACCTTTGGAGTCTGTTTTTTTTTTTTTTAATTTTAATGATAAGAAGCTGCCTTTCCTTGGACAGAAATCAGTAATATAGTTGCTTTTAGTAGATCAAAGCTCAAGGGGATATGAAATTTAGTTTCAAGGGAAAGGTGATTCACATTTAGTGAGATTCTGCAGATACAACCATGACTACATGATAAATAAAGATAATCAGTCTTCTGTCCCCAGAAGGACTACAGCAGTGTCATGATAAAGTCACTGAGTCCATCAACAAATACTGAGCATCTATCTTATACCAGGTAAAGTCCAAGATGCCCACAAAGAAAAAAACATTTTAAATCTGCAAGGTTTGGGCGTGCCTGTTTTTCATCTGTGTCATGATTCCCTACTCCGCGTCCTCTTCAACATGTAAAGGTCTCTTCCCCAGTCACACTCTGTGTCATGAAGAATATTCTGCCACCACAGAATACCTAGTAGATACAGCATGAGCAGCATGTGTGAGGCTGCACAGGGGGTGCTGGAGGGAGAGGTGACAATCACACAAACACAGATGTCCTCAGAGAGGGCCTGTCACTCTACTGGGAAATAGAATCTGCCCAGTCCACAGAATGAGAAGTGGCTCCAGGTACAGGCTGGTTTCAGGAGTACGGTGACTCATACATGACAATCATTATTTCGGGGTGATTCATTCTCTGTAATAAGACCCTACAAAATATGCTACCTGAAGGAGCCTAACTCTTTAACATTGAGCTTGCCATCAAAAACATCACCTAGAAAATCAAAGCTCTAAAGTAATTGCAGTATTTGAAAAGGAAATTGGGGGAAAGGACAGAAGTGTGAGGATGACGGAGTAAGGCGTTGGACCCCTGGAAGGAGAAGTGGAAACAGGAGGGTGTTTCCAGACTCTGTCTGAGAGCCTTAGTGGGGGTTTGGTTCAAGCAGTAGTAAGGAATTGTCTCTGCGTAGTGTCAGCAAGACACAAGGGCCAGCCTACCTCTTTTTCTTCACAGGACTGGCAGCACGGGTGAGACCTGTGGCGTGGGAGGTGTTTACACTCAGCAAACTGCCAGGTTGCCTGATAAATGACAAGAACAACAACTTATCACTCCTCCAGCTGACTCCTCCTATGCTGCTGCTTCTTCTTTCTTTCTTTATTTATTTTTTGTCTTTTTGAAACAGGGTCTCACTATGTAGTTCAGGCTGGTCTTGAATTCACTTTGTAGTTCAGGCTGGCCTCAAACTTGAAATGATCCTCCTGCCTCAGCCTCCCATGTGCTAGGATTACAGGTGTGCCACCACACCTGGCTCCTCCTTCCCTTCTTGAAGCAGTCTTACAATCTACCAGATTCCCACCTGCTATCTCCCCACCACAAACTGGTTCAATTGAGAATAAAAAAGAAATCTCTAATAATGGTGTCTTAGTTTACCCACTTTGTAAACCGGCAGGCTCTCACTTGGTTACAAACTGAAGGAATAGAGTGAAGAGGTCATTCATCAGATGATGCTAACCGTCTGAAATTCTGGCCTGCCCATTCTGGTGTGCTACAGGTTCACAGTGTTTTAATATCATGAATATATTGTGATGAACATAATTATACTACAGTTTTACATTAAAAATATGTTTGTTTAAGAAAAAACTTTAAAGGCTGGGGATTTAGTTCAGTGGCACAGCATCTGCCTGGCGAGTGCAAGGTTATGAGTTTGATTCCCGGTACTGGAAAAAATAACAAACAAACAAAAAAAAAAAAAGAAAAAACTTTAAAATCATACCACTTTAAGTTTCCACTTAGCATTCGTTAATGTATGCAGAGCCATAAAAATGGAAGTAACCCAGCCTGTGTTGAGCACTGAGAGCTAGGGACCAGCACGACTTTACAGAGAAATACACATTTAAAACTAATGAAGTATAAAAGTTCATCTAATTTGGGTTGCTTGTAACTGCCAGTAGAACATGGCAGGAAAATGTATCTCATCTAAAGATGTAGCTTGGTGGTGCAGTGCTTGCCCAGCATGTGCAAGTCCCTGGGTTCAAGTCCCAGAGCAAAAACAACAACAAAAAAGAAGAAGAACAAAAAGAAGGAGACGGGGGAGGAGGAGGAGAAGAAGAAAGAAGAAGAAGGAGGAGGAACAGAAGAAGGAGGATGAGGAGAAGGAGGAAGAGGAAAAGGAATAGAAAAAGTACTTACGACTTGGTTGCATCCGATGATCTAAACGTGGATATGCTTCTGGTGAGAGAGGGGGAAAGGGCACAGTTTGAGCAACAGCAAAGAATTAGTTACTTCTTGCATGTATTTGTCCATAAATGCAGACTTATTATTGTGAAAAGTAAGACATAATTTAAAAGAAAGACAAAGAAAGCATCATGTTTCAAAACATTTGATAATATAATTTCAGGATATTTTTAAATTTCATGTACTAGATTCCAAAGGAAATTTTTTTATTTCACAAAATTCAGGATTGGTTAAACCCAGTGTTTTTAATTCATTGGGTTCAGTAGTTTTCTTCAGCAGTAAAAATGTAAAATTTGTCTGTGCATTTATTTAACCAGCTGTCATCAGGACGCCTATGAGGTGCGATCAAAAGATACGGTGGGTATTTAAATAGTAAAAGTGTAGTGCAGTGAAAGACACATTGACATTAATCCCTCTCAGAATACTCGCTCTTGCTTCAAACAGGATTATCCCATCATCCTTGCTACTTTCTAAAGCCGTTCTAGAAGTCCTCTGTGGTGCATTGATAACTGATAGTCAACTTGTAACACCCAGCTGAGCTGAATGAGCATGGTGCTGGGTGTGGGAGGCCCTCCTGAGGATTGTTGCCAATGACATACAAAAGAAGAAGTGGAGAGGAAGAAGGTTAGGTGTTGTTAGGGAGCTGTTGGTTCTTCTGGTGTTGTTGGTTCTCCTGGAGAAGTTTGTCACGCTGGCTTTCCTGATATGAACTTGACTATTCTCATCATCAAAGGAGCTCAGGACCTTACTGCTGCTGAGGATGGCTGTGGTACATTTTTGGAGGACTTCTTTGAGTGTCCATACAAAGTCCTTACTTTGAGTGTTGCTTCCTGGCTCTGGTACAGATCCCTCAGCCTGCTGGCACAGGTCCTTCATCCCCCTGGCACACTTTCTAGCTTCCACTGCTCACCTTGGGGTCTTCTTAGCACAGATCCTTGAAGTAGGCCTGCATGAGATATTGTTATGGGCTCTAGGCCTCCAGTTGATCACATGGGGGGCATTGTTACGGGCTCTAGGTCTTTAGCTGGACTCATGCAAGACATTGCCATGGGATCCAGGCCTTCGGCTGGATTCTTCCAGTCTTTAGTGTGTGGACAGATTTCTTGCACTGTCTTTGTATATTATTCTTTGTGCGACTATTATAAAATAATCCTATAAATTATGTGTCCTGTGTTGTTTTCCCTGCAAACCCTCACTACAGCATCCTCTTTCATGAGTGTCCCCAGTTGCACTACTATGGCTGCCTCTGTGACCTGAATCAAATCAAGCATTTGCCTTTCGTGGTCATTTTGACTTTGGGGAAGAACCAGAAGTCACATCGGGAAAGATTCAGAGAATGAGGCAGACACACTGTAAAGTTTTTATGTGATGGATTTATTTCACTTTATTTTTATCACACCTTATAAATTTGGTAAGAATGACAACCTAAGTAATGAGGTCTCTGGATTTTTAAGTCGGACAATATTTTATTTTAGCCATGAGTAGGAATAAAGATTTTGCTCTCTTAGATGAAGAAATACAAATGGCAAAAAACAACATGAAAAAATGTTCAACATCATTGGTCATTCAAGAGACAAATTAAAACATTGAGATTCCCTCTCACCTCAGAAAGAATGGCTATCATTAAGAAATCAACTAATAACAAATGCTGGCACGGCTGTGGGGAAAAAGGAGCCCTTCTCCACTGTTGGTGGGAATGTAAACTGGTGCAACCACTGTGGAAATTCCTTAGAAAACCAGGATTAGAGGTCCCACTTGACTCAGCTATTCCCCTTCTGGGTATCTTCCCAGAAGAAAAAACCATCATATCACAGTGTTATATGTGCACCCATGTTTATGGCAGCACAATTTGTAATAGCTAAATCTTGGAAACAACCTAAATGCGCATCAACTGAGGAATGGATAAAAAGTTGTGGTTTTTTATACAATAGCGTACTAGTCAGCTATACAGAAGTATCAACTGGATCCTTTATAGGTAAATGGATATAACTCGAGAGCGTACTCATAAGTGCAATAAATCAGAACCACAGGTCTAGTTCTCCGGGAGCTGCAGCGCTCCTGGGTCCGAGTGTGGGCCGGACTCATACCACCGCGATTCCCAGCCGAAAAGCGCCCAAAGAGCCAGGTAGGCC
>NW_004955404.1:29698650-29707896 GCF_000276665.1 Chinchilla lanigera
ATATCATGCCTATATCTTGTACTCTGAACAACTACTATGAAAACAACAGTATGCACTGTAGTAATTATTGTAACTCTCCTACTAACTTGTTCTGAAACTTTGATTTATTTTTTTCTCAAAATAAAAAAATACACACACATATATGTGATAAACATTAATATATAATGAGAACCTGCCTTGGAAAAAAATAATTTATAGAAAGACATTAAGTAGGATTGAAGAATTGTAAGTAAATGAACACTTAGGAAATGATGTACTTGAACAAAGTTAGTAGACACGGTACCTATTGGTTAGTCGGTTATCCAAGGTATTGGCTTTAGATGTGTTAGCAGCATCATTTCTGTCTGAGATCCTTTATAAAGAAACAACACAAAAGTGGGAGCAATCAAAACAAAACTGTGGGTACAGTTCAAGCTTTTTTCATGCTAGAATAATCTCACAACATAAACTTTCTCTTCCAAAGAGAATTGTTTTTCAAGCATTAGATTTTAGAAAATTTTACAGTAAAAAATAAAGGGACACATGACAAAGTCTACTTACAAGGCTTTTTTGACAAAGATTTGAATTTTAAAAGAATGGCAACTTACGTGTTTGTCTCTTTGATTCACCGAGGATTTAACTCAATTATTTTCATATTATACTTTTGGTTTTGGTGCTTTTTGGTTTTTGTTTTTTTTTGTTTTTTTTTTTTTGGTACTGGGAATCGAACTCATGACCTCAAGCTTGCCAGGTAAGTGCTTATGCCGCAGAGTTACATCCCCAGCCTCCATATTATATTTTTTAACAATATATCTAATTAATGATAATACTTCCTACGTCAGTAAAAGGAGTCAATGCTATACTTAAATATTTACTTCATTTTTTTGTTGTTTTGTTTTGTTTTGTTTTGTTTCCGGTACCGGGGATCGAACTCACAACCTTGCACTTGCTGGGCAGGCGCTGTGCCACTGAGCTAAATCTCCAGCCCCTTTGCTTCATTTATTGTGGCACAGGCAATATTATGTGTTTGTCAAGCTCATTTTCCTTTCCTCTTGAGTAAGAAAAAGACCACATCTAGCAAATTTAACTGCAGCTAAGTTGGAATCTCTTGATTGAGTTATTGCTAAGGAATGTGGGCAGAAATGTTATTTACTGCTTCCAAGCCTGTCACAAAACTTCCTGCGTCATCACTCATAATCTCTTTTCCCTCTACCCACCATCACTTCGGTGTCATGGACTGAAGACGGCATCATTAAAACTCTGAAAGCTTTTAAGGTCCCCGAGTCACTGCTTGGACTCCAGAGAATCATATCAGACTCAGGGACATCAAGCAGATCCTTCTACTGTGCTAAACCATCTAAATTTGGGGGCACAAGGAATAAATCAGTTACTCGATCTTGATGAATTAGTTTGCTTTGACTGATACATTTAATTAATAAGCCCAAATGGGCATCTTTAGCCCCTTTATTCTCAGGTACCCTCAAAGAGAGGAGATCTAGAAAAATTGAGGAATAGCACCATCTCATTCCCCAGCAGTGGGGTCTCCTGCCTGCAGCTCCTGCTCCTTCCTCCTTTGCCTGGAATCAGATACGCAGGTTCTGCATAAGACCTGGAGCTGTCTTCTCGAACATTCTGCAGATTTGCAGAAACTGGAATATCGCAAAGCGAAACAAGGAAAACAAAGGGAGCAGACTCTTCTGCTGATCCCATACTGTATATCTTCTACAACTTTCCCTAAACTTTCACTTTTATCACACATCTCTGCCAAGATAGATACTGACCACCTCTCTCAGAAAAAAATCGTGTGGGAAGAATGAGACTTAATTGCCTTCATAGTCATGAACTAAAAGTAATTTCAGTTCCTAGATGTCATTTTAACATATGTATCTAAAGGGCCAGGGATGTAGTTCGGCAGCACAGCACCTGCCTGGCAAGCACCAGGCCCTGAGTTTGATTCCAAGTACCAAAAAAAAAAAAAAAAAAAGAAGAAGAAGAAGTAACTAAAATATTGGGTGATAACTCTAATATATTGAACTTTGAGTCAACCCCAAAACAGTTTCTGTGTGTGGTACATAACATCACAAACTACTATTGAGACCAGAAGAAGGACGAATGAACTTGTAACACTTCAGAACTCCATATTCTGCACGGAGTGCTCACAAACTGAGCAGAACCCTAAAAAACTCATGTCTAAAGTGATCTTTGGGCCAAAGACTGGGATAATGTCCTTGAACTAACTCAAGCCTCGCAAGCCGTGCAATGCTTAGATTCCAACAGCTTTGCAATGAACCACTGTGAATACAATGTGAGGCAATCTGAAATCTGAAATCTTAAACGTTTCTGGGACCCTTACTAAACTTTATACTTACCAGTGAGATCCTGATATAAGATGAAAAACAACATCATAAATTGCTATAGGTAAAATAACAATTCATTTAAAGCAAACAGAACTTTAATATCAAATGATTTCAAGGTGATTTCTCATGTTAAAATTAAATAAAGTTAATAAAAATTCCAAAGTGTGTATCTGTGTGGGAAACACTACCTATAATAATAAAAAGCTATCTACTCTTTCTTGTCATTTCATAAATCTTTTCAATTGCTCAGAACATTTCTACAAGGTAAGTGTGATTATTTTCATTTTATAGATGAAGAAGTGGAGTTTAAAAGAAGTTAGATGACTTTCTCTTGACCACACAACTAGGAAGTAGTTCTATCTTCAGAGTTTCCTCACTGGGGCTCATTTGATTATATAGCATAACTGATCCCAAAAAACACCCAATAGATTAATATATCTTTCCTTATTTCTAACTTATCTCAATCTCTTCCACACCACTAGGGGAGATTCTATCGATAATAATGGAGAAAACTCTAAACCACCATTCTGATATATACATGAATTTTTAATTTCTGAGAGAGATTAACTTTGTATTTGCCAACTTGCAATATGAAATAGTTTATTTTTAGAGAAGTTGAGGAAACAGGAAATAACCAGCAGTATGATCAAAAGAAAAGTTATTCCACAATTGAGCACTAGAGGGCTCCCTAACCTACTTTTTCCAAATTAATCATTATGCCACCTTCAGGGTTTGAACTCGTGTCTTCACGCTGCATGGATTACTCTTACCTATGTTTCTTTAACACAGTTCATATTCCTACCCCAATATGTAAGGAAACTCCTCATGTCAAAATTCAGTGTTTTCCATATGTTAATTAAAACTAATGCATTATTATATAAATACACAGGTACATATATCAACCATATTTGATCATTTTCCTCCTGAAGTGACTTCAGATCTCACATTTTGGAGTGGTCTGAATTACAGAGGTCTCACTTATGCCACTGGAGTTCTTTACTGATCACTGTGTTCTCTTCCTCACATCATGTTCACTGCCTTGGGAACAAGTTGACCAGGATATTTCTTGCAAATGTGCCACTCAACCTCTGGGTAAATAAATCACATATTGTCTAGTCCCATTTCCTACTGTATAAACTGAAAAGTCTGAGCTATCCTAGTGGTTCTGAATCTTGGTTGCACATGAGATTCACTCTACAACCTTAAAGATAATGTCCAACTCGCACCTCAGGTTAGTTAAATCAGAATGTGAGGAAAGAGATGCAAGAAGACCAAGGCATCAGTAAAGTTTAAAAGTTCCCTCAGAGGCTCTAATTTGCAGCAAATGCTGACAATGAGCCACACGTTTACCCTGAAGTTCTGCATCATTTCTCACACCCCAAGGCTGGGCCTTGACTGGCCTGGACTTTCTGATACACAGCCTTACAAGCTTGGGTATTCCACATATCTATGTTTCTTGAGGTTTACTTGTCTCATTTTAAAATTATTTCTTAGAAATAGGGTTTCTACTTCAGTTAGCCGTTCAGTCCAACCATCTGCAATTTCAGGGTGAATGAATTGTACTTTGTTTACCTTTTCTTTATATACTAGTGTGGAGATGTAATATTGAACATATACTACAAGTTACAAGGATGATAATTAAGAGACAGGCCAAATCTAGTCAATGGTCCTTTGCTAGGGTAATTGACTTGAAAACCATGAGTCTACATGTTTGCAATACTAATCAATACTGGCATAATCAGGACATTGATGTATTAGATGCTATAAGTTTCACATGTCTGCTTATGAGCCAGTGAATGTCATGGTTGTGTACAATAGTAACACGTCTTTAGCTACAAGGAGTGAGTCCCACTGTCAACAGTCTTGGCTATACATTGTGCCTACCTTCTGTTAAAGATGTTAACTCTGCCCTTTTCTTATGCTTCCTAAGCATTTCTACCAAATCTAAACAAAGAATGTGATTTTTAAGGTTTGCAATTCAACCTGAACAGAAGTTTCTCAATTTTCTCTATAAGGATGAGCCCTTTCTCTTTATGTAAAAGAGAGAACTAACAAAAGCCACAGTGTAACGGTTCCATTCTATGAGTCATACAGTGACTCTAGTGCTAAAGAAGTAGTTTAATTTTCTAAATTAAAGAGCCAACACTTTTATCTTAAAGTGAATTGAAACTACTGTGTTATTAAAGTTCTCAGTCTCTCTATAAACTGTGGTACAGAAATTATTGTTTCTCCACCATCAAGGTGGAAGAACCTAATGATGAAACAAGAACAATTCATATTTACAAAAACACCTGTATTCTTCATTTTAAATTGAACTATCAAGCTCCATGCTTTGCCCATCCTACCTACACTCAAATCAGAATTTCTTGGACTTTTTCAGATCAATCTACTATTTCATAAAACCAGGGCTTTAGGAAAACAATATAATCAAATCAAAGTTTTGTGAGTTTTGAGGATGATTCAGTCCTTAGAGCCCTTCCTTCCTGGAGATAAAATATTAATGGTACAAAGCTTATTTTTGTAAACATGTAAGTATGTCATAACTTTATGAGAAATAGAATTTAATATGTTAACACGTATTAAATGCAAAGAACATGTAAGTGCTTTACATTTAGATGGCTCAAAAGTACTTTACCTGTCCAGAGTGTCATCTGATCTGTACCGACTAATCACGGCTTTTGGTTCATCTTTATCATTTATTTTCCTGTATCAAAAAAGTTACCAAAAGATAAAATAAACTACAAGAAACAGTTATAAAACCTACTATATGTATGCCAATTTTTTAACTTATTTAGGCAGGAAATATACAGATTTGCAGTATCCAAATCTTCCAAGGTTTTGACATGGACAGAATAACTTACAGCAAACCCAATTTCCAATGCTAATGAAGTATTTTTCTCTGGTTCCAACTATCTTTAACCACCATGTAACTTTCAAATTGGAGATAAGATAACACAAGCAACAAAACATGTAAAATGATTAATATCTAACATATACTCTTGTCAATGTTGTATATTTTTGCAGAATAGGAATTTAATCAGCTATCTTTTGTTAGCAGAGTTTTATTTATTTATTTTATTTTTTGGACAATCTTAGCAGTGTCATAAAACCCACACAATGGGCTAAATCTTAAATTGCTTTATTTAGCATTCAGCACCGTGGACAGAGTTAGAAGACTATAATTCACTGGCAAAACAAAAGGAGGGATAGGGGACAAAGAAAGGAAAAGAGGGGCTGGGGATTTAGCTCAGCAGCAAAAGCGCCTGCCTGGCAAGCGCAAGGTCATGAGTTCGGTTCCCGGTACCGGAGAAAAAAAACAAAAAAAACAAAAAAAAAAAAGAAAGGAAAAGAAAAACATGGAGACCCAGGAAGAAATGAAAACAAGAAAGTGAGAGGTAAGAAAAAGGATAGATAGGAAAAGGAGAATTCAGGACATGAGGCAATTAGAGGAGAGAAAGACAGAAATAATGGAGAGCGGGGATAAGAAAGACAGATAATAAGAGACTCAAATAGGAATTATGGCCACAGTAGCATTGAAAATACTTGATCCAACCAATCAAACAAACAAAATCCTATTTAATGCCTCCTATAACCCTGCAGTACAGGAAAAACAAGCTGTTTGAGAAATTGTGCCATGATTTATTTTGTTTGCACTTAAACCACTATATGGAGGTGATACACCAAAGATACTGAATCAGAGTAAGTAGCAAGACTGAATATTTGAGATTTAATTTTAGGTGATATGGTGTGCTTTCCCTACATACCTTTGTACATAGGCAATCTACAAAGCATTTTGCTGATGCCTGAAAAGAAGTCTAGAATGAAGTAACTATAGATGTTATCCACACAGGGATAGAGGGACACATCCGAGAGCAGAAAGGAGGTTCAGGCAAAGAAAGTTATAAGTTAAGAAAGTTGATTTTCAAATATATGAATCACAAAATAACTTATGGATGAGATGCAGTTTGACCTGGTGTTTGGAGGATAAGAGATGAACATTTTCAGAGATACAGAGAACAATGTCAGTGAAGGCAATAGAAAAATTCACCAAGTTTTTCAGGAAACCTTGAAGTGAAGTAAATGATGGTGTGGTTCTCCTCCTTGTGTATTGTGTGACTACAAATACGCATTACAGGGCCATCTGACAGTGCTCAATAAAACGGCCCTCAGTAGACACTGGTATTTTAGACCTGTTTGGCTGGCTTGATTCTTCCTAGCACTCATCACAAGACATGCTACGTTGTGTTAGTTTATTTTCATCTTCTCCCCTCCCCATCTTCTACTAGGATACAAGTGTCATGGAAGCAGGGACTTGGTTTTTATTTCAGTCCTCAGCTCAGTGTCTCCCTTCAAGCAGGTGTTCCACAGGCACTATTTGTGCTGTCCTCCTTATCTGACATAGTTAAATGACCTGTCTTGGTTTGTGCACAACAGGAAGCTGTTCTCTAAGGTGATGGGAATACATTATATCAGCCCCTGCTCAGGCCAGCTCTTTGCACACGCTGTCACCTCTGCTGGGAGTGCTTCTTTCCCTTCCCCTTGTCCTCCAGCCAGCGTTGCCTACTTGGGAAACCTTTCCTTGTCGTCCTCCAAGCCTCAGTGTTCACACCAGAAACCATTTTCTCGGTGAAATCTCTAATTATTTGGGCCAAATTAGTCTTTCCCTCCTCTCTATTTTCATTGCACACTCATACCCCTTTAAAATACACTTCCCAGGATAAAAGTTACTATTGTGGTTTATGAATCTTCTGCCATGAATGTAAGAACTCCTTGATGTACCAGGTTGTATCTTATGCATTTTTGTATTCCCAGTAAATAACTGGTGGTCCACAGTGGCCTTTGAGGGAACATAAAGGAAATACAGCTGCTGCACATGGACACAAAAATGACAAGTGGCATCATTCATCAAATGTCAGGAGAAGCTACCCTACTCTTTGTGAGGAGATAGAGTTGTTGATGTTTGTTAAAGATCACAGGAGAAGTGCCTGGGGCTCACAGATTTTTTATTACAGAAGATAAAACCCTGATGGACTGCTTTAGCAAAAATGCTGGCTGCCAATAGGAAAATTTCAGGCAGTCAATACGACTTAAAATGTAAAATAAACATAGGAAGCACTAAGATCCTGTTATTCTAATCTAATAAGAAGGGTAATTTTCACTGTCACATCTCAAAACAAGTGTTTATGTTCTTTAAAAGTTCTAAGGAAAGGAAGATAACATGGAAGGCACACTTTCCACTGATGGTAAGACTCAAATAATTAGCCTCTTTTTGGTGGGTGGATGAAGGACAACTGAGAACAGGCTGTGCTCTTCAAAATGATGAAGACCAAGGACAGAGCACATAGTCTTCCAAGCCACAGAACACCGAATTGGATGAACTAAAATGGGCACTGGGAAAACAAAATGGCTGCTTTGTGAAGAGGGTGGTAGGCTTGGCATCTTTAGAACAGGTCAAAATTATCAAGTAATTTTAAATGTTTGAGAGAGTTCACATATAAAAATTTAAAGAATAGATATATTCAAGGTTTCTACTTAACTTTTTAAAATCCACACGCCTTTACTAAGTATCTCTCAGTGACAAACAGACCCAAGCTACTAGACCAGATGAAATCTGACCCTAATAAATATTTAAATTCTACTGACAGGTGTGGTTGTTTGTACATGTGTGAAGAAAATGTGTTTTAATGAGAATATTATCTATTTATGTGATCAATCTGAGATTATTTACATTATTATGATTACTAGTTTTGTCTGACTTTTCCTACTCATTCGTATTTGTTAGCCTACTTGCCACTGATGATAAGTTAGGATTTTGTCACAAGTGCAGGAGTTTCCAAAAAGCAAAGTACTGTCCCATAAAGCAAGTGAACTTAAGTTGTGATTTCTGTGTTTTAGCATTCCTTTCTGAAAGACTTACAGATGTCTTAGCTGGTCATGTTTCTATGAAAGTCCTTTCCCTGCCCCTCAAGAGGATACCTGAGTAGGGTAGGTCAATGTTCACTATGTTCTTCATCCAAGTTGTAGTTCTGAGGGAGATAGAAACATAATTTCCTCATCTGAGATTCTCCTTCACCTTCCCAGAAAGCCTGAGGCTAGCCGCAAATATTCAGCTGGCTTGAGTAAGTCTTCCTTCAGAATCTCCACCTCTGTGTTTCTGCTAATAATATAACTTGTCTGCAACACCTACCTGTGCAAGGCATCATGGGAGTTATGCCTGTTCAGCACCACCTTCCCATAATTTTCATCTCTGCAGAGAAAGATAAAAATTACATCACATTAAAAGCTACCGCAATGTTTGCTAAGCAGTAAATAAGAGAGACAGGGAGAGCCTACAACTTCTGGCAAGGTTAATTCATTTTATTTCAGGCATAAGCACACAAATATGAATCTGTTTTAACCAGTCACCACTTGCAAGAGCATGGTGAAATAAACAGGTTTGTCAGTACGAAAGATCATTTAGCGCATAAGCTTTCCACATGATTTAACAATGAACAAATAAATGTTTGGTTTTGTTTTGTTTCACCAGGGTATGGGAACACAATGCCATCTACTTGGTGTTAGAAGAGTCTTTTTCTTCAGGAAAGCACATACAAAAGCTTTCTACAATTATTGTTCAATTAAGCCCATTTCGTGTTTGTATGTTTAAAAGGACTTGACAGTTTTCCTTGTCAGAATGTAGGAAAACAACAGTACCTCTGGTTAAGATCATTCACAGATTATCCCACTTTCGAATCATAAGAAGAGATAGATTGTTGTGGTTAGGCCTTAAAATGATCCTATGAATTAAGCAGGAAAGACATTGCCCTCTCCAATTCAAAGATAAAGAAACTGGTCAGAGATTTTGTGGATTTCTTTTTTTTTTTTTTTTTTTATCTTTTTGAGACAGGGTCTCGCTATGCAGTTCAGGCCA
>NW_004955404.1:29707996-29781497 GCF_000276665.1 Chinchilla lanigera
AATCTATTCAGAAGTGATTGATTCTAACCTAGAGTCTGATAGTGGGTCAGGCAGAATAGTGTGTAAAGGTTTTTTAAATAAGTTTTAAATAAGCCCAGGAAGTAGTTTTTCTAGATTGCCAATTTTCACAGGGCAAGGAGGATCTTTTGCTTTTGAAATATAAACAAATGAATCCATAAATCTTGTTAAACAAAATTGGGGAGCAGCTGCAGGATAAATCATTTTATCATTAATTCTGCAGTCATCTTTTCCAGGTAGAACATAATTAAGTAATTTAAAATTGCCAAATAAGAGATAGATAACTGGATTAGTCACACCAATTTCTCTCTTTCCTTTCAAAACTGCTATAAAAATCCTTTCAAAGTGTTCCTCAGAAACAAGGCAAAATAAAACAAAAATATTCCTCTTTCTAGAATTTTCAGGATTTCCACTTGTGCCATTGAGCCTTAGGCAGAGGGTCCCCACATTAAGAGGGGAAGCATAACTTATGTGTATATTGGATAACTTTTTTTCAGGAAAAGACATTAAAAGCCTTCTTTTTATTTTAACTAGTATCTGCCAAAAAATTCTTTATTCCAGTTAAGCTAAATCTTTCCTTCTGCATAGGAACCATGCTATTTTAGAACAAAGAAAGAGTTTAGCTTTGTGAATCAAATAGCTTGACTGCCCATGAGGAACCTAAAAAGCGAGATGCTGACAAAAGTGCCCAGGGCTGCCCAGAAACACACTGTCAGAACAGGGCTCTCATTCAGGACTCCTCAATACGTGTTCATTGCTCAATCCTCATCACATATTGTAGACTTTCAAGTCTTTTGTCCTTAAAAATGAAGAGAGGAGCAGAAGCCCATTTTATATAAAAAAAGTATTGTCTCATGGGTACCGAGTTATTAAATCCTCTTCTTCCACATAAGCCTCTTTGAAAAAGTCCCTAGCTTTAAAAGAATAGAAATAGCTCCAGTCGACCCCATCATGTGTAGCATCCATCTCTTCTGCCCATTTCTTCTTCGTTGTCGCATTTGCTTTGAGAATGTGACGCAAGTCCCCACCAAGGAAGGATGGAGAGAGAAGACAGCTGTCATGTAAAAACAGAGCAATGAACTCGACCTCTTGTGAGCAAGCTCAGTGCTGACCTAATTACGAGTCCGTCATTTATACCTCCACTCACCCTGTCCTCATCACTCTCATTAAGTTCCTTCAGGGTCTGTGGCCACATGCATGCACACTGAGGCAATCCTTCCCTCTACTGAAATAGATGGCGGTCAATAGGGCTGAGGAATCTGCAGAAATTGATAGCTCTTCTCAAGTAAGGGGAAGATGCTTCAGTGCCATCTATCAGCCGTCATGGGGAACAGAGAAAATATTTTCCCTGGGGACTCAATCAGTCTGAAAGATGTTGTCCTCTTGATTGAGGGTAGGCAGAAAGAAAGTGATTGTTTCAATTATAACTTGTCAGGAGCAACTGGCCTGAACAGAGAAAGTAAGGTCAGAAGAGCTTGGCCACAGATCAAGGTAGGTATTTTGTTTAGCTCCACGGAAGAATGCTGACTCCGAAAAGGGAGTCATGAGGGCTCTCCTGGAGGTATTCTGTTATTACATTTAACGTGAGAGACAGGACCTGTGGCCCTGGAATGGTGGAGAAGAATAAGTATTTTATCACTTTATTGGCAGAGGGAGAAGAAAGAAGGGAATCTTTGTCTTATGCACCATGCATTCAGAGCTTGCTCCTAGCACTTTAGCCTGGAAGACCACTTTTCCATTTCCCAGGACTGCCTCCTCCTGCAGGGCAGGGAAGCCTCCCTGATCATCTGTGTATGTTGCCCCTGGGGCCCTGTCAGACACAATCATGTCACCCTCCTCCCTGTTTTGGTTTTTTTTTTTTTTTTTTTTTTTTTTTTTTTTTGATTTTGTGGATTTCTTAAGTCCACAAGATTTGCAAGTGATAGAAGTGGGTTGAAGACCCAGATCTTTTTATGCCAAATATTTGCTCTACCCCAGACCTTTACATATCAAATCCCAAAGCTATGTCTTTACATGGCAAGATGAACCTGGAAGTATGGACAATTTCAGGAAATGTCAGACATGTAGAAAGCCTTTGGACAGGAGCCAAAGCAGAAAGTAAGCACCTGAACTTTTTTCAAGTTGATCCAACCAAACCTGAAATACCACATTTTTCATTGTTGGGCTCCACTAACAATACTTAACAACCTGGAACCATTTTAAATAAAGCTATAAACAAACTGTAGTAGGTTATGAAAAGAAAGATACGTATTGAAACTGAAACAATCATAGCAAATATGCACCCTCAAAGGCCCCGAAGAAAATGTTTCCACGCTCCATGGTTTCCCTCCCTGAAACTTGTGAGAGTAGAGCAGGCAAAGGGTACATTCTTACCTGAAAAGGTATCATAACTTACAGCCCAGAGCTGGGCCAGCCGGCCAGAGCTAATTTCCCCTTCATTCAGCAAATGCCTGCCATCCAAACTGGCTTCCTTGTGCCTTTGTAGGAAGGTTTGCCTGGCATAAAACCAACGTTCCTACCAACTGTGATTTATCATTGATACCTCTGACTTTACCCATCTGTGTAAATATTTGCAATCCAAATTTTTGTATCTACATTTGAATCACACTACCACTACAGAAAATCAGAAATGCCAGGTGAAGCTCTGACAGAGTATCTAGTGCTGTTTCATAGAAGGAAATGATTGTCGTCCAGGAACACCAACTCCAAAAGTTAGTATTAAAAGAAAAAAAATTCTGAGCCAAGGATACAGATCAGTAGCACAGCGCCTGCCTGGCAAGCCCAAGGTCCTGAGTTAAATTCCCAGTACCAATAAGAAGGAGGAGGAGGAGGAGGAGGAGGAGGAGGAAGAGAAGATCCAATAACACGTTAATAGACATTTTTATTTAACAGTTACAAATGTGCCCCTCAAATAGCCGTATTTGAACAGTTTAGAGTAAGTCTCCTATCATACAGGCTTTCGTACCTTCAGGTCTGAGTTTGACAGTTTATTGCCGTGCGGGCCATCCTGTGCACCACGGCATGTTTAACATTTCTGGCCAGTACTCACTAAATGTCAGGAACAATCTCCAATTCTGACAACTAAAATCATCTTCCAACATTGTCAAATGCCCTCTGAGAGTAAAAGCGCCCCTAGTTGCGAACACTGACATAATGTTTATGTTAATAAGTCTAATTTGCCACTGGACAAATTACACAACTTCTTTGTGCCTCAGATTTCTCTCCTATAAGATGAAGGTATAACACCCACCTTCTGTGTTCGCTGAGCGATTTATTGGTGGTTCATATGCCAAGTTTCTTGTATCAAGATTGACATACAGGAAATCAAAAATGCATACATACTTTATAATACATAGCTCATTTATAATAAGTATAGATCTAGACTGAACAAGTATCTATTGGAAACTTATGCTGACAATGAGGCTGCATGCCTATGGTCATAATTTTCAGTTTTTTAAACTTATAGCTAACAGAAGCAATGCTTGAAGCAGACAAAACTTTGCTGGTAGAAAGTTATTATTGTTACAAGGTAATGGCACATTTTTTGCCCTCTCAGTATGTAAACATAGATGGCTAGATGGGACTTAAGTAATCTGAGGATATACGCTTGTACACGTGCATTCAGAAATTTAAATTAAATTATTATTAAATTTATAAACTTTGAGTTACACTATTATGTGCTTGTTTTAATTGCACACATTAGGGATGATCTGCACACATTAGGAATCTCCCTGTTGTGGGCTATTACCTTTTTGGAAACTGGAAACTCCTATTTTTTTTTCAGCTAGCCAAGGAAACACACATGTCTATTCCAGTTGATAACCACGCTCTCTGCCAGTAATGACTCATATTCCATTATCCATATGGATATGAAAAATGGTGGAAATGATTTTGAAAATTTGTGCATGAAATCTTGAATATTTATGCTCACCAAATCTTACCAAAACTTCAATGAGAGCAAAATGTTTGAGAAGGAAAGGGCTTGCTTGCCAGATAATCATTAGCATCCCAAACAGAGAATTCCTCTCTTTCTCTCTCACCCATCCACCCACCACTCTCCGCACTCACTTTTCTTCTTCAGGACGTTTCTTGATCCAGCTGTTATCCTGTAAGAAAGTCCTTCTTTTGTTCAGGTCATGAGAAGCTTCTTGCTTCAGCACAGTTCTGCGAGTGGTGCTCTTCATATCTACCACAGAGGCAGAGCAGTTAGGAGATGGGGCAGAATGAAGCTGAGCATGGATTCATTAACCTGAAAATCTCAACAGCCGCATCTGATTGGCCAACACTGTCTTCTAGGCTGACAAGCCCAGTACTGTTTCAGACCAGGGTGTACCAGCAAGAAAGAACAAATCCCACACCCATCATCAAAGATAACATATAAAACTTTCCAGGTGCCAATTGAAACTCCCAGTGCAGCTGAGAGGCCCCATCTGGCTCTGGAGAATGTAGATCCACAGGCCTGGAATAAACCAAGCCAGGGTTTAGTGGGTTGGCCATTCCACTCAATAAGAAATATGCCTCCAAATCGACACAGGCCTGCTTTTATATCCAGAAGATATCCATCGCGAACCTTGGCACATTTTATTACAAGTAACAGAATTCTTTATCTTACAAGAGCCAGAAGCATAGAAGGTTACACTCATAAAAAGAGGTTTTTATCCTGATTTTTAATTGTTTTTCTTTAATTTAAAATTATATGAATAAAAATTACAACACTCTTACTTTTTCTTAAGCCTAGCATAAGCAATGTTGTTTCCAACCATTAAATATGTATATTTAAAAATTATAATTTGTGAGTTATTTTTCCTAGACTTTAAAGCTTTTATTTCTGAGTAAAAGAAATAATGTCTACAGTACCATTTCCTGTGGAAGTCTTTTTTCTCAAGGGCAAATTGGTGGACATCCTACCTTCCAGTACGGCTCTGAAAGAACAATGGGGATAGGAATAGTAAAGCAATGACATTCTGAATCTATAAACAATTATTTCAATGCTAACTAGGACATATTTTTCAATGGTCTTGACAGAGCCGCACAATATGGTACAATAAATAGATAATACAAAATGTTCCTTAAGAATCCGAGAGTTCATCTATTCCAAAAATTAATTTACTAACACAGAAAATGAGGCCCAGTATGGTTAGTGACCTCAATATTATATAAGCAGTTGTTTGTATCAGGTTATCCACCAGTTCATTTATTCAATCAATAAATATGCACTGGGTGCTTGCATTGTTCCTGACACTGACCCAAGAGTTATGGACAGAAAAATGAGTCACACAAGTGTTTGTTCATGGAGTCAAAGAGAAGATGGCCTCCTCAGTCCCTTCTCTAGAGAATTCAAAGTAAACCCAGGCAACAGATATGTAATTAGAAGGGAAGAAGCCAGATGTATGAAAATCAGAGATCTGGGGAAACACTAATTATTTTAGGCACCCACCACACGATGAAAGCTCAACGTCCCTGAGCCATGACCAGACCTTGCTGGTAAACTACTGTGGTGTGAAGGTGAACCAGCCCCAGGTCCAGCTCTCCAGAGCTGAATTACGACTCAGTTGTCCCTAGGTATTTCTTTCACATATGTGCACACATCGAGTATGTTAGTATGAATACAATTGACTGACTTCAGTATTTATTTCTATTATATTTTTCTTCTGTTATTGAAAGGAATTAAAATTAGAACACTTTTGTGAATCTCTGTACTGTAAGCCTTAGACACTGCACCCAGTTAGCCCCAGATCTCTTTGAAAGTGGGGCTTTGAGTTTTAAAACTAGAAAACAGTGATGACTGGTCATTCTAGGTAGGGTGTTATGTCCTTTGCTGAAGCTCAACCACATGGTATGTGGAACACTGTAGAGGAATTCAGTGTCAAGTCAGAAGCAAGTTCTTGGTCAAATTTTATCATATTTAAATTCAACAATACAGCCATTCAACTGCCCTGTGAAATGAGGCTAATGAAATTGCCAGCTAGTTCATAAAGTATTTGTGATGATCAAATGAATAATGTACAAAAACCATGTTGTTAAACTATAAATGCTACTGAACTTGATAAAGGTTTTATTTGTTGTTTTGTTTTGCTTTTAGATAGTTTGTTGTTGTTGTTGTTTGAGACAGAATCTCTTTATGTAGTTCAGGCTGGTCTTAAACTCAGTGATCCTCCTGCCTCAACCTCCCGACTAGCTTGGGATTACAGGTGTGCACAATACCAGGCTAATTTAGCCCCATATTATCACATGGCTGTCTGTAGGTATAATGGGAATTCTAAAAGCTTTCCATCCTCCCAGGCAAAAGTATCTACTGCAACAATTTACCACAGGACCTAAAGTGGTAAGAGACATCCCCAGACAGCCAACAACTGCTGACCCAGGACAAAAAAATGTTCACCTCTTGCCTCAAGTTAGAGTCTATTTGAGGGGCCAAATTCAGCTTCCGAGGTCACTGCGCACCTGGCTGAAGCTCAACCAGTATAGAGCACGTCCTTTGCTCTCTTCCCCTGCCTCCCCTTCCCTTGCTCCCTTCTCCTGAGAATATACCAAGTCACAGGCAGCCAAATTCTTCTCAGGCTCTGCTTCTGGAGAACCAGACCTAAGACAAGCACTAAGAGTCACTGAGGCAATGGTGGCCATTCCCTTTACAGAGCTGAGAGGCTAACGGTCTTAGTGGAATTAATGGCCTGCATGTAAATGATCCTATTTACTGGCGGTGTCCCTCTGGGTATGTTATCACCTCAGGTCCTTCATCCGTGAAATGAAGTGAAGTGAAGCTGCTAGGAAAATAAAGTGAAGACACATGTAAGTGTATAACTATTGCCCAACACACAGTATGAGCCTCAGAAATCCTTAACTTCATGTCTCTTCAAGCAGAGAGGAAAGTCATAGAGGAGGTGGCCCTGGTGTTGGGGAAGGGATGGGACAGACTTGAACCAGGGCAGCTGGACATGCAAGGAGTGTGGGGCAGCCCCTAGCTGGCTTGTTTGGAAGGTGATTAAGATTTTGGCAGAAAGAGGAGTAAATAGGCACCTAGAGGTAAACTATCTTAACTGTTTGTTTATTTTGTCTCAGTCTAGCCCCGTTTCTCAAGATTGTTAGTTCTCTCATTCCCAGTTTCCAAATAGGCTCTGGTGAAGATTTTTTTCACAGTTGATGAAGACCTGGAATATTCTCAGGCAACTGAACTAGGATTCTGAAATGGTCAAAATGTTGAGTGCATGTTTGGCGATACATTTGCAGAAACAATAAGTTCCCTGAGACAAGAGGCAGGGTAATTGCAGAAGGCAGTCTACAATTAGGTGCTTTTTTGTGTCTCTCCTAAGAGACTGACTTTCCAACTGGGTAAGATCAAAATCTTTTTCTTCTGTCCTCAGTGTCTAAGACAAATGTAGTTACTGTCTAGGTGTTCCTTATTGGTGTGTCCCCCCCCTTCAAAATCACATGTTGAGATCTAGACCCCTTATACTTCAACATGTGACTGTATTTACAGATAATACCTTTAAAGATATGAGTAAGTTAAAATGAGGTCTTAGGGTGGGCACTAACTCAGTCTAACCTGTGGCCTTTTATGAAGAGAAAATGCGGGCACACACAGAGACACAGTGAGAACAGGCCATCTGCAAACCATGGAGAAGGGACTTGGATGAAACCATACCTGTCATATATTGATCATGGACTTCCACCCTCCAGAACTGAGAGACAAGGGTCTAAGTGACCCAGTCTGTATGTGGTATGCTGTTACAGCAGCCCTAGCAAGCTGATACAGGCTGATACAGTGCTCATGGAAAACATGATTTAAACATTACTGAAGTAGAGAAACTGCTCAGAGTTTTTCATCATACTGTCGTTGCTCTTTGTTTCTTCCAAATGTCTTATCGTACAAAGGAATTAGTAATAGCATCAGTACCTGCCTGGTGAGACCTGGTTGAATAGGGGACTCATAGGTATGGCCCTGCACCCTCATATAAACTGTGTGAGGCAGCTTTTATCATCTATGACTCCCAGAGGACAATGGAAGTTCAGGGTCAGGATGTAACATGTCCAAGGTGCAAAGAGGCAGTCAGGCTTCTAAGCCAAGGCCAACTCTTTCCTCAGCACCAGCAATAATGCTCATCCTGAATCAATGCAAGGTGAGCTTGAAATTAGAGTGATATTAGGGTGGTAAACGTCACGGGACCACCCAACCCTTGACATGGCACTCTTTCAAAGCCCCGTGAGCACTGCTTCCAGTGTCTGATGCCAGGAGATCCAAAGCAGCCCCTAAAGAAATCACTGTAGTCAACAAACCCTATAGAATAACTGCCTTTGTATATTCTCTGATATTCCCTTGGTTGTAAGACATCTTCTACATGAAACTTGTACATGAGTAGACACTACCCACAATAGTCAAAAAGCAAAACATCAAGTGATGAATGCCTACATAGTCTGATATGGCCACACAATGGAATATTACTCAGAAATAAAAAGAAGGCATGCCACAGTTATGGACGAGGCTTGGAACAGTAGAAAGAAACTTGACACAGAAGACGGCATATCATATTCCACCTACGCAGGGTTTATGGACTAGCGGTGTCCATACACAACAAAGTAGATCACTGTTGGTTCAAGAGCTAGGAGAAGAGTGAATGGGGAATGATTCCTAAAGAGAATGAGGTTGGGGGGTATAAAATAATATTCTGGAACTAGATAATGGTGATTGCATACCATATATTGTGAATATATGTTTGAAAAACAGAATTTTACACCATTAAGGGTAAATTTCATTGTATGTGAGTTATATCTCAACTAAAAACAAAAAATGGCAGCAAGCATGAGCTGGAGAGACAGCAAAAACAATCTCATATAACCTTGTAGTTCTACCAGAACAAAATGAAACCAGATTTTACTTCACAAGGTGATCTTAGTCCCTTGAGGACGTGTACACATTCAGCTGCTACCCAGACAGGTTACATTGGAAGCATCGTAAATTACAATCTTCTGCTTTTTGATCAGATCCCATATTCCATTTTGGTTTTGGAAATGGGTTGCCTTACCAAACAGGAAAACAGAAATAAATATTGTAAGGAAAGAGCCAGTCCTGTGAGAGAGCAGGTCTATGTGAGATAGCAAGGTGAGGGCTGGGGATTTAGCTCAGTGGCAAAAGCGCCTGCCTGGCATGCGCAAGGTCATGAGTTCGGTTCCCAGTACCAGAGAAAAACCAAAAAAAAAGATAGCAAGGTGATAGAGCAGGTTATATGACAATAACAGAATGTGATGTTTGGATACGTTGTAAAAATATGTAAGTACTGATACTATGTTATTCTACTGTGTTATTCTATTCTGTTATTCTAGTCCAGTATGCTATTTGAAAGTATATATATAGTATGTATTTGCTTAATAAATAAATGGTAAATATATAGTATATACAAATATTTTATTTATGAAGTATATAACATAAACAGCTATTCCTACAGCTCTAAAGTTAAAACATATTTCATAGAAAACATAATTATATTCATGAAAACACATAACTTGCCTTATCATGCCATGTTCTTCTGCCTACACTATTTATGCTAACTTCCCTGAGCAGAAATTTTCCCTGAGTGCAGAAATCTGCCTCATCCTCTTCGAGAGAGGTAAAGATTCCCAGTGTATCTTCTGTACACTCCAGTCCATCTGAGGGTTAGCACCCCTTTGCTTCCTGGTTAGATCCCATCCCTAGCTGCCTGTTAGGTACCAGAACTTTCTATCCCTCAAACCCTCAACATTTTATCTGACCCTTTCTGTCTTGAGTCTGGCTATTGGCCAGTCTGAATGTTATGGTTTGTGTCTGGGTGTCTCACCCAAAGCCTCATGCGGTCATGGGGCAGGCTTTTAGAGTTGATTGATTATGGGTGTGAGAGCTACATGCACCCTGGGGTGGATAGTTTGCATATGTAAGGAAGAGGAAGAGGCTGCTTGAGGCCATTCCTCCCTTGTGTGTGCTTGTTGATTCGGCTGTGTTCTGCTGCCATGAGCTGTAGCCTCTGCCATGTGCCACTCTGTCTTGTAACCTGCCAAGTATGGACTGAAACCTCCACAAACTGTAAGCGAAATAAACTTTTCCTTCCTTAATTTTGGGCATCAGGTATTTTGTCCCAGCAACGAGAAAAAAGTAACCAAGACACTGAAGTAAAATATTCTTGGACAGGTACCCTATTGAGGCGTTAGTGTTATTTTGGTGGGTAGGGAGTATGATGAGCCTTGAGCTAGAAAGCTACATGTTGAGTCCTAGCTTTGCCACTTATGAGCTGCTGGAACCAATTCTTTACCTCTGCCTTTGCAAAGGAGAGGGGAGGGGGGTTATACTAGTCTTAAAATATTGCTATGGAAATTAAATGAGATAGTGCTTTGTAAATTATAAAATAATCTAACCCATTATTTCTGTCTGAATTCTCCTTCCTTAGAAGAGCCTAAAGGAGCAGCAGAAGGCTGGGTTTGAGGAGGGCTGAGGTGGGTTATGGGTAGGAGACCAATGAAAACTTAAGGAATAATATCCATATGAGTTTTGATCAGAGACCATGCACACCATGGCACATCATGGAAGAAGCCACAAGATAAAACTAAAGAGTCCTCAAGAAAGCAAGTGGGTTCACCGGACACCGCTCCTTGAAAACATCCCAGATTCCAGACTAGAGAGGCAGTAAGCGTATTTATTATTTTTTTTTTTTTTTGCCCAAGGTCAGTCCCTAGAAGACAGAAATGGGTAAAGGACCATAAACTGATTCAGATGCCTTATCTCATTCTTTCTCATTTAACCAGGCCTTCTACAGAATACCTAGCTACAAAGGAATGAAAATATCAGACCCTCCAGCAGGATATTAAGTCTGACTGTTGCTAGGCATGACAGTACAATGAAGAGGAGAGAAATGTTTTCCTCTACTCAGTTCTCTGTAGGAAGTGCTGACAATCTGGGAATCTATCAGGATTTCACCCATCAAAGCATGGCACCCAGACCCTAGCTGTGAAACTCAAGATGAGCAGAGGATGGGAGGTATGGATGGAGGACAGATGCCCTGAGCTATTAAAAAGTCTGTTAGCAAGTCCTCTGCTCTCAATAGCCACACATTTTAATTACTGGAATGAAAATGACTAATCCATCATATTTTTTGTCAACTAGGAAGTTACTGAAAATATAATTAGTCTATAGTTGGGAACTCAATGTTTTTAGTTTTAAAAGGAATTTTCATGCTTGAAAAGTTTAGTAATCATCACTCTCCATTTTAGGGTAATTCTTGATTGTTATATTTGGAATGTTTCTGGAATGTCAAGCTTCCCTCTCTTAAATTACATTCTTTAAAGATTTCTGTGGGACTTTTGGAAGCACCCAAGGAATGCTGTTCAAACAAGAGAGTACAAAAAGGAAAGATCCAGTCACGAGGAGATATGGAAGTTTTCAAATAGGGGCTCATGGCAACTGTAGCTGCCTAGCTAGTATCCATTCTCCGCTTTCTTCCTAAGAGTGGAAACCACATTTCCCACCCACCCCTGAAGCTTCAGGTGGACGTTTTTATGGCTCTGGCTATTAATAATGAAAGAAAGTCCCTAAGAAGGACATGTCTTTTATGTTTCACCCCTCCTCATCTCTAAAGTTAAGATGCTGTGTAGAAGGTAGGAGCCCGCCTCCTAGACCTTGTAAACCGCAGATGGTCATCAATTCACACAATAAGAATGGCAGAACAGAACCTTAAAAGGAGCCCAATTTTTTGGCAGCATAAAGCATAAAGCTATCACAATTGCTCTGGATTGTCTGGACTTCTTCCAAGAGAAAAATAAACCTGCTCGCATTTTTAATACATCACTTTTCCATTTTTCAGTATTCAAGCCTAATGCTTGTCCCACACATTGCGAGTTCATTGTGCAGAAAATAGCTCTAAAAGCTGATTGGGGGAAACAAAAATGTATTTGTGATTCTTTCAATAGTAAAACATTATATGTTACAAAATGTCTCTGCGATTAGAACTCTTAGGAAGAAGGATTGTTTGTTCAGTCTTTAACAAATGCCGTTCACTGTGTCACATGTTTTATGCACATGATCTTATTGAATTGTTCCAGATGAGCACTATCCCTAATTTTAAGACCCCAAAGCTTAAAATAACCCTGCAAAGGTCACACAGCAAGTGAACCAGGAGCTATAATTAGGCCTATATGACTGTCATGCCAAGGCTCTGTAGAGTAAGGATCCTCCATGTAACACAGAGTGCCATGTGACACGGCCAATGCCAGACACACAGAGAAATGCCCAGTATTACAAAAGATGGGCTATAATTGAGGAGTAACCAGGAGGAGCCGTGGTAATGAATGGCTGCCCCAGCATTCCCCAATAGCTCAGCCTGGAGTGTCCTCCTTCCAGCACTACTCTGAAGCCAGGAATGGCCTGACGCACTGTTCTTGACTGTACTCCTTCCTGGATCTGTCTCCCTGTGAGACAGCTGATAAGGTGTCATATTCATTTCTAGACCCATGCTGACCACTGAGCCAAGCTAAATGAGAAAGGAAGATACTTTTAATTAAACAAGGATGCTTGGTTTTTTTCCTCTGAAATAAAAAGTTATAGCTATTGAAATTCACGTCAAATTCATATGTTGTCCAAGAGGAGACCAACTGTCCAGTGGCCTAAAGTGGGCAAGTTCTGCTCTTCGGACTTTTTGGTGTCTGTCTTGGATGCCTGCACAATCTCCCTTGATCCCACCTGCTCTTGTTCACTCAAGACCTACTGGCTATGTCAGTCCAACTGTCCACACCCATTTCGTGGCCCAGGAGCCATTTCTAGAAGCTTCTATCCAAAGACTCTGAGGTGAATGTCTCTATCTCATTAACTTCTACTTCCATAAACTTTGGAGCCCTTTGCCTCCTGCCCAGAATATAAAACAGTTTTTAATATATGGATATTTCTTGTAGTGATATTAAAGGTAGACAACAGCATATGATTTTGTGAAGACCACCTTTGTTAAAAATTCCCATCTGCAGAGTGGGTTATAAGCCTCTCAATTTTGTAATGTTAAATTTCTTTAAAGGAAGTTTCAGGGATTGAGGTTATCCTGAGTTTCAAATCTGCTCAGCACCTAAATCAGGGTCCTGTAGTAAGCTTGGTTCAGCTAACTGGGCTTCCAATAGCTGTATTCCATGTTTTTATTCTCTCATGACAAAGGTGAGGCTCTAATCTTGGCTCCTCAAAAAGCTGTTGCCTGTGCCCATGCCTAACCATGACAGTCACTAGCAACTTTGTTTCAAATGGGGTGTTAAGGAAAGAAAGCTGTGTGGAAGTTTCTGTGCTCTACTGGATTCTCTAAAACCACCCTTTCTCTTCAAAGCACTGAAAGCATACATTGAAAACTCTAATGTGAAGATAGGATGTCAAAGTCCACAGGATAAAGGGGAGGGACTTTCAACTTTTCAACTTTCAACTCCCAGGCCATCTTTAATTTTATTTTTGTGGTAAAACACCAGAAAGAGCTCACTTTCATCTATGTCCTTATAGATGCCTATGTCTTCTGCCCAACATCTGTCCTTAAATTTTAGATGAGATCACTCTTAAGTTCTGACTCATAAAATCTATCGCTTTTCTAAATTCTTTTTGGATGCGTCTGAAACTATCAGCATCCCCTGTTTCTTGAATTTGTCTTCTTTTCATCTTCACACCTCCACATGGCCTTTCCCATCTTCCTTCAGTACCCTTTTTTAATTTGAGGGGTCAGTGATCAAACACAGGAACTTCTACACATCACACAAGCCCTCGACCCCAGAACCATACCTCCAGCCAACTTTTTCCGTTCTAACAAAGGCACACCGACCACCCTGGAACTTTTAGGTCGGCTGCTCCTCCAGCCCATCCCCCTCCTTGCCTGTCCTGCTCCAACTCCAAGAATCCCCTGCTCCCAACTCTACCACTTAACTGCTTTACCATTTCTTTCATCTTTGGGTCCTCTCAGTAGAAAGACTCTTCTAATCTTGCTCTTCCCTTTGTACACAAAGACAAGATGTTTCCTGGTAACACATTTACCTTTTCCTTCCACCTTTCTCTAGGACATATTGGCAGAGTGAAAAAAAAACAAAACACCAGAATAAGGGGGAGGGTGGGAGGAAAGAGAATAAGTGGAAAGAGATAAGACAATTGAAGTGGAAAGGAAAAAATGGGAAGCAGAAAGTAGATTAGCAAAACCGAGGATGAAGGAAGAAAAGCAAAACAGAAACTAAAACAAAAAGAGCTCAGCTCTGCTGATATTTTGTGTCATGAAATAATTCTAGCTATATTGAGCATACATATGAATAATATAACATATACTCTCATTTAAACCTCACACAATGCTTTTATGCTATTATTTTTATATCCTCATTCCATATCAAAATGAAACTTTATGACGAATGATTGTAATGAAGCAGTCTCTTAATAAAAGCTAGGACAGGAGTTAGAAATGTGGGTAGTGGGAAAAATCAGGTTTTTTTTCTTGGGTAGGCACCTCAGAAGTTGTGTAACCAGTAAAATGCAGCTGAGATTCAAACCAAATCAGCCTGACACCAAAGTACCTATGTCAGAGGCCTGGGATACAGAAAGCGGCCAATGAGTGGAAAGCTACTGGGCTAAACTGTGAAAAGAACAACAAACTTTTTGCAGTAGAGCTGAGAGACAAAACTCAACCATGAGCATGAGTTGGAGAAGACTGTCTTTGATCATTTTGTCAAAGTATCAGGAGATTACTATAGAGTGATTGTTGGATATTTTAACTGCTCTAAAATCTTCCAATGAATTTATCAATCTTCTAATATACTTATGGAAATTGTTATGTTTATAGAAAGAAATGTGAAAGGCGGGTGTAGTGGCGCACACCTATAATCCCAGCACTCGGGAGGCTGAAGCGGGAGGATTGTTGTGAGCTCAAGGCCAGCCTGAACTGCATAGCAAGACCCTGTCTCAAAAAAGAAAAGAAAAGAAAAGAGAAGAAAAGTGAATAGCTGCCTAAGACAAATCTCTATTGATGAAAGTAGAATAGGAAAAACATACACCAAAAAATATCTAGAAAAATGGCACAGGGGGAAATGACCCTGGTGGTATTCATCTTTGTGTATGAAAAGGTCCTGAGTGTTTGTTTCCCAGAAATCACCAAAATATGGAAAATCTCTAGGAATTAGACAAGGGCAAATACTATGAAAATATTCCCAGTAGAAGAATAAAAGGAACCTAATAATTATATACCAATAAACAGAAGCACTAGAAACTACCTCCTAGAAGATAAAATAAACTAATTATCACCTATAAGAACATGGAATATTAGATAGGAAGAAAACAGTCTCACAAAGTATAATTTTGACAAGCTCATGTGGGTTAATTTCAAGTGGGTTAATCACACACACACAACTATGTTTAGCCAGAATGTATAGCTATTTTTGTGTTGTTTTGATTTTGTCTTCATTGTTGTTTTGTTAGTTTTTTTAATTAAAAAAAAAACTTGGGGCTGGGGATTTAGCTCAGCGGCACAGTGCCTGCCTGGGAAGCGCAAGGTCCTGAGTTTGATTCCTGGTACCAGAAAGAAAAAATAAAAACAAAAAAAACTTACCAGGCTAGTATGTTGCCCTTTACAATCATTAGAAATGAGTCATGTCTTTCATGGTGCAATCTCACAGCCTCAGTTTAGCACTGAGAATCTCATTTATTGTTGGTAAAGTCCAGAATTCTGAAAAAATGTAATCTTCTTACCACCCCAGCATCAGGATGCTACCAACTTTCTGAATCTTTATAACGTTATCACCACCATTAGATGATTCTTGGTTTTATTTATTTATTTATTTATTTATTTTTGGTCTTTTTGAGACAGGATCTCGCTATGCAGTTCAGGCTGGCCTTAAATTCACTTTGTAGCCCAGGCTGATCTCAAATTCGCAAAGATCCTCCTGCCTCAACCTCCCAAGTGCTGGGATTGCAGGCATGTGCCACCACACCCAGCTGAGTCTTGGTTTTAACGTATGCCCTTACCTGCTCTTTTCTGCAGAATAACATCAGGTTTCAACACAAGTAGTACCCTGTTCTCTGGGACAATTACCTATTTCACCTTGCAAAAGACCTTGATCTAATATTCCCTAACAAAAATTCCATCCAATAAAAATCAACTACCACCTGAGCCGCAGCTCTTGTTGGGTCAAAGTACATCTATCTAGATTCCAGCCCCACCTCTGCCCCATACTTTTTAACAGATGCTGTCATGGTTTGTGTCTAGATGTCCCCAAAAGCCTCATGCAGTCATGGGAAGGGCTTCTAGAGTTTATGATTGATTCATCATCCAATGCTGGGATTATTGGTGTGAGTGCTACACCCGCCCTGGGACAGGTAATTTGCATACAGTGTAGGGGAGGGAAAGAGGCTGCTTGCCACTCCTCCCTCTTTGCTCTTGTTGCTTTTGCTGTTTTCTGCTACTATGAACTGTTGCCCTCTGCCATGTGCCACTCTGCCTTGGAGTCAGCTGATTATGGACTGAAACCTCCACAAATTGTAAACTAAATAAATCTTTCCTTCCTTAATTCTGGGCATCAGATATTTTGTCTCAGCAGTGAGAAATGTAACCAAGACAGCTGCCTTTTAAACTAGCAGCATCCCTAACATAAAAACGGGGAAAGGACAGGATTATAGGGATAGCTTTCTCCAGAACTTTTAACTAAAATTAGCTCTCCATGCAGAAATGTACCATGCTTATCTTTTAATTTTTGTGCACTTTCTAGAACACTGCTGTTGTCTCCTGGGATGTGTCCCCGAGTTGGAAAGGCACTATCTATAGCTCCCTGACTTCTCCTATGAGGTTCCATTAAAAAGAGATTTACTAACATCTTAGGGCCAGAGAAGCTTGGGTCTAGAGACAAACAATAAATTACATTCTTAGAGCTCCTGAGTATACACTTAGAGCATTCACAAATATAGGTTTTGATCTCAGGGGTAAGCCAGTTGGCATTTAACAGATAGCTATAAAATTCACTCTTCCAATTAATGATCACAATAAAGGAATGATTCATAGCCTTAAAAAGCCTACCAACTGACAGGAAATACAGGTCTAATAAATGAAGCTGTCATTTGGCAAAGAGTGCATCTGTGGAAGTGCCTCTCCCAAACCCTAAAATAACATGGATTTATACAATAGTAAACTAGTAATAGCAGCTGCAGATAGGTGTACAGCAATTAATGCAGAAAACACTTATTTCAAAGTTCTCAAGAGAAAATGAAGCAAGTTTAGCAAATGATCGAGGAGCAGAATAGTGGCAGAAGAGAAGTTACATGTGACCAGCAAAGATTTCTCTCCAACAGTTAGGCCAAAGACTTTATCTCCTTACTCTTAGGGAATACTTGGAGTTAATACCTCAATCATACCAGATTCTATCAGTGAAATAATGTTCTTCCGGAGCTAACTGCTTGGTGAATTATATAGTTCATCCACACTATGTGTTCAGTCATTCAAAACATATCCTTTTAGTTTTCTTTACCAAGATCTAGGAATATGAATCTCTCAGGTATTTGCATCAAATTCTGATGCTCACAAAAGGCAGGTAAATAGAACCTATGGGATGGTAGTTGAACTGCGATGTTCTTAATTGTGTTGACAGCTATGAAGGCCTCCCAGACTTACCTCCCTATAGAAGGGTTGTTGGCTCATATGACTTATCCCCATGGATATAATGAATAAAATAACTCCACAAGCCAAAGTTTAAAATGTCCCATTGTGTCATAGTTATACCATTCACACTATAGTAACATTTTTGTGTTCACTAGGTAAGGAAATTCTCATTTCTATATTATTTGTGATCCTTCATAAAGGGGGAGTGTGGCTCATTTATTGCTACTATGTATTTTATGTGAAAAAAATCTGAAAAAATCATTTAGAAAAGTCCAGTAAGACAAAAGACAGACTAAGCCTGGCAAGTTGCCTAACATTTATGCTTTGGTTTCCTCATGTAGAAAATTCAGGAGTGAGATTGGATGAGCCTATACTCCATTCCAATTGAAAAATTGTATCAACTCTATGAATTATAACTAAGATTTATATAAAGCTAAAATGTCAATACAATTCTGGCTGTTTCTCTCAGGATATGTATAGAATCATCCAAATGTCTTAGAGAAATTTTAACTGCTGTCACATCTTAGATTTTTCAAACTAATTTTACCAATATTTTAAATACTGGAGTACGAACAGCAGCAAGGCGATATTATAAAATGTAAACGTGAAAGCCAATTTTAAGTTGGATCAGATTTCATGAAAAATAAAATTTATACCCTACAAATGCTACATACATTAGCATCTGAATTACTATAAATACTAGAAAGTTACGCTCAGTAACTTAACAGTGATTATATCAAAACCCTGCTGAGATTTTAGGTGGCCAGGCACAAACAGGAAGCAATGAAAATTTCAGCTCCTTTGAGGGAGCCAGGTTTGCTCAAGGAGGCAGTGGGGAGGGGTGGCTTGCTGCAGGGCACGGAGCTGCCAGTAGCAAACTGCGTTTGATTCCCACAACCTGGAATCGTAAACAGAAACTACGGAGGGAAAAAGTCAGACGAGTCAGTTTAGCTATTAATTATAGGACGCCTGGTTAAAATAACTTTCCTATCAAAAGCCTTCCAAAACTGGCTTTTCAGGATTAGGGGATGAAAAGAAGTTGAAAATTGCCCCCAGGTACCTTAATCAGTTCTCGAGATAGAATTCAAAATATATCACAGAGAGGTTGGCCCACTGTGCTCATCCATGTCTCTCTCTCTCTCTCTCTCTCTCTCTCTCTCTCTCTGTCTCACACACACACACACACACACACACACACATTGCCTTTACTCCTTGGTATGTCATGTAAGAGAGGATGGTTTTCTCATTTGGGGAGGAAAGAGTGGTGGGTATAGGTTTGGCTCCTGTCCCAGCTCAGCAATGTGCAGGGTGTTTAGCAATTGAGGAAAAAAAAGCACATATGACTTATTACCTGAAAAACAGTTGACTACTATTTCAGTAAAAGCATCATTTTGGAAAACAGGAAGATTTTTTTTAAATTTTAAAGAGAATAAAGCCAATGTGAGAGAATTTCAAAACACAATAATAGGAGATTAGCAATGGTTAACATATTATCCACTGTCATATTCAAAGTAGTTGCTCAGATTACAAGATATAGGCATGAAAAATGAATCAGACAATATAAGCACAAACCGTTCTTTTAAATGAACTAATAGAAATCAGTAGTATAATTATCTTAGCTATCTTGTGTGTGTGTGTGTGTGTGTGTGTGTGTATGTGTGTGTGTATATTCCCCCCCACCTCCTTCTTTTCTAAATAGGAAGATCTTCTTAGAAAATGTTTTTTTATAGTTACTTGGGAAACAGATAAGAGAGTGCTAGTCTTTTAAATTAACCAATTCACTATCCTTACATGGGAGAGGATTTCCTGCTGACAGCTCCCACATGGATACTCAAAAGCCTCTTGTTTCTGCAATGCCCATAATATTAGTGTACAATTGCCAAGTTAAAAGCCATGCGATCTAAGAGCACAGGGAAGGCAGAGTTATTGGCAAACAGAAGAACTATCATGCTTGTCAAAATTCAAGTAAAAAAAAAAGACAAAGATAATACAGGCACTCCTAATTTTAATCAAGTAGAAAGAAAACAGAGAAAGTTTTGCACGTAAAGTAAAAGCGGACGTATTTATATCTGCAAATATAATTCACTTACCTCTGTTGGGCAGAAACCCCAAACTAACCAGGCTGTAGTGATTCCTCAGGGGGATCCAAATGAAACAAACAGAAGCCTGGCGTTAGCGCCGTGCGGTTCAGCCTCTACCTGACTGTATTTACGAACACTTTAGAGGCTTCTCCCTGGGAGCTGAGTCACTCAGGGAGGAGGTGGGTGGTATGAGAAAGGGTGTCACCTTATACAAATACCACTTCAATTAAAACAGCCTCACTCATGGACCTACTGCCTTGGTTTGGTGAATTCTTCTTGTAATTTATGGCCTTGTTATGCCCCAAGTGCTTCTGTTATCACCCTTCTAACTGCTATCAACAATACACACAACTCTATTCCTCACAAGCTGTCATAGTATCCAAGTTACTCTGAATTCTCTTTTAAAAAGCAAAACAAAAACCTTGAGGTGAAACTACCCACAGCACCTGGAAAGCAAGGGCATAGATATCCACATAGGAGCCACAACTTATTTAGGACATAGAAGTCCTGAGGAAGCCAGGAGCCCTAGGGCTAGAAAACATGGGAGCAGTATTTTACGCAGATTCTATACATGGAACATTCTGTAGAGCCATGACAGAAAAACTACATCCTGAAATATAGGATTCCTAATCTTTGTATTTCACCGTATGTAAAGGATGTGGAAAGGAAGATTGAACTTCTCTTACAGCTGAAGCTGGCATGGACTCCTGTGTCAAAGCTGCTTCTGCTGAGGGAGGGATAACAGAAGAGCCTTCCTGGGCAGGGGCTTCTCTCAGGCCCTGCAACATACCTGTCATAATAGCAAAGGAGGCTTCAAAGAAGCTTAGCAAACCTGGAACACTGCCAGAAGCAGCTGGGTCATTAGAACTTCCTGGGTCATCACTATTCATCAGCCACTGCAGCAATTACCCAAATCCTCACTGTAAAACTCCTCCTGCAAATGACAGTCCAGATGAGCTAGGCCTGCTGCAGTGACCAGAAGTCGAAACATCTGGATAGGAGGGCACGGAAATTGCAGTATACATGGCAAGTGGGACAGTGCTCCCACAAAATACCCTTATTTTGGGCTGAGGAATTCGAAAATCTAAGAAAAAAAAAAAATGCCCCCAACGTATGCACATATCTGGTACTTTCATGGAATTTGATGTACATACAAATCTTAAAATAGGCTTTAAATTTCTGTGATGCACGTAAATGTTGATTGGATCGCGGATGGATATTGATACTACAAGTGAGAAAGTTGAAAAACAAGGATGCAATTTGGCTAAATTTTAAAAATGAACTAGAAGACATATTCAGCATTAGAACTGAGTTAAAATTATAGCATTAAATAGTGTAAGAGCCGTTTTGGAGCGAAAAATAGTAACTGACATTATACAATGTTTAAATATATGTTTTATACTTTATAAAATATAAAACCAGAAAAATAGGATTTTGCTTTATAACAAAATGAACTACAACTATCTAACATACATGTAAGACTTTTGAGCTACCAAACCATTATCCCTGCCTATAATTAAGGTTTTTCTTACTTTATATACCAGGATATCTATACCATTAATCCAAAAGCTAGTATCCTTTCATTTAGAACCAAATCTGTATTTAAAAAAGGGCTAATGTTGGCAGGGGATATAGCTCAGTGGCATAAGCACTTGCCTGGCAAGCCCGAGGTCATGAGTTCAATTCCCGATACCAAAAAATAAAAAAATAAAATTAAAAAGAGCTAATGCTAAGCCCTTGAGACAGGTTCAGGCCTCTTAATACAGAACAGACATTCAGCAAAAAGACTGCCTAACAGGAATCTCAGCGTGAAGAGGTCAGATCAAGAAGGTGTCTGGGTGTGGAGATGGACAAATAGGCTTGGCCTTGGTTTCACTCAGGTCTTGAACTGGGAGGCCTTGAGCATGCTTAGAATAACTCAGCTTCACCACGCCTGTTTCACTGTGATTGTCAGAGTTTTTGAGAGCATCTTAGAACAGGAGCTCAGAGACTGGAATGGCAAATGTCTTTAGGTCAGATGCCAATATGAACTGATTGGGGGCAGCTACCTACAGAGATATGGTAAGATTTTTAAAGTAAGATTGGACTCCGCAGAAGTGTGCCCTGGGGAACTGGCAATGCTCACCACAGGTCTTAGATGGGGAATGTTTGCTGACCCTGAGTTATAACATTAGACATTGTGATGCCACACTGCTTGTCCATGTGTTATATCCCGTGACACAACCAGCCAAAATGATCGCTTGCTACTACATAATAATGGAAAGGGCAAACATTTGCATAGCACTTTTATTTTGTCATGTATTTTTCTAGGAAGTTTTCATACATTAGTTCAATAATTGTTATTAAATGACAGTTACTTTCTCATCCCAAAGAGATTCCAAAACTGATACTAACAATGCACATAACATAAAGAAGTCACCATCTCAGAACTTTCTAATCTATTATTCTGGGATTTGGGGGTTTTGAAAAATAGAGAACTCCCTATTTTCCTTTCAGATGAAAGAAATAAATGTCATGTGCCTATGAAAACAGCAAGGATATCATTAGGGTGGTAATTAGAGAGCCAGTTTCTCCTTGTCTCAGGAGATCGATGCCAGACCTGATGGACTGCTGCCAGGGCTGCAAGAGCTGGCACATTGTTTAATACACTTTGATGGCACCGAACATGGTGCAGACCGAAAAGGAGAACAACACAGATCCCAGGGGAACCTCGGTCCAGTTTCCTGTAGAGATTCGCTACTCATTCTGGGCACTTAGCTCTTATGCCTATATCCTCCTTGGTAAGAGAAATTGATGATAACCATCTCTTTACCAACTGGACAGGTTACAATAATAATATCTGGACTGCTTTTAACTAAAGTGCTAAGTCTGTGTTCTAGACAACATCAGAAGGAATCTCAGTTCTTGTTGCTTTTGGATTTATCTTCAAACTCCAAACAAATAATAGATTTCTGCTTCACAGGGTATATAGCTCTGCTTTCATCAAACTGAGGCATGGTCTGCGCAGACAATGAGAAGCAGAGATTCAAGGTTAAGCAAGACCTGCATCCACACTTTCTTCAGGAGTGCTGAGGATGAGAAGCCCTGCTTGAAAGTTTTGTTGCTTTCCTCCCTCCATTCCCATGTCCACCAAAAATAGCAATTTGGCAGCTTCAGAAATCCTGTCCCTTATGAGACTGTGTGATGTAGCCACGTTTTCCTCGAGTTGGAGTCTTCTGTGGACAGTCGTGAACTGTGCTATAAAGCAGTGTAATCCCCCTGGCTACCAGCTGAAAGAAACAATTTCATGCAGACTGGAGGAAGAACTTCTTTTTCTTCCACTGAAAACTTTGGAATGGCAGTCAGTTCATACAATCAAAATCTTACTTTTAAACTCAGGTTATTATTTCATAATCTTCACCTTTAATTTTCTCCAAACCACAGAAATTCTTTCATTTTCTACCAATCTTTCCACTGCCAGATATTTAATTACATATAATACATATATTAAGCCCCTCAAGGTCAGAGACCTTCGTATTTGTCTTTTTGCTGAACACACAGCAGAATGTTTGAATTATAGTAGTACTTGGTATTTGTTGGCTTAATAAAGGAATAATGAACATGAACGGTAAATGTGCATATACCAGGGCTGTTCATTGTTTATCAAAGTTCTAGCTTATCTTTTTTTATAAATCTAATTTCTTTATTAGGTTTTTCTATACCTGGCTGGAAAGTTAAAACTTTAGCTCTTTAACTCACCCATTTAACATACACTGCTATCTGACAACCAAGTAAGATTTCTTACGTGTTATAGAGATTGCCCCAATAGTAATTATGAGAGCTGAATTTATTGCTCAAGGTTGAAATTTCTATCGTCAGTGCCTCCTACCTCACTCTCTCCCTCTGCTCTAAACCATATCTACTTAATTGGTCACTGAACTATCACTGTCAGTTGTACCTCCTAATTTAGTCTACCCTCCCTGTCCATTTGAGTCCCATCGCCTGCCTAATTTGAGCCCTATGTCTTTATGGAACATAACTTTAATCTTCTGGTAACTGTCCTTTTCCTAGTTTAAACCCATCCACTGCTAAGTCAGTTAGACTCTTTCAGGTTGTAAAGATCGGAGGTAAGTTCTGGAAACATCAGTGAATGAGAGCAAACTAACAGTAGCAGTTAAGCAAGGAAGACCCACAGAACCCAAAATAATGGTTCTTAGAAGCCAGTTTATTACAGGAAAAGTTATGGTGTAGCGACTGCATTAAAGATAAGCATTGGCTGCTAAAGGCTGTCTCACAGGAAAGGGTCAGAAGGGCCATATGCAAGCTCCAATTGTTCTCCTTCCACAAGACTCTTCTCAGCATCCACTTTCCCACTCGTAACAGGAACCTCTGATTTGTGAAGAGAACACCCACGCAAAGTCTCAGCTTGAAGTTACTACACCCTGCTGGTCACATAGGCTCGTGCTGCTATGTGGCCTGGTCTTCTGGAGTCTCATCAGATACCAATCATCAGCCTCACTGTTATCAGGTAAGTACTAGCTGACTAGCTGGTACAAGCCATGCTGAAACCCTTAGGGCTTATGGTTACAAGACAATACTATCTGTGTTATGGGTTTATTTCTTATCTTAGAATGATTCAGACTCATTCCAAGTTGGTTGGGATTAATCTCTTCAGCACAAAGGCTTTAATGCAGATTCATAAATTTATGAAGAGGAAAAGATACAGTCTCAGCAGCCTTTCTTAGATGTTAAATCATATGGCCTACTGATTCATTTGCAAACACTAGTCCAACACAGCTCTGGGGAAGGGAGAGTAACTCAATGAGTCTCCCATGCTCCTGGCTCAATTCCCTAACTTTGGTTCTATACTCACTCTTCCTTCTCCCATGTCAGCAATTTATTGTAGCCTCCTCGTGTTTTTTTGTCAACATGCTTGATTTGGTCGGTCACCATCTCCAACTGGATTTCTAAGGAAGAGCCTTTGTACTAGGCCATCTTGTAGACCTCTTTTCTGGCAATAGAGGATACTTTAGATTAGACACATACCCTTCCTCAAAGAGCTGTGGCCAAGAAAATAGCACTGTAGTTCAAAGCATGGTTGTCTAAGCCTTGAACCTGCTATGAAGTGAGCTTCAGAAATCGTACATAGCCAGCTGTAAAATTCTCCCCAGCAAGGACCCACCATCCCCTAGCACAATTTTTCCATAATACAGACACAATCATGTCACTGCCCAGTTTCAAATCTATTATAAGTACCTTAGGCCCCATAAAATTCAAACACTTTAAATTCAAATACTACTGTGTTTCTCAATGAAGCAGCCACTAGCCACATTGCTACTTAAATTTTAATTGATTAAAAGTATATAAATTAAAAAATTCATTTCTGCAGCTATAGTAGACATGTTTCAAATATAATATTGCACAAAAAGACAAGAAATGCAGAAAGCTGGTCTCAAGTGCATTTTTAAAGCCACTTCCTACTATTCAAGGCTAATCCTCTACCACTTCCCTGCATGTACCCTAACCTCCAGCCACACCAAAATCCTTCTCATTGCCCATACAAACTATGATACTTTCAGCTTTTAATGTCTGTCCTTATGCCATTCCTATAACCTGAAATATTCTCATTTCTTGCATTCCTGTCGACCCTTTACTCAGACTTATAGACCAGCAATCATATATAACCTATTCCACAAAGACTTTTTAATACTCTTCAAACACAGGCAGTTACCCTCTTCCTCTCTACTCCAAAAGAATTCTACGTTTCTTCTAGTATTTAACTACATTATATACTGAACAATTGCATTTAGTGTACCGTATTCCATTCTAGAAGACCTTGATGATAGTAGCAGCAATATAGCTAGTTCTTAAGCACAGACTCAGGTATTCAATGGGCTCTGCCAGTGACACTTGACAGCTTTGTGCTGGTTGTCTAGCTCCTTTATCTCAGTTTCCTCATCTTGAACTGGGAATGGTAAACTACTTCCTCTCTTATAGTCTCATTGTGCAGATTAATTATATTAATATTGACAAAGCACTTAAACTAGGGTCTGCAACTTTACCGCATGCTACCTAAAAAAAAGTTAGCTCTTAGTAAACTATGAATGCATTTTATATACTCAGATGTGAAGTGATATCTGAGAAGAATGAGAACATAAGCATAATTAATAATCCCACTCTTTTTAGATGCACTAGTTGCTTTCAAAACTCTTTAATGAGCAGTGTTGTTCAAGAACAGCCTTAGTAGTTAATGACTAAATGTAGACTTTAAAAGGTGTATAGAGTTTCTCAAGAGGCAGCCCCTGGGATTTGCTGATGATTTTTACAAAAACCTAATCATGATCTTTGGACTGACAGAGGATTGTAAATAATAGAATGAGAGATGTCCGTGTGGAGTGCAGTGTTCACAGTACTGCATAATTCATTTCTCTTACACAGAATTTGTTCTTAGTCACATTCTCTTCTCCTTGGTTGGCCTGGCATTCCTCTCTCAGAGCCAGTGCTTCTTCTCTTTCCTAAGTGTTCACAGTCCCGTAATAGCAACTTCATTCCTTTGCTGAAATCTATTTTATTTGTCCTCTCATAATTCATTATTGCATCAGTTTCCTATTGTCTTGGTCACAGGCTACTACAAAATTAGTAGTTTGCAGCAGTACACTTTATTATCTTTTGGCTCTAGAGGTAAAACATCTAAAATTAGTCTCAGGGGGTTAAGTCAAGTTGTCAGCAGGGTGAGACTCATCTGGAGGAACTGAGGGGAGGCTCTGTCTCCTTGCCTTCTTTAGCGTCTAGAGGCCACCTGCATCCTTTGGACCATGAACTCTCCTGACATCATTCCAGACTCTTGCCCTGTGACTACATCTCCTGCTACTGACATGGATCCTCCAGGCTCTCTCTTATAAGGACCCTTGGGAATAATTTGTGTAATCCAGAATAATCACCTTATCTCATTGTTCTTCACTTAATCACATGTGCAAACTCCCTTTTGCCAAGCAAGATAACATATTCACAAGTTCTGAGGTTAGGCTGGTATCCAGTCTACCACGCCCATCTTATTTTTAAAATATTTCTCAGTTCTGTAAAATTTCACATATTTTTATAATTTAAAAATTGAATATCTCAAGTGAAAAAAGCATTTGAAATTCAGGCAATAATTTGACTTAGTAAATAAATGCAAAAATTCTATACCTTATGACCTTATTAAGTTAAAAGAGGTGGCATATTTAAGATTGTATCTAAATTTTGCACCTAAAAGCAGAGTAAAGGAATGATAGAAATACATGCTATTTTTTACTTATTTTCTGCTTTCTACTTATGAGTGATATAAACACTCTTAACTTAAAAGAAATGTTTTCAAATCATCACTGGGTGCTTAAATATTGGTTGCAGCAATCATGTGGAGTTCTTCCCAGCTTAATCTTGGGAAAATATACTATCTAAGCTATCTATGCACATACACACACATACACCACTGTACCTCCATATGTATATACTCATTAGCAGCTTTACCTGTGTCTAGCTCACCTATTAGAATGCAAGCAACTTTAGACAGAGATCTGAGCTTATTTAGCTGTGCATCCTTCATGGGCTGGAAGTACCCAACCCTCCGAAGCCATTTCTTATTTGTATCTATGTGACACATGGGGAAATAGAACAGAACCACCCAACAAGGAAATGAAACTGCCAAACTTTTTTTTCTTCTGCTTCCTTCTCAGTGCCACAGCCTTCCACCAAGGACAGTAGAGAAATGTGGCACACATGGTCCTCCTCACTCATGCATCTGTTTCTGTTGCTATTTTCCTTCACTTTTTACACATTCTGAGTGGCAGAATCTCTGAAACCATGGAGTGTTCCCGAACTGTGACCTTGCTCACTGGGTGACTACACAATCCCTGCTCCCCAGAGCTGCATTCAGTGTTTCCGCTCACCTCCTCCATCCCTGCCTCACCTCACGTTTCGTTTTGAGTTGCCTCCCAGTTCCTTTACTGTATTTATTCAATGAATAAATCATCCAAAAGCAAGCTGAGCATTCTAGAAAATTTATTTCTAAACATTGTAAACTAATGGATTATCCTTCACTGTATCAAAATTTGTGATCATTTTACAATTTCTGTATAAAATAGTAATTTACAAAATATTTTGGAATTGGTATGTCTTATTATTGTTTTGCTTTTACAACAATTTCCTCTACCCACATTCCATTCTTCTCCTGGCCAAATCATTTAAACCAAAATTCATGAGAAAAAGAGAGAGAGAGAGAGACCTTGAAGTCATAAGAATACTATAAGATAATTTGCTTTTGTATTCATGTATCTCTTGGTCTTCTAAAATTTTTGACATATTTTTAACTTCATACTGGTGGCTTACATTTTATTTTCCATTTTATATACTTAACATTGAATTTATTCAGAAAGAAAAGTGAGATATGTATGTGCATTCAGATGTCTTCTATAAAAACAAATGGTAACTTTTGCTATTTCAGCTAGTGGTAATCCATGATGTAGAGAAGGTGCAGAAATTTTAAACAAATAAACCAATTGAATTCTCAAGTGAAACTGGAAAGTAAGGACCTAATTGAATTCATCTGTATGTATAAGAAGAAGAATGATCCATAATTTCAGTAATTGTCTGTTTTAAATATAATAGTTACTCAAAAAGTATTACCTTATAGAATACTTCCTTCCAACCAGGGTATATTTCCAAGAAACCTTGAGGATTCTTTCTCACAAAACACTCAATTAGAAAATGGACAACTAAAATAATAAACACTTCTCAGAAGAAGTATAAATGGCCAATAAATACCTGAAAAAATGTTCAGCATCTATGGCCATTAGAGAAATGCAAATTAACACAACACTCAGATTCCATCTTACTCCAGAAAGAATGGCCATCAAGAAGTCAAATAATAAATGCCAGAGAAGCCACAGAAAACTGGGACCTCTTCTACATTGTTGGTGGAATGTAAACTAGTATAACCACTATGGAGATCAGTATGCAGCTTCCTCAAAAAAAATTAGAAATTAAAATTTCATTTGACCTAGCTTTTCCCCAGCTACATATCTTCCTTAAAGAGTTAGGATGGGACATCTTCAGGAACCCCAGTGAGCCACCCCTGTGCCTCTTTGGCCAGCTTATAAGACAGACAGAGCCCCAGACACCTTCTGGGCCTTCGGTGGCCACTACCCACACCCCTAGTGAGCTTATGGGCTGAACAGCAGAAATCTTCAGGAATGCCAGTGCCACCCCTGCACCTCCCAGACCAGTGTGCAAGGCAGGTGGAGCCCTGGTCACTTTCTGGGGCCTCAGGGGCCACTCCCCACAATCTTAGTGTGCCTGTGGGTGCTGGGCTGAAACCTGGACAACTTCAGGAACCCTGGTGAGCCACCACTGTGCCTCCCTGATTAGTGTGTGAGGCAGGTGGAGCCCTGGGCAACTTCTGGGGCCTTGGTGGCTACTAGCTGCACACCCAGATCCCTGCAGGGGCTGGGCTAAAACCCAGACATCTTTAGGACCCTGGTGAGCCCCTCTACACCTCCTCCACTACTGTATGAGGTAGGTGGAGCCCTGAAACCTTCTGGGACATCAGTGGTCACACCCAGTATGACCCATACCCCCTGGGAACTGGGCTGGTTCCTGGGCAATATCTGAAGCCTTAATGACCACAACATGCATCCCCTACACCCTTGTGGAAGCTGGGCTGAAGACCAGACAGCATCGGGGACTCCAGTGAGCCTCCTTGCCCCTCCCCACCAGCCTGGGAGCCAGCTGAAGGCAAGAAAGTTTCATAAGCATCTGAAACCCCACCTTGCCACCACACACCACCAGAGGAGCCACACTGAGCACTGGAGATCTTCAAACCCTTGCCCTGCCACTCCCACACAATTGTAGAAGTGAGGCTGAGCTCCAGGAAACCTCTGGATCTTCAAAAATAACAAAATGAAGGAGCAAAATGCAATCTCAGACTTCTACACCACCCAGAACAAGTCCAGAAGACATCAACACAGGAGAGCTTGGAAGTCATACACCTGAAATTTCTGAAATGATAGCAGCTGAAGTAAAGAAACAATTCCATCAGGCCATAGAAGACATCATACCAGAAATAATCTCTCAGATAAAAAAGAAATGACAACAATAATGAAAGAATTGTTCAGCACACCCAAAGAAGACATTGATAAGAAAATAGAGGAGCTTAGACAACTCATGGAAACCTTGAGTGAACACTAGAGAAAGGAACTAGAATGTATGAAACAGACTCAAGCAGATATCCAGGAAATTAAAAATTCCATCAGAAGCTGGCAAAACCTCCTGAACAAAGCTGAAGATAGAGTTTCAGACCTTGAGGACAGCAGTGCCACTAATGATGTGAAAGAAAGGATCTCTTAAAAACAAGGAACTAGTAAACAACAATTCAACAACTGCAAGACGAAGCAAAGAAAAACAATGTCAGATTGATAGGTATCAATGAAACAGCAGGTGTCAACACAAATGACATAAAAAGACTATTTGCAGAAATATTAGCACAAAATTTCCCAGGCATGGAAAGGGAATCAGACATCCAGGTAAGTGAAGTACATAGAACTCCAATTAACCATAACCAAAATAAATTTACACCCAGATATATAGGGATCAAGATCCCAGTAACTCAACAAAAGCTGAGAATATTAAAAGCTGTTAGAGAAAAATAACATCACCTGTTAAAAAAGGCCTATCAGAATCAAGCAGATTGCTCAACATAATCCATCAAAGCAAGAAGGGCTTGGAGTGAAGTATTTCAGGTACTGAAAGAAAACAACTTCCAACCCAGATTGATGTACCCTGCAAAACCATCCTTCAAATTTGACAGAGAAATAGAATATTTCCATGATAAGGAACAACTGAAGAATTTCATGTATGCCAAATCAGTCCTACAAAGAGTACTAAAAGATACTCTGGAAAGAGATAAAACAGACCCCAACTTCAAGAACAAAAAGAGAAAGGAACCACCAAGTAGAGCAAGCAACTAAACAGAGGGAAAAAAGAGGATCCACCAGCAGGAAAATAACATGACAAAGATAAGCCAATACATATCAGTTATAGCCATTAATGTAAATGGTCTCAATGCACCAATCAAAAGAAGCAGACTGGCAGAGTGGATCAAGAAACAAAATCCAACTATATGCTGTATACAAGAAACACATTTAATTCAAAAGGAAATTCATAGACTGATAATTAAAGGATGGAAAACAATACTTCACATGACAGGAACCCAGAAAAAAGCAGGTGTTGAACAATGTAGTAGAGGATAGTGATATTAATGTAACAACCAGTGTTGATTCATATTATTTTGTCTTGAAACTGTATCACTTTGAATGTTCTTGCTTTGATATTTTTATGTTTGTGATACTGGTATGCTGCTACTGTTCTATTTCTTTGTTAGTTTGCTTTTCATATGTTACTCTCTTTAAAATAAAAAAAAAGCAAGTGTAGCTATTCTGTTTGAAGACAATGTGAACTTCAAACCAAGAACAATCAAAAGAGATAAAGAAGGTCTCTACATACTTGTGGGGGAAAGCTTCAAGAGGAAGAGATAGCAATCATAAACATCTACGCACCACATTCAGGAGCACCCCACTATGTAAGACAAATGTTAACACACATGAAAAATGAAATAAGCAGCAACACATTCATAACAGGAACTTTAACACACCATTACCACAAAAAGATAGATCAACTAGACAAAAAATCAGCAAAGAAATAACAGAATTTAATTAAACATTTTAATAAATGGACTTAGTAGACCTTTACAGAGTGTTGCACCCAACAGCATCAGAATTCACATTCTTCTCAGCTGCACACATGACATTCTCTAAAATAGACCATATGCTAGCACATAGAACATGCTTAAGTAAATGCAAATGAATTGAAATTATCCCATGTATACTATCGTACCATAGTGCAATGAAATTGAAAATTAGTGACAAAAGAAGTCACAAAATCTCCACAAACACATGGAATTTGTTATCAAATTAAATAACACCCTCCTGAACAACCAATGGACCACAGATGAAATCAAAGAAGAAATTAAACACTACTAACAATCAAACAAAAATACAGATACAACTTACAGGAACCTGTAGGATGCAATAAAAGCAGTGCTCAGAAGGAAATTTATAGCTGTGAATTCCCACTTCAGGAAAACAGAATGAGCACAAATGAATAATCTTATGCTACACCTCAAGCCTCTAGAAAAAGAAGAGCAAGTCAAACCCAATACCCAAAGAAGACAGGAAATTATAAAGCCCAGTGCAGAAATTAACTCAATGGAGACTGAAAAAAAAATACTAAGAATTAATGAAATGAAGAGTTGGTTCTTTGGAAGAATAAATAAAATAGATAAACCCCTAGCCAACCATATCCAAAAAAAAAAAAAAAAGGAAAAAAACTGAAATACATGCAATAAGGAATGAAAAGGGTCAAACCACTACAGACCATGGAGAAATCCAGAAGATCATCCATACCTATTTTGAAAATCTTACCTCTCATAAGATGGAAAACACAGAGGAAGTGGACAGATTTCTAGAAACATATGAATTTCCAAAGCTGAATGAGGAAGATATAAAAATTCTGAATAACTCAATATCAGCCAGTGAAATTGAGAATGTAATGAAAAACTTGCCAATGAAGAAAAGCCCAGGTTCTCATTGATTCACAGCTAAGTTCTATAAGATTTAGAGAAGATTTAATACCAATTCTCAAACTCTTTAATGAAATTCAAAAGGAAGGAATTCTTCCCAACTTCTTCCTGGAGGCAAGTGTTATTCTAATACCAAAGCCAGAGAAAGACCCAACCAAAAAAGAGAATTACAGGCCAATCTCCCTAATGAATATAGATGGAAAAATTCTCAATAAAATGCTAGAAAACCGAATACAACAAATCATCAAGAAGAGTATACACCATGACCAAGTGGGATTCATGCCAGTAATGCAGAAATGGTTCAATATATGCAAATCAATTAATGTAATACACCATGTCAATAGAGCCAAACACAAAAACCACATGATGATCTCCACTGATTCAGAAAAGGTCTTCAATAAAGCCCAACACTCATTCATGATAAAAACTCTACAGAAAATAAGAGTACATGGTAAATCCTTAATCTGACCAAAGCCATCAGTGACAAATCAAAGGCTAACATTATACTAAATGGTCAAAAATTGAAAGCTTTCACTTTAAAATCAGAAACAAGACAAGGATGTCCACCGTCACCACTCCTGTTCAATATAGTGCTGGAAATAGTAGGAAAGCAATTGGACAAGAGAGAAAAATAAAAGGAATTAGGACAGGAAAAAAAGAAGAGAAATTATCGTTATTCACAGATGACATGGTACTTTACATAGAAGACTCCCAAATCTCCACCAAAGTCTTAAAGATTTAATAACCATATTCAGTAGCATATCTGGATGCAAAGTCAACACTCAAAAGTCAATAACATTCCTGTACATAAACAACAAACAGAATGAAAGAGAAATTAGGGAAACCATACCTTTCACAATAGCATCTAAAAAGATAAAGTACTTAGGAATCAATCTAACAAAAGAAGTAAAAGACCTATGAAGTGAAATTTATAATACTCTGAAAAAAGAGACTGATGAGAATATCAGAAAATGGAAAGATTCCTTGCTCATGTACAGGAAGAACTAACATTGTGAAAATGGCCATACTCCCAGAATTGTTGTACAGATTCAAGGCAATTCCAATTAAAATACCATTAGCATGCCTCACAGATCCAGAGAAGATATTCCTAAAATTTATCTGGAGCCAGAAGAGGCCTAGAATAGCAAAGGCAATCATGGGAAACAAAGGAAAGGCAGGAGGCATCACAATTCTTGACTTGAAATTATACTACAAAGCTACTGTGATAAAATCAGTTGGTACTGGAAAAAAAACAGACCTGAAGATCAGTGGAACAGACTAGAAGATGCAGACACAGCTAAAAACACACTAGGGCACATTTTCTTTGACAAAGGGGTCAAACATGTTCTCTGGAAGAAAGATAGCCTCTTTAATAAATTGTGCTGGAAAAACTGACTTTCCATATGCTGAAGACTAAAACTAGACCCGTGTCTTTCACCATGCACCAAAATAAAGTCAAAGTGGATCAAAGATCTAAATATTAAAACAGAAACACTAAATTTATTGGAAGAGAAATTAGTTAAAAATCTTGAAGACATAGGGGTAAGCATAGAGTTCATAAACAAAAACCAAACTGCACAGGAAACACTTCAAAGGATCAACAATTTGGATCCCATCTTATTGAAAAACTTTGCACATCAAAAGAAATTACGAATAGAGTAAAAAGAAAACCCTCAAATTGGGAAAAAATCTTAGCCAACTGCCCCTCAGACAAAAGACTTCTATCTAGAACATATAAATAATTTAAAAAAAAATCAAGGCCCCAAAATTCAAAGATCCAATACAAAAATGGGCATCTGAGATGAATATGCACTTCTCAGATGAAGAAATACAAGTGGCAAATAAATATATGAAAAATATTCAGCATCATTGGTCATTAGAGAAATGCAAATTAAAACAAGACTGAGATTCCATCTCCCTCCAGTAAGAATGGCTATCATCAAGAAATCAACCAACAACAAGTGCTGGAGAGGCTGTAGGGAAAGGAATCCTTCTCCATTGCTGGTGGGAGTGTAAATGGAAATCAGCGTGGAGATTCCTCTCAAAACTAGGGTTAGAAATCCCATTTATTCCAGCTATTCCCCTTCTGGGTATTTTCCCAGAAGATTTAAAAATATCATACCACAGTGATATATGTGCACCCATGTTTACAGCAGCACCATTTGTTATAGCTAAATCTTGGAAACAATCCAAATGCCCATCAACTGAGGAATGGATTAAAAAAGATGTGATATTTTTATACAATGAAGTATTACTCAGCTATAAAAAAGATAAACTCGAGGCTTTTGTAGGCAAATGAATGCAACTAGAGAACTTACTCATAAGTGAAACAAATCAGACCTACATGTGTAAACATCATATTGTCTCCCTGGTGTTGCAACCTGAAAAAGTAAAGCTCAAAACGTACAATAGATGATATGAAAGGGAAAGAAATTGTGCAAAGGAAGGAATAACTGGGATGAGGGATGAAGAAAAAAGAAAGAAGGCAGGCAAAAAATATAGATAGATAGATAGATAGATAGATAGATAGATAGACAGATGTATTTAGAAGAATAGCTGTGATAACTGTACTGCTGATGTCTGATGGTATATTGAAAGGAACAGTTAATGCTTAAAATTTTTATATTCTGACAAATTTTTCATGCTTGTACCTGGTAATCTGAGCAACTGATTTGAAGGTAACAATATGCAATGGAATTACAATGGTGAGCTCCTACCATCTTGTCTAGTGAAACTCTGTATTATCTCTACTGTTTTATCTAATACTTATTTTCTTATACTCTTTAATGGTTTGAACAATCTTCCATTCTTACATCTGGTAATCTGAGCAACGTAGTTGAGGTTAATCATATGTAGTATAACAACCACTGTTCATTCGTATTATTTTGTCTTGAAACCCTGGATCACTTTAAATGTTCTTGCTTTGGTTTGTTTATGTTTGTGATACTGGTATGCTGCTATTGTTCTTTTTTTGTTTTGTTCTGTTTGTCTGTTTCTCATTTACTGCTCTCTTTAAAATAAAAAATTTAAAAGAACAACAACAAAAAAACAATATGCAATGGAACAACCATTAGTGAATTCTTACCATCTTATCTAGTGAAACTGTATTATCTCGTATATTTCATCTAATAATTATTTTTTTATTCTCTTCCATTCTTACACCTGGTAATCTGAGCAATGCAGTTGAAGATAACAATATGTAATATAACAACCCCTGTTAATTCCTATCATTCTGTTTTGAAACCCTGTATCACTTTTTAATGTGCTTGTTTTGTTTTGTTAGGTTTGTGATGTTGGTATGCTGCTATTGTTCTTTTTTTAAATTTTACTACTCTCTTTAAAAAAAGTTAAAGACATCATGTTTCACTGACACATACATATCCATGTTTGAGCAGTTAAATTCATAATAGCTACGTCATAGAAATGGCCTATATGTCCATCAACAGATGAATGAATAAAGATGTGGTGTTTATATGTGATGGAGTATTACTTGGCCAATAATCTGAATCATTTTCAGGAAAATGGATACATCATGAGACCAGAAATCAGAAATAATCAGTTAAACAAATCAAACACATTAGCTTAAATATTGCATGATTCCTCTTCTATAAGAATCTCAAAATATAAATGGAGAACAAAATAAAAACTAGATAATAGGAGGTGGGGAGATAGATTTTTTTCAAATGGGAGGGGAATCTAAAGATAAAAGAAGAGGAGAGGGGAGGGAGGGAAGGAGAGGGAAAAAGAATCCAAATGTGTAATGTACACATACTAACCCTCAACAAGGAGTCTCATCATTATGTGATTACACTAGTAATGCAAACATGCACTAATTAAAAATAAAACTGAAAATGTTGAAAAAAAATACATTAACAGACAGTATGGGAAACCCCTTGACTCTTAAGCACAGGTGGGAACAGAGGCTGATGTGAAACCCCCAAACAGGATGACAACATTATGGCATCCTTGACAATTAATGCAACTGAAGCAACTTGGTGTCAGTCCTTTATTCTGTGTGGTCGTAGGCCAGTGATCTTTTTCTTAATGGGGCTGACAGTAAATATTTTGTTTTAAACATTGTGGACCATACGGGACAACTCAACTCTGCCACTGTAGTACAAAGCAGCCAAGTACAATGATATAGTAGAGGAGGGTCCTGGGCTGCAGGGTTTGGCCAGGCCTAGGTTCATGCTAGGAAGACAAAGCCTCTTCCTTTTCTCTCACTCCCTGCACACGGGGAATGCAAAATGAGGAAGGGAGCAGTAACATTTAGACTAGACTTCATTTTCCAGATAAAGATACTGAGTGGCCCAGACAACTTGGAAAAGATCTAGTAACTTCATTTATGTGGGAGCTAGCATGGGAGACCAGCTAGGGAGATTAAAGCCTAGCTGGTCTCTCTGGGAAAGGCGTCCTGCGTGCTGACGCCCTGCGGGAATAGGTAGAAACACCTCAGATCCTCTTGTTTACTGGGACAAACACCATGGAGAGGGGGAGGCAGATGAATCCTGTTTTACTGATTGCTTGTGCTGTGTCTGAGTGAATAAAGCTGGGGTGCACAGTGAGTCACTTGGAGCTCTTTGCTGAAGGGAAACAAGAGCCCCTGGCCCCCGTATTTAAGCCAATTCTATGTCCCTTTGTGTTTCATCTTCGTTGCTCTTCGGTTGGGTACAAGCAAGTAGGTTGGCCCCATAGAAGCGAGTTTAGGGACCACTTAAAATTATGGAACATTTCTGAACCATGTATCTGATTTCATTCTCACAACCGCTTTCTACAGTACTGTTATCCCCTGCTTTCCACAGAGGAAGAAAATGAGATTCAGAGAGGCTAAGGAATACGTCCAGACTTTCAAAGCGGGAAAGTGATAAAGAAGAGAACCAGGGCTTTTAACCCTCTGTTTCTGTTGCAGATCCTGCTGTCCCTCTAACACTCTGTTCTCCCATATCCTATTCCACAGTGCTTGTGAGAAAAAGCCTTCCCACTGCAGTATGCACATTCTCTGTGCTGGGAAGCCCACCCTGGAATTCCACCGCTGTGTGTAACTTCTGCTGTCACAGAAAGACCTTTCCCTCTCAGGAGCACTCACAGAACCTGACTCATCTGTCCTGTCTGACTGTAGTTCCGCAACACAGAAACAGGGAGTGGATCTCAGTCTTACACACCCATGGCCAACCCCATGGAAGGAGGCTCAGAATACAAGTGCTTGATCTTTGCTTGCACAACACAAACCCAAAGAGACCACAACCACAGGACATGAGGAAAGTCAGTCGACTTCATGCTCTCTTGTCCACTGTTAGAATCCTAGAGCAGCTCTGGGGCTCGTTCCAGGATACACAGCCACTAGGGATCCAGGGAAAGTCCCCAGAAAAATGACGGGTATTCCTTTTAACTCACAGCCAAAATATGTGATTCTTTTAGAGAGCTGGGCCCTCACTGACACTCCAATGTTGCACCATTCTAAATCCACCCACTTTGCTCATTTGGTTTTCTCATAAGCTCTGTCAAACAAATAGGAAGGTACAAGGAGACTTTCAGTGCGTGTATCTTTTCTCAAGAAAATATGTCCCTATGAGTTTTTGGCAAGTGTCATACAAAACTTCCACCCATATAAGAAAAATCCATCACAGCCTAAATGGAAACTCTGAGCTAATAAAAGGTTTTTAGGTTGATATGTTCCTGTTACAGAGTCAATAAGAATACATGAAGTTTATGCCACCTTTGCTTGTTCATTTTCTTAAGATGTGTCTAACCTGTACACTCTGACATTCTCAGACTCTAGAAAAACGCCCATACAAGAGGTCCTATCCCCAGACTACTGGTACCCAAAAGCGTGTACTCACTCTCTACCTTTCCTTTCCCACCCAAACCCCATTTTGCATCTATGAATACAGGTTCACATAAAAATTGAATGAGTAAAATCTCATGTCTTACAGCAAAAGTAACTTCCACTAAGTTTTATTGAAGCTTCTTTATAAAGTCTATGGTTCTTTGCTTTTCCTCCTAAATCTTTATTTCTTCCAATAGTTTTTTAAAAAAATCAAGTTGAGGAACAATATCAAAAGCACTAGGTCAGATAAACAGAAAGCAACCTCGCACACCCTCTACCACCTGTGCTCATGCTCCTCAGTGCAGCCCATGGCAGAGAATGCCGGGGTCAAGCAGGTGCTCCCTGTGTCAGCTGCAGAGACCAGAAGGAATGACTGCCAACACATTTCACATAGCTGAGAAATGTTAAAAGCTGTGCCAGTGACACTAGGTGAAATCAGTCAGGAGCAGAGAGACAAACACCACGTGTTCTGACTTACATGTGGAAGTTAAAAAGCTGATCACGCTGAAGCAGAGCATGGAATGGTGGTCACCAGAGGGGCTGGGCAGAGTGGTGTTCCAAGGGTCTCAGAGAGGCTGCCTGGCTCACCAACCCAACCGTGCAGCTGGGTAGGAGAATAACTTGTAGGGGTTTATAGCACCATAGAGTAACTATGCTTGACAGTGTTTGATTGTATATTTCAAAGCATCTAGTAGAGAAGACTTTGAATGTTTCCTCCATAAAGAAATGATACTTACCTGAGGTAATAGAAGTGCCAGTTACCCTGATTTGATCATTACAGATTGTACACTTGCACTGAAATGTCACACTATGCACCATAAATATGTCCAATTAGGTGCATATCTAGATACTACAGTAAAAATCTCAGGGTAGGTACATGACTATTAAATATAATTTAAACAATTATGTCAGAGAAGTCATTTTCTGAAGGTAAGCAAAATTATTTAAAAAAAAATAACCACCAGCATACTGGGAAGCTAAGGCAGGAAGATCACAAGTTTGAACCCAGCCCAAGCAATTTAGCAAGATCCAATCTCAAAATAAAAAATAATAAAATGGGTAGGGATATAGCTCAGCACAAAAGGCTTTAAAAAAAAAGGAAAAGGAAAAGACTGTCTAGAGAACCTCAGTTAAGCCCTTCAGACACTTGCAGGCAAACATATCCTAATGTTCTACTGCAAGTTCCCACTGCCCTTTGCTTGGCCTGGAAGCTTTCTGGGTCTCCCCAGACAGGTATGCGGCCCGCCCTGTGGACCAACCTACCCTTCACAGCCCGACTTGACCAGGCCAATGCTCTCAAAGGCAAAGACATTCTTTGGGGATTTGTGCAAAGGAATTTGGCAGCTGTGCCTTTCCCAGGAGGTGTGGCACACTGAACAAGTTCCTCACCTAGGAGTACAGGATCATCAGAGTCTCCAGGAAAAAGAATCACTATGAAATTGTATTTATCCAGAAATCTATTTTTACGTTAAAGTGCCTAGAGACTTCCTCTGCTACTGTTATCTTTAAAATTAAAAATCAAAACAAAAACAACAAAAAATCCTTACCCTGGCAAATGTTCCTTGTACCAAGTTGAGAATGGTGATGTACACCTGTGATCCCAGGAATCATGAGCAGGAGAATCAAGGGCAGTTTGGGTTACGTAGTGAGTTCAGGGTCAGCTGAACTACGGAGTGAGACCCTGTCCCCAAACAAAACAAAATAAAACAGAAGTTCCTATGGTGAATGTAATGGGTTACCCTGAATAAAGAACTGAGACCAGAATCCAAATTGGAATTTTAAGAGCATTTATTAGCTGGGCCGGCGGCTGTCAGTCTGTTCTCCACGCAGAGAGATGCTGAGCAGCTCTGAACCGAAGAAAGTTTGAGCTTTTAAGCCTGAAAACCACATCCTGGTTGGAGCAGGTGAAAAGACTTTTTGCAAGGGCAAAGAGCGGAACCTATCGGTTCCAGCAAGCAGGTGTTGCAAAGTTTAGAACGTTCTTAGACGCATACATTGTTTTTAAACTAAGCTAACAATCAAGCATAGTTTTTCTTTCTTTGGGTCAAAGTGACATTTTTCTCCACCCAGTAGCCCAGCAATTTTCATTTGTTTTATGTGTTCACCAATTATGTGTTCACCACAGTGAACAAAGTAAGGGAGGGCATTGTGCATAAACACCTTGTCTACTTCCCTGTTTTCTTCCTTGCTTTCCTCCATGGACAGGGATGAAACAGCTTCTGACATTCCCAGTACAGCTGGCAACTCGGGAAGGCAGACTTAAATATCTCTAATGTTTCAAGAGGCATGATAGATCTCAGGCTGGAGCAGAGCCTCCATAGGGTCCTTTCCATTCCACCAGGAACTCTGCAGAGAACACCACTGTCTTTTTCACTATAACCTTATTTACACAGACCATCTTGGTCTTGGAAAAGTCAAAGGCTTGAGAAGAATTCACTTCCAGCTCCCACTCTTTAATCCCTAGAACTCCTGCTAGACCCAACTTCAGGGTCGCTACCTCCCAATTTTGGACATGTGATCTGTTTCCTTTGTACAGGCCATGGTATTGGGTGATGAAGTGTTATTACTCATTGGCCTTGCTTTTGGAGGAGAGGCGTGTCATGCCGACTGGGTGAATAATGAAGCCTGCAGAGGTGCCCTGTGCGGTCACCAAGGGACTGAGTCTTGTTGACTTTCAAGGGAGGTCAACTGTCATGGCCCTGTGTATCATTTCTGAACCAGGCGTGACCTTCCCAGAAGCTGAAGTGAGTGGGTGGAGCATTGGATTTTTTTGCTTGTTGTTATTTTGTGTTTTTAATAAAGTAGCATCCCTGACCTGTCCTTGGGTAAGGGCAAAATGAAATAATAGGTCAGTTCCTGGAGGTCAGAAAGACAGCTGAAAAACAAAAAGGGTGTTGAACAAGTCATGTAACATATGCATGGGACATTAGCTCTTTGGGACTAGATTATAGTAACCTCATGGGCAGAAACTTGCACTGTCTATATTCAATTTTGATTGTGTGCTGGAGCAGAAATTACCAGTAAAGAGTAGTTTTCAGGTTTTCCCTCTGTCCAGCGCATACAAATGACAAATGCCCTATCATTTTCACCCTCTGCTGTCTACTTCTCAGGTCAATTTTGAGCAGGAAAGTACTCATAGCCAAAGACCAACTGCACACCACAGAACCTGCACAATGTAGAGGAAGAGGAACCCGGTATTTCTGAAAAGTCTGTTGGGTGGTAAAGAAGGTGGAATGATGGCAAGAAGAAGGATTTCAAATTAGAGATAGTCCTGGAAGGTCAGACAGCAAAAAAGAGACTCCTTAGCATAACCAGGCACTGAAAAATTTCTACCCCCAAATTTTTATTGCACAGCTACTAGCATAAAAACATGTTGAGCACAAACCACCTATAGGTATGTCTGCTCATTTTTTCATTAGATATCTGTAACTCTGCACATTTTGTGCTGTGTAGGTGACCTCAGCACCATCCACCTGCAAGAGCTAAAAGATTAAGAATTTTATGCATTTTGCAGAATGTCTGCCAGCCAGGATTTGGGTCATAATCATCCTGGGAGAGATATTCACATGTGCTTTGAACATAAGAGATAAGCAGAAACTATGATATTGTTCCTGAGCAGCTGTCAGGCAAATCATTTGTTTTGGCAGATGGTAGTGAGGTGTTTCCAGAAGCTTCCCAGCATCCTCCTGTGAATTATTCCTTTCAGTAGTGAGCAGGCAGATGAATCACTGTCAACCATTTCCTGTAATTCCTGAAATTCTCCATTTCCTGAAACCATCAGCAACTCTGCGTAACCTCTATACCCCCAGCCTTTCTAATTCCTTGGCAAAATCCTTACTGACACTTATAATTTATACATTCTAACATACATAATAGAAATTTTATAAGGACAATAGAGATACTCCTTTAATTCTTTTATGTTATGTGTAGCATAAAATTTTTTTCTCAAAAATATTAGTTCACAGTTACTTTCAATTAATTAGTATAAAACAAACACTTGGCTCTAAATTCATTTAAATAGTTAGCCTTAATAGATTTTAAAAACTTGTTTTGAAAATGATGTCTCACAAAAATATGGATTAAAATAGAATACAAGCCACATTACAGACAGAGACTCTCTCCCTGTTATAGTTTGGATCTTGAATGCCCTCAAAGGCCCTTGTAGTAGAGGCTTGGCTTGGCATTCAGCCCCCAGAATCACTGGGAGGTGTTTGAACCTTTAGTACGTAGGGTTGAGTGAAAGGAAGGTAGGTCCCTGAGGCCGCTGATGGGCATAGTAGGACCCTGTCCCTTTCTTGTCTCTTTCTTTGCTTCCTGACACCAGGAGTCGGAGCTGCTCTGCTTCATGCTCCCACCATTGTACACTGAGCCACTGTAGCCCAAAGCAACACAGCCCAGTGATCATGGACTGAAACATATGAAACCAAGAGTCAAAAAAGAACCTTTCTCCTTTTAAGGTGATTATCTTAGGCATTTTGTCACAGTGACAGAAAACTGACAGACTCACTCCTAAACTAAACTCTAGCCAGGCTTTATGCAGGTTCCTTGACCAAAGTGTAGTACAATTCTAAACCCACTTCTCAGCTAGGCTTCTGTATTTATCTCTGTGTTGTCCAATTTTAGCAAGAATCCTGCTAAGTCTGTCAGGCAGAATCGTCTACCCTCTGTATCTAATCACCTTCAATATCTTTGAGTCCTTACCCTCCACCATCTCCAGTGACATCTGACCCCTCCATCTCAACTTCGGCAAACCTGAGTCCTCCATACCCCTAATACTTCCTCTTAATTTTAGTTTTACAAATGTTGACTGACCTCGTCTTGATATTCGGCTATAACTTTCCAATCTATTTTATTTAGAGTTAAACTTAATCTCTCTCCTATGACAAAAATCCCTTTGTAGTAGACCCTCCTTGAAATCTTCCTTATTATAGTTGACAAATATCATTAATAAATCTCTTATTTAACCTTAGTTATGCTTACCAACTTTTGATGTGCAAGAAGACCTCCAAAACCTATAAATATACTACCTCCTATACAATAATTTTTGCAGTATTTAAGTGGAGGATCTTAAAATGGGAAGATTGTCCAGTGGTCCTGGTGTCATCACAGGGCTCTTATCAGTGGGCAGCAAGAGGTCCATAGTGCAAGAAGACAATGTGAGGCAGGAGGCGGAGATTGCAGGGTTGGAGGCTAAACCAATGACTCTGCTGCTGCCCCTGCACTGTCCACATCTGGCACCTGGGCCACATTACCATCTGTTTTTCTATATGCACCAAGAAAATGCCTTGAACTCTGTGGAGAAAACCATTTAACCCATTGGAACAAAGTAAAGATGTGCTGACTATAGAACAAGCTAGAAAATGTTTTATGAATTGGAAAAATCAATATTGCATTAATATTGTGGTGGAGGCTGCTAGTTGTCCATCACAATCTATTTTCCCTATCGTCCAGTGCAATAGAGTTGTGATTGAGCACATTGCTACCCAACTAGAACTGTGTTCCCCACTATGTCTGTTGAGTGTGCCCACATAATTAACTTTCCCCCACAGAAGCTAAGTTGAGACAATGCTTTCCTCCACAGAAGTTAAATTGAGACACTACTTTCCCCAAAAAAATTTAAACTGAGACAGTCCTTTCTCCTTCCCATTGGCTGTATCTAATTTACTGCAACAGGACCCCGCAGGAAGTTTCTTAGCTACTGGAGGTTTTCTCTGTAACCTGTGTACCCTAAATGATAATTATAGGTGTATATGTATATAAAGTTTAATTGAGCTGTGCAATTTAAATCCAAACATTTTACTGTTTATGTTTTACCTCAATTAAGTTGTTGTTGTGTTTTTTTCTTTTTACTAACCCCACTGCAGAAGTCTGAGTTTGGCAAGAACATTTAGGAGGGTGGTATAGTGTTTTCATCAAGAGATAATATTAGCCTGGAGGAGAATGATGGCAGAGAAGATGAAGAATGTGGAAAGACTTATTAAACTCAAAGAGCCAGGTGGGGTGGACAATAATAAATTTGGATGTGACAGGTGAAGACGATACGGATACTGAGAAGGAGTCCCAGTATTCTAGGTCTGTTTAAACAAGCTGAACAAGGTAGTGAGCCCAGAACTTAAAGGTCTGAGCTGGGGAAAGAACCTTCAATTCCTTTTCACTCATATGTGGAAAATAAGCTTAGGAGTCCCTAAGCCAGGGGTTCTTTCTTTTCGTCCTTTCTTTCTTTTTTTCTTTCTCTTTCTTTCTTTCTTTCTTTCTTTCTTCCTTCCTTCCTTTCTTTCTTTCTTTCTTTCTTTCTTTCTTTCTTTTTCTTTTTTTTCAGACAGGGCTTTGTGATGCAGTTCAGGCTGGCTTTGAACTCACTGTGTAGCTCAGGCTGACTTCAAACTCGCAGCAATCCTCCCGAGTGCTGGGATTATTTCTGAGAACCCCACTGCCTCCATACTTCCAGGTTTGGGTGAAATGCAGCAGAGCCTGGAACACTCCACAGCCTTCTACAGATTTCTGAGCAGCTACCTGGCAACATTATGGAAAAATGGATAAACAAAGGGAAATGGATAAACATTAGATTCTCTCTCACCAGATTCTCTTCTGATCTTTTGATAACTCTTTTTTTCTTTTTTTTTTCTTTTTTTTTTGTTTTTTTGTTTTTTTTCTGGTACCAGGAATCAAACTCATGACTTTGCACTTGCCAGACAGGTGCTGTGCCTCTGAGCTAAATCCCCAGCTCTCTTCTGATCTTATGGATACAAAATCATATTTTCACATAGCTGTAGAAAATGTGTACAACAATCCTGAGTTTTGCTCCTTCTCAGTAATTACTGAATATTAGCATTTTTATACTGATGACGGCTCAAACACTTGTCATGACTAGTGGATAAATAATGTTCTTTTGCACCACTACAGCCCCAAGTTACTGGCACAAGCATTTTGCTGAAGATCTTGGAGGAAATGGACCTCAACTTGATGTAGTTGATGAAAACGACTGTATAGAAGCTCCTAGACTTATTATGGGATTAGATTCTGAAGTTGAAAATATTAAGTTTAAAATGCATTTGGTGCAACTACCCTAGCAAGCAGCACAGCTTAGCAACATAGGGCACTGTAGAGCATCAGTTGTTTCCCATCTTGATGGCAGGGCTGACTAGGAGCCGCGGTTTCCTGCTGCTGCTCAGTTTTACAAGAGTATCCTTGTGCCATCTTGCTAGCACAAGAAAAGATCAGAATTCCAAGTATGATTTCTATTGAATGCACTTTGCTTTTGTGCCATCATAAAATGAAAAAATAGTTAAGTTGAACCATGCTAAGTCAGGATGAATGATGAGAGAGAGAGAGAGAGAGAGAGAGAGAGAGAGAGAGAGAATCCTCTGTAGCCAGGATATCTCAGCACTGTAGCTGTCAGGGGATACAGAATGAAGAAACAAGCCACATAAGTCCATAGAGTCTGTCCTACTTACCTCATGAGAGTGTATGATAAAAAGAGCCTAAAGATGGTACATTGAAAGGCAGGTAAAGTGTACTTGTCTACTATCTTTAAAAATCTCCAAAATCTGTCATAACTCCTAAGTCAATGACAATAACTACAAAAAAATCTTTGTCAATAATTAGACAGCTTCACAAATGATATATTAATTAATACCATGCTGGGTGTATTCTAAATATTTCCAATATTATGCAAGCTGTTTCTCCAGCTGAATGTTTCTGGAATTGCAACTTGCTATTTTGTTTTAATTGCTAATCTTTTTAGAGCAGTGTTAGATTTCCAGAAAAATTAAACGAAATGTACAGAAGTGTATCAACTATCCCCTTCCTCCTCATCCTCAGTTTCTCCTATTACTAACATCTCCCTTTAGAATAATGTATTTGTATTTGTTACCATTGACAAGCAATATTGATACTTTACTATTAACTGAAGTCCATAGTTTACATTGGTGCTCACCCTTTGTACTGTGTCATTCTGTGGATTTGGACAGATGCATCGTATACCAGATATCTTTCATCATTCACAGCCATTTCATTGCCTAAAGATGTCTGTGCCCCACCTATTCATCTTTCTCCCCTCCTTTCATAACTTCTGGGAAGTTATGAAACTGATTTCTTTCTTTTGCTATCTCTGCAGCTTTGTCTCTTCCAAAATGTTGTGTCTGAAATCACACAGTGTGTAAACATTTCAAACTGACTTTTTTCACTTAGCAATATACATTTAAGTTGCAGCTTGCTGTTTCTGTTGAGTGGGGAAAAATAAAAATATCTAAAGATAGCTTAGTTCACTTTTTTAAAAAAGCTTTTGGTACTTTACCAATAACAATTACACACACACACACACACACACACACACAGGTCTTAACATGCTAATCATTTAGGATTTATACTCAACAATCAGAATGGGCCAAACATAGGAAACACTCAGTTTTGGAGTAGACTATTCCCAGTCATTCTTATGCTAAATTTAGTCTTTACTCAAAAGTAAGTGAAAGTCCACATTTGGGACTTTGAATATTGTTCTTTCATTAAAATAATATTTTTATGCATAATATACTTGTTTTTAAATTCAATAATCTTCATGAAAATTGATGCTACCATATTTTGCATGTTTCTCATGTGTTTTCTTTTTTATTAGTGCACATTTGCAATTCATGCAGTTTACAGTCACCTTGGGGTATGTGCTCATAATATAACTTGATTCCTTTTTATAATCTCCTTCCTATTCCCTCCCCACTTCCTCCTCCAAATCCCCTTTCCCAACTTTCATGCTTGGTAATATTATTAATCTGATCTCATGTTTATTACATATATAACTCAAAACAATAAGATCATCTAGAATAAAAGACCCAATCAAGAAATGAACACGTGAAATGAACAGACACTTCTAAGATGAAAACATACAGATGATCAACAAACACAGTATACGAAAAAACATTCAACATCTCTGGCTACTAGAGAAGTGCAAATTAAAACAACACTAAGATTCCATTTTACATCGTAAAGAGTGGCTGTCATCAAGCAATCAAAAAATAACAAATCCTGGCATGGCTGTGGTGAAAAAGAAACCCTCCTACATTGTTGATGAGAGGGTAAACTAGCTCAACCATTGTAGAAATTAGTATGGATATTCCTCAAAAACTAAATTTTTTTTTCCTAAAATGGAAAAAAATGGTTTTTACAATGTGAAGGAGCTTATAGAAAGGACAAGGAACCAAGTTGAAAAGAGCCCACATGACCAATCAGGGATAAGTTGAGCATGAAAATATTAGGTATATAAATTATAAACAACTGAAAATATAAAATGAATGATTCCCATAGTACATGATAGATGATAGATGATAGATAGATAGATAGATAGATAGATAGATAGATAGATAAAGATGGCTTAAAATACAGGGCTGTGTGTTAACTAGTAAATGTGGAAGGTACTGGGGTTGGAAAACTACCATGCCATAGCATAGGAGACACTGGGTCAAGGAAGAAACATTAATGGATGGTAGATCTATGGGGAAATTTTATTGAAGTTCAGAAACTTGTCACAGACTTAGTATCTGATCAAAAGTTGCCAGTGAATTTCAAGTTTAAAGCAATGTAATTACACAGGCGAAAAGTCAAATAACTCTTTCACCAAGTGACTAAAACTAACACAACTGGAGAGGAGCATATTGTGTGCCACCGGGTGGGACTCCTTGAGAAGGACACACAGTCACCTACAAAGCATTTGCTCAAGAACGGAAACCCTGAATCTATTCATAAGAACACAAAAGACCAAGGAAGAATTGTCTCATAAAAAGAGAGGATCATAAATTTCAAAAAAGTTATTGAAACCAAACCTAAGTAAAGGCAGTGGAATTATTCCAGATTAAAGAAGATTAAAGACACAGGATAAATAAATGCAATTTCTGGCAAGAAATTGGAGGGGGAAATGGTAGGAAAGTCATCACTGAGACAGTTGCATGAAAATAATAAACTGGATAAAATTAATGTATTAATGTTAAGTTTACTGAGGTTAGTGAGTTAGACAGGGTGATAAAAGAGAATTTCTATTCTTGGGAAATATATAATGAAATATCTGTAAAGCAGTACAGGGTAAAGTGCTATGATGTGTACACATCGGTGTTGATATCAAGGTCAGGTGTGGTGGAGCCGCCTGTAACGCCAGCACTCAGGAGGCTCAGGCAGGAGGATCACTGTGAGTTCAAGGCCAGCCTGAACTGCACAATGAGATCCTGTTTGTCTTATTTACTTTTCTCGTTGCTGAGACAGAATATCCAACACCCAAAGTTAAAGGGGGAAAGGTTTATTTAGCTCACAGTTTGTAGAGGGTTCAGTCCATAATCGGCTGGCTCCAAGGCAGAGGAGCAACACTTCATGGTGGGAGAAGACAGCAAAGCAGCAAGGGAGAGAGAAAGACAAGCCTTTTTCTGTCCCCTATATCATATTCAGTTTACTGGGATTAGGGTGGTGCCAATCCAATCAGTGGACTGATCCAGCAATCACCCACCCTTAATCACAGCATTGCACTATGAATCAATCAACAAACTCTAGATTCAGCCGACTCCAAAAATACCTCTATCACACAAACCATAACATTGGTTCAAAAAATATTGATGCCATAATTGTAAAAATAGAGTCAGGGTAGCAAATTATAAAATGATGTGAAAAAATGAATCTGAGAGAAATGGTATGAAAAGTATTCTTAGTATGATTTTGACTCTTACAGTTTTTTTCTAAGTATGAAATTACTGCCAAAAAAAACAGACCTGAAGATCAATGGAACAGACTAGAAGATGCAGACACAACCACAAAGACACTCAGCCACCTTATCTTTGACAAAGGGGCCAAACACGTCCACTGGAAGAAAGATTGGCTCTTTAATAAATGGTGCTGGAAAAACTAGCTTTCCACATGCCAAAGACTAAAACTAGAGCCAAGCCTATCACCATGCACCAAAATAAAGTCAAAATGGCTTTAAGATCTAAATACTAAAACAGAAGTACTAGATCTAATGGAAGAGAAAGTAGGTGGAAGTCTTGAAGACATAGGGGTAGGTAGAGAATTCATGAACAAAAACCAAACTGCACAGGAAATACTTCAAAGAATCAACAACTGGGATATCATCTTATTTAAAAGTTTTTGCACATCAAAAGAAATCACCAATAGAGAAAACAGGAAACCCATGAATTGGCAAAAACTTTTAGCCAACTGTCCCTCAGACAAAGGACTCCCATCTAGAACATATAAAGAATTTAAAAATATCAGGGCCCCAAAATTCAAAGATGCAATACAAAAATGGGCATCTGAGATGAATATACACTTCTTACATGAAGAAATACAAATGGCAAATCAGTAAATGAAAAATGTTCGACATTAGTCATATGAGAAATGCAAATTAAAGCAACACTGAAATTCCATCTCACCCCAGAAAGAATGGCTATCATCAAGAAATCAACCAATAACAAATGCTGGAGGGGCTCTGGGATAAAAGGAACCCTTCTCCACTGTTGGTGGGAGTGTAGACTGGTGCAGCCACTATGGAAATCAGTCTGGAGATTCCTCGGTAAACTAAGATTAGAGGTCCCATTCAACCCAGCTATTCCACTCCTGGGTATTTTCCCAGAAGAATGAAAGACATCATACCACAGCGACATATGTGCACCCATGTTTATAGCAGTGCAATTTGTAATGGCTAAATCTTGGAAACAACACAGATTCCCATCAACTGAGGAGTAGATAAGAAAGATGTGGTATTTTTATACAATGGAGTATTACTCAGCTACAAAGAAAGATAAGCTAGAGGTTTTTATAGATAAATGGATGCAACTAGAGACCATACTCATAAGTGAAATAAGTCAGATCCACATGTGTAAACATCACATTTCCTCCCTAATATAAGAACCTGAAAGAGTAAATAAAATCTGAAAGGTACAATAGATATTGTGAAAGGGAAATGAAACTGTTCAAATAGGAAGGAACAGCTGGGATGAAGGAGGGGAGAGGAAAAAAAGAGAAGGAAGAGAAAAAATATGCATGTGTACACACAGGATAGGTAGGATAAGTGTAGTACTAATACCTGCTGGTTTATTGAAATGAACTGTTCATGTGTAATTGTTTGATCAATCTTGCATGCTTATATCTGGTTATCTGTGCAACCATTTTGAAGATAACATTATGTAATATAACAACCACTGTTAATATCCTATTATCTTGCTTTGAAATTCTGTATCATTTTTATTGTTCTCTATGCTGTTTTGTTTATGCATTTGTTTTTGTTATTTTGGTTTTTTCTTTTTGCTTTAAAATGAAAAACAAAACATATGTATGTTCAAGGATATCTGGGATAGGTGTATTGCTGATGTATGTGGTTTATTGAAAGGAACAGTCAGTGCTTAAAATTTTCTTTTTTCTTGACCAATTTTGCACACTTGAATCTGGTAGTCAGAACAACTGATCTGAAAATAGCAATATACAGTATAAGAACCATTATTGAACTCCTGCCATCTTATATGGTGAAGCTCTGCATCATGTCCAATGTTTTTCTTTTTCGTTAATTGTTACTGTCTTTGATTGTTTGATCAACCTTACATTTTTATGTCTGATAGACTGTGCAACTTCATTGAAGATAGCAGTATGTAATGACACAACCATTGTTAATTCCTATGATTTTGTTTTGAGGTCATGTATAGTTTTTGTGTTGTTTTGATTTTTGTCTTCATTGTTGTTTTGTTAGGTTTTTTAATCTTTAATATAAAAAAGAAATTATTGCCAAATGAAAAATTCAAATTAAAAAAAATCTAATAAGTATGTTGGAACAACAAATATCTTTCTATAGACTCCTGATCTCCAATAACTTTGACAGTTCCTCCTGCTCACCCTTTAAAAATAATCTATCAGAACATTAATTTCACTATGCCATGTTAATTCTTACCACGTCTTTCTCACAAAAAGTATACTTTTCATGTCATCTGAAGTTGTGCTTTGACTCTAGTAACGAAGTCAAAATAGGATTGACTTAGGACATAAATACCTTTCTGTATCCAGTTTGAGAGACAAATCTGTACAGGGCTCCCTGGGTAGTCCTTGCCCTGGTTCCCTTTATTTTTGTGCCTTGAAATCCCTTGTGTACAGCTCCCATCATTGAGGTCAGACTTCCAGGATGCTAATGCACTAAGGTTGCTGCTAGAGCTCCATCTACCACATCCACATAACAGCCGGCAAGAACCAGTTATTTGTCCCATGCTAAGGGGACTTCTCAGAGACCTAACCCAGATCCTTCCCTTTGTTTCTCCTTAGTGAGAACTTAGTCTCACAACCACATCTAGCTGTAAGAAGAATGTAAATGAAAACTAATTGAGCATTTTGTCCCCTAGTGTAAATGTGGTGTATATTTCTACCATAAGAAAAATGGAAAGAATTAATACCGGGTTGGGAATTATCAGTCTCTGAATACTTTCTGTTGTGACATTTTCCCTCATTTTACTCATATTTCTTTATTGTATCATGTTTTTGTTTGTTTTCTTGTCACTACTGTGAACTATAACATAGGATTTTTGGATACGAACACCCATATTCCCTTCATGGCCAGTCACAGGGCAGCCAGGCACACTTCATCAAGGAGGCTAACAAAATTAAGGCAATGGACGAGTGGCCACAACAGTTAAGGATAACATGCATTTCATATAAGCACCCACCAATTAAGGAAAGTCCTTGAGAACGGGCTTCTCAAAGTTTAATTTGGTTATGAAATCCAGGTTTAACTTTGTTACTTATGAAATCCATTGACGATTATAAGGTGTAGAATATATTATTCAACTGAAATATTAAATGGTAAACAACAATCCATTTTCCTTAGTCTCAATCACTTTTACCTTTCTCACCACTTTGTACTTAAAATTCATTCATTTCATTATTAAAACATATAATGTGAGGTGTGCGTTTCTGATCTCATTTAACCACTCAATAAAGAAATAGGTTCAGCAATAACTTGAGTGGCATAACGGAAACAAGAAAGCAAAGGACATTAGGTCTCTGCATGACATTTCATCTTCTCAAGCACATATGACAGTGTAGAATCAAACTGATCTTCAGAAAAGGGCAAAGTGGTGGTCCTCATATGAACACATTAACTGGAAAAGAATTTTCACGCAAAAGAAGACAAACCTCGAACTCTCTCATGGTTGAACTTCTACTCTGTGCCAGGCAGTTTGCTGGACACTAGAGGCGGAATGGCATGAAAGCGGGGAGGGAGAGCCTTAATTTCATGGAGTCTTGAGCCTTGCAGAATTCTCCCTGCTGCTGAAAGCACATTTCCAGCCTCAGGATTGTCTACCTCCAAAACTCATGCACTTAACCACTATATTTTTACATTAAGAATTAACCTTTCTTGCCAGGTGTGGTGTCACATAGTGGTAGTCCAAGCACATAGGGGGCTGAGGCAGGAACACTCCTGACATAATGAGACCCCTGACTCAAGAAAAGAAATTAGCCCTTGAACATTTCCACCTTAAAATTTAGGTCTATACACAAGTGATAGTTAAAGATCCTAAATTGATGTCTTTAGTACTTTCAATTTTTATTAAAAACTGAAGTTGCTGGCAATAGGTAATACAACTGGGATAATTTTTACCTTCAAAGAAAATATTCATTGATATATTATATTTACTGTTTCACAAGCTCTATACAAGTTAATTTTCAAAACTCTGAAGTGTTCAGATTGCTCCATGGTTATCTCCTATTATAGGATGGGGTAGGATATTTGTCCTGATCAATAAATTGGGTAGAACAGTTGGTAGGTGTGAAAGATTACAATTTCAAGAGATTGAAGAGGATATCAAAAAATGGAAAGATATTCCTTGCTGATGGATAGGAAGAACTGACATTGTGAAAATGTCCATACTCCCAAAATTGTTGTACAGATTCAATGCAATCCCAATTAAAATACCATTAGTATACCTCACAGATCTACAGAAAACACTCCTAAAGTTCATCTGGAACCAGAAGAGGCCTAGAATAGCAAAAGCAATCTTGGGAAACAAAGGAAAGGCAGGAGGCATCACAATTCCTGACTTAAAATTATATTACAAAGCTACTGTGATAAAACCAGCATCATACTGGCAGAAAAACAGATCTGAAGATCAATGGAACAGATTAGAAAATACAGACTAACTGCAAACACACTCAGTCACCTTATCTTCAACAAAGGAGTCAAACATGTTCAATGGAAGGAAGATAGCCTCTTTAATAAATGGTACTGGAAAAACTGACTTTCCACATGCCAAAGACTAAAACTAGACCCATGTCTTTCACCATGCACTAAATTAAAAATGGATCAAAGACCTAAATATTAAAACAGAAACACTAAATTTATTGGAAGAGAAAGTAGGTAAAAATCTTGAAGACATAGGAGTAGGCAGAGAGTTCATGAACACAAACCAAACTGCACGGGAAATACTTCAAAGAATCAACAACTGAGATCTCATCTTATTGAAAAGTTTTTGCACATCCAAAGAGATCACCAAGAAAGTGAAAAGAAAGCCCACGAATTGGGAAAAAATTTTAGCCACCTGCCCCTCAGACAAAGGACTTCTGCCTAGGACAGATAAAGAATTAAAAGAAATCAGGCCTCCCAAATTCAAAGACCCAATTAAAAAGTGGGCATCTGAGATGAATACACACGTCTCTAAGGAAGAGATACTAATGGTGAATAAATACATGAAAAATGCTCAATGTTATTAGTCATTCACAAAATGCATATTAAAACAACACTGAGATTCCATCTCACCCCAGAAAGAATGGCTATCATCAAGAAATCAACCAAGAACAAATGCTGGAGAGGCTGTGGGGAGAAAGGAACCCTACTCCACTGCTGGTGGAAATGTAGACTGGTGAAACCACTTTGGAAATCAATTTGGAGATTCCTCACAAAACTAGGATTGGAAGTCCCCTTTAACCCAGCTATTCCCCTTCTGGGTATTTTCCCAGAAGAATTAAAGACATCACTCCACAGTGATATATGTGCACCCATGTTTATAGCAGCACAATTTGTTATAGCTAAATCTTAGAAACAACACAGATGCCTATCCCCTGAGGAATGGATAAAAAATGTGTGGTATTTCTATACAATGGAGTATTACTCAGCTATTAAAAAAGATAAACTCGAGGCTTTTGTAGGTAAATGGATGCAACTAGAGAACTTACTCATAAGTGAAATAGATTAGACCCACATGTGTAAACATCATATTGTCTCCTTGGTGTAGGAACCTGAAAGACTAGGTAAAGCTCAAAACGTACAATAGATGATAGGAAAGGGAAAGAAATTGCTCAAAGAAAGGAATGACGGGGCTAAGGGAAAGAAGAAAAAAGAAAGAAGGCAAAACCTAAATATATATATGAATAGCTGCAATGACTGTGTTGCTGTTATCTGATGGTGTATTGAAGTGAATAGTTAATGCTCACAATTTTTTATGTTCTGATTAACTTTGCACACTTGTGTCTGGTGGTCTGAGCAACTGATCTGAAGGTAACAGTATGCAATGGAATTACAATGGTGAGCTCCTACCATCTTGTCTAGTGAAACTCTGTATTATCTCTAATGTTGTATTGAAGAATTATTTTCTTATTCTCTTTAATGGTTTGAGCAATCTTTCATTCTTAACTTCGATAATCTGAGCAATGTAGTTGAGGAGAGCAATACGCAATGTAACAACCACTGTTGATTTGTATTAATTTGTCTTGAGACCCTGTATCACTTTGAATGTTCTTGCTTTGATTTGTTTATGTTTGTGATACTGGTATGCTGATACTGTTCTGTTTTTTTGTTTGTTTGTTTCTCATGTACTACTCTCTTTAAAATAAAAAAAAAGTAGGTAGTAGAAAGATTACAATTTATTTTAGGGCAGAAAGAAAAGGAAAAAGAAAAGGAGAAAGAATGCAAAAGAAGTGCTTAGGGAGAAAAGGGCACTTTAAAAGAAAAAAAATACAACCTGCAAGTAGAATGGACCAATGCATGAACAAAAGGGCAGCGGCCCTGAAGTCAATTGCTGCCATCCTTCTATGTCTTCTTTGATGGTTGATCCAGGTGGCTCCACTTGATCTTGCACTAGAAGATTGATATCAAGTGTCAGGTTCAGCATGACTCAAGGCAAAAGACTGGTACTGGGTGTGGGGGTCTGCTTGCTCGTGGGTCAGGCTTGGGGGCTGATGCTTCGGGCCTGTGGTTAATGTCTCCTCGACTGGTAGCTGTCTCCCCAATTGCTCAGCCATGCTTTCATGCCCTAGCTTCCTACTGTGTCCACAGAACAAGCCATGCTCTGAACTGCAAAGCAATAATGTGTTGTTTTCCTACCTAAAGATGGCAAACATTCCACTCTTTTCTTAAACTGAGCAGGTAATTTGGCACTCTGGGCAGCCTCAGAACTATGCCTGAGGCATACTGGAGAAGATGTTACCCAAAATAAAAGGTGGGGCTCTATGAAATGAAAGCTATGCCAAGAAAGATTGACACACACCCTCCTTTGAAGATTCCTGCTCAGTGTCTAAAATAATGTCAAAGAAAGTATCTCATCCAGGGTTGCTTCATCTCAACCTTGCTATTCTAATCCTAAATACCCATGATGTCACTTGCAGCATAACAATTCTATCTTGATTTTTATAAGGACATTCGGGGGCGTGGTGGTGTACCCCTTTAATCCCAGCACTTGAGAGGCTGAGGCAGGAGGATCATTGTGAGTTCGAGGCCAGCCTGGGCTACAAAGTGAGCTCAAGGCCAGCCAGAACTGCATAGCGAGACCCTGTCTCAAAAAGACATTAAAAAAAAAAAATGACATTTGGGAAAAGAGGTTCATCTATAGTTTAATGGTAGAGCGTTTTCCCAACTCTGAGCAAGTTGATATCCAGCACCACTCAGAAAAAATACAAGGGAACTGATTGAATCAGAGGGGCACTGTTATATTGCGTCACCTGACTATTCTGTAGTGGAGACTAGGCAAAGAGCTGGCATTTGAGGGATTTAATCCTGTATTTGGTGCACACACTCACAGAGTATCCATGTGTTTCCCTGCTGGCTGAACTACAACTTTTTCTTTGAGGACAAAAGCATCCTTTATTGATAATCATAGCTAGATTCTCTGATGAACTGATCTGTCATTGTGGGAAACTGTCCAGCCTGAAATATGAGATTATCAAACCCTAGGGAAGTCATAAAACTACTGTTTGGTTTTATATCTACTGAGTCCTGACAGAAGGAATTTTAACTGGTTCTGCTTCACAGTTCCAGAGCACCAGCCCACAAAACTTACAAAGCACGTTTAGTCTCATGTACAGTACTAACAAGGTTGTACTGTGAGTCTCCCTCTGTAATAACTCTTACTGTCATAGCAAGCTCTGGTCATTCCTTTTTAAAACAAAAGGAAGGATAGATGCCCCAAAATAGCCAGAAATAAGCCAAGCATTCTGTCTCTAAAACAGAAATGAAGTACTTACCATATGAAATGCAGCTATGAATCCATTTGCTCCTTTTAATAATTGCTGTTATAGGATAATAAAGTGAATACAGTGATGTCTTGGTTCAAGAATTTAATTCATTCCATGATTCTGGGGAAGATGACCATGGTCACATTCATCACCCAATGCAGAGTTTGTGACCAGTTAGAAGCAAAATTTTCCTAAACACTTTTGTTCACAAACCAAATTGTTGGGAAGCAAAAGTGATCGTGGACTGAGGCGTTACTGTGCTTAACCATATGAAGCTGTTTGCATGTAAGTACCAGTCTGAGCCTAACACCTGTACATCATTATAATTTAGTATTATTATTACATCCAGAAAGAAAACAAAAAGACCAAATCAAGACATGGAAAAAAGCATGCTCAATTGCTTGGTCCCTGGAAATCCAAGAGTATCCAAAAATAGATGTCCAGTGGTGTTGGTGATTTAGGGAGGTAGAGGGGATTTCATACTATGCCCTGAAAATGATAGTAGTACCCAAATTCTAAAAGGGACAAAAGAGAGAATCTTCCACTTTCTGTTATGTGAACAATTCATTGAATTGACCATATCCCCATATGAAATATTCATACACTTTTCAACTTGGGACATTAGAGGAAAACAAAGTAGGAAAAATGATGAAAACTGCCATATTAACCTGCTAAAAGAATACTACACTTTTCATTTTAATATCTTTTTCTGCTACTCTGTTGGAGGAAAAGTGTTCAAATAGTGGCCTGGTCTCAAGATCTACAAATCTGGGTTTGATTTCACAATACTCTCAATTCTTGGAAGCTCAGCCTCAAAAGACGCATCATCTGCAGTATAATCAGAGAAAAAAAGGAGTAAATCATGTTTAAGAAGATCTTGTTGTACAAATCTATTACCATGGCTTATTTTAATTCTTTTTAGGAAATTACTTTGCAATTACATGTAGGAAGAACACATTTTTTATTTTATTGGGGACAGGAGTCTCCAACCTATTTCTGTCTTGAGTTTTTCCTTTGAATGCACTAACTAGATGGTCATTGCTTTCAGAAATGGAAGAAAAAAGTATTATAATTTAGTACACACATCTCACCCCCATTCTCTCAAAAGAAAAAGTGTTCTTGGATATTTGTTGCTGATAACTCTTTTTTTAGATATATTAAACTCTTTTCTTAGATTTCCTAATCTTAACCATCCATCTGTGATCCATTTTCCTTCTTCAAAAACACTGAAAATTTCAGAAGCAAAAAATTTCTGGTGAAGGAAGCCTCATCTCCTAACTGCTACCTAGTGATTTTTTTAAAATTTTATTTTTATTGGTATATGTTTGCAGTACATAATGATTGGCCATCCTAATTCTTACTTCCCCTTTGCCTCTTCTCCCTTGCCTTCTCCTACTTACATCTCTAGATCCCCTTCTCATTTGCAGAAGATCTATTTCCCCATTGTTTTTATCATTTTTAACTATGTTCTACATGTGAAATAACTTTAGGGTAGGTTTGACATCATAATAGTAACTTAATTTTCAGTCCTTTCTGAGTCTAAAAATCTGAAGATTTACAAATTCAGTGGTATTGGATGCCTCTAAATTTTTCTGTATACCAGTAGTAAAATACTCTGAAAAAGGAGCATCACAACTGTGGGTTGTTTTGTTTGTTTTGGGTTGTGTATTTGTGTGTGTGTGTGTGTTTATGTGCATGTGTGTGTGTTTGTGAGCGAGAGAGAGAGACTTTCAAAACTTAACAGCTCTCATACACCCCAAGGATTACTAGAATTAGTAATAGACTTTTATTTCATCTTTTATTTAAGTTTTGTGTTTTATGCACTCAACTAAATACAACAAGCTCTGCCCAAAGATATTTGCCTTTTTCGGTCTTTTTTTGAGACAGGGTCTCACTATGAAGTTCAGGCTGGCCTTGAACTCACTTATGTAGCCCAGGCTGGTCTCAAACTTGCAATGATCCTCCTGCCTTAGCCTCCCAAGTTCTGGGATTATAGGCATGTGCCACACCATACCCAGCTAAAGATATTTGTCTTAAATAGAAAGGGAAAGTATATATTGCAATAAGATATTGTAAACACATCTATATTATGTGTAGTTATTACTGGAATGTAAGCTCCACTAGAGGTGAGCCTTTGCCTTGTTCAGTGTGATGTCTCTATCACAAGGATACACACAGAAGGCACTCTGTCTTGGTTGAGTAAGTGTAAACCTTGGAAATTACGAATGCAACATTCATCCTTGTTTTGAAAACAGAAATTGCCACTAACAACCAAATAAAATCAACAAGAGCATTTAAACTGTCTTAATTCTGAGTATTTTGATCCATGTATATAGGCTACTGTGAACTAGCTATTCATGTTATGGACAGATTCAAAAGAGTCTCATATCTGACTCAAAAGCTAAGGGGGCCACTGAAAAATTAAGTGGGAAAATGTCATGGATATGATTCCTATTTTATAGATGATAAAACTCAATCACTAATTTTCACAGCAATAACTGGAAGAAATAGAACTTGATCTCCAGCTCTCTGAACCCGAAGTTTGTGAGTCTAACTGCTCTTCCAACTCAAAAGCTTTTAAACCAAGGTGAAGAGTAAGATGTAGCTGCAGTAATTTAAACAGTGATGGCCTATTTTACTTTCTCACTCTAGCCAAGAACAAAGGTCGCAATCAATGAGTAAGAGAGAAAATATAATGTATTTGTTTGAAAACCCAGTGAGATTCACCACCCTGATGCAGCTATTTCTAAAATGCAAGCGAAATGCATGATGTCAAACATTCTCTTCAGTGCCCCTCTTGGGAAATGTCAACAAGCAGATTTTGATTCAGCTAGACTTGAGGAAGGACCCTCATTTTTGTATTTTTGACAGGCTCTTGGATGATGCTAACCTCCTAGACCATAGGCTGATCCATGAGTGGCAATATTACCTGATACCTGTTGAAACAACCAGGTAAGGCTTGCATCTCTGCTTTGTCAAATGAAGCCTTGACACCCAAAGCTTTCAGGTTTTACCAGCTTGAAACAGGAATAGCAATAGCCAGCTGTACCAGAAATCAAATTTATCACATCAGGCTTAAGGTGAGATTTTGGAGATTAGAAATAAAGTTTAGATTGAATAATAACCATGCAAATATTCTAGCATACCTCCTTTATGATTTCCATACTGAATCTGAGTAGGAGAGAGAATCCAACATGAATCTCCATGTGTTTCATTTCGAAGACAGTAAGAAGTTGTAGCTACTTTTGAATCTTTTTTTGAAGCTCATATTTATGAAGGAATTACAATATGTTAAGACAGTATCCTAAGTATTTAAATGAATTGTTTCTTTATTCTTCACAATAACCATATGAAGTAAGTACTGTTTTATGAGTGGCCCTGTTTTAAAGATGACAACACTGAGGTTTGAGGAAATAAAGCAGCTTTCCCAAGGTAGCATAGTTGATAAGTGGGGAGTTCCCTGAGGTCTGCCTGAATTCAAAGCCTGAGCTCTTAGCCACTGTTCCCGGACAGTTCTTTTTCTAAAAGGGAAGAATTTTTAACTTTTATTTTTGAATATTTGTAAAGAGCAATCTCGAGGATGCATTTTATACGATACTTCCAAGTCAATAATGCATCTCTGGCTCACTATGGAAAATGATGCTACATAGCAAAGACTAGAGCAAAAAAAAAAAATTATAGTATGTTTCACTTCACAGAGCAATGATTTCTTCCGTGTGTGTGTATGTTCCTATGGGGAATCCTTTTGCCTTATGCATCTATCCATTAATTCCAATTTTACTTTGTAGCTACAGCTTCTATGGGCATGCTGGGCTGCTCCCAGCTCTTTCATCATGGGCTATGTCTTTGTAACAAGGGCGCTGTAAGTACAGAATGTTTTGGGTGCTGTTCCCGGACAGTTCCCGGACAGTTCATGCAGTGAGGATTTGGAATGTGACGCAGAATGTTTCATTTCCCCTTGGGATCATTAGGATTTATGAAGATACAGCAATGTCCTTGGAGGCTTTCTTGAATGGGCTGGAATGGGAAGGTAGAAACTCAGAGGTGAAAGGCATTCTGGTGGGATAAGCAGCCCAGAGAGATCCGGGCAGTGCATAGAAACGCAGAGCGGCTGTTGGCTGGGAATAGATAGTAAATGGACCTGTCAGCCCCAGAGATGCAGGATCAGGGCAATCAGGTGAATGTAAAGCTGGAAACACAATTGCCAGGGGAGACAGATGGTGCAGGGTCTTAAAGGAAGGGTTAGGGCACTTGTCACCAGGAGAACTGCTGAGAACTTTGATCTTAAAAACCTTATTTAGTGACATTTAAAAGGGAGGCTTATTTTTTACCTCAGTGTTCAGAATCAAGTAAAGGGTCTGAAAAAGAAATTCATGGCTGACATGATACTCAGCCTCCGAGCTCAAAACCCTGACTTCTCTAAGTATCTTCCAGCCCCAAAAGTAATTCATCCTCCAGCAGCTCACTCTACAGGAAATCCACTATGGGAATTTAATAATTTGGCAGTTAGGAAACCAAGAAGACCACTAAAATTCCAACTTATTTGGCTGTATTTCAATCTCATTACTGATTGAAATAAATGGGCTCTTTTTGTGATCATTAATTAAGTCCTATAGTTTAAGAAACTGAGCAAGAGAGCTTGGAAATGCTGAGAGGAATGTTTGCATTGAAACTTGTCTCATAGGTTGACTCACAGTTACCCTAGACCCAGGGTGGCAAAGGCTGCTCTTCACCCTAAAACATCTGGTCTTCCTTCTTCTGGAGCAGATGGTTTTGCAGAATAAGGGTAGAGATCTCAATTTCTCTTACAGATTAGGATAGTCTGTGATGAAGCTCTGGCCAGTGGGATGTGAGCGGAATGTTACCAGAGCACTAGGAAGTGTTTGCAAATGAGAACATCCCTTTCCCCTTCTTCATTCCAAACGGGAATATGATGGCTTGATTTAGGGAACTGACCTCCCGGATGGAGGATCACAAAGAGAGAAACGTGGGTCCTTGAGCACCTCAAGAAGCAGAACTGCATCCTGTTAGAGGCATTGAGTGCCTATGTTGAAGCGCTAAAGGGAGAAAGAAATGAGCTTATTTTTTGGTGAAACCACTGTCATGTGACTTTTGCGGAGAGTCACAATCAAACTCAATTCTAAGTAATTCCCTGAGCCATCATGTGTGCAAGAATTACATCTTTGCAGTAATATAGTTGATGAAAATCACAGTTTTATATCAAGAAAAAAGTATTTCTGCTGTTTCCCAGGCCAGTGCTAAGTGGTCACAGGGAACCTCAACATACAAAGCGAAAAGAGGATGAACCTGCAGAAAACCTGCTGTCAGATAATCAGTTTGGGCCACTTAGCATTTCATTTTATGCAACAAGTTAAGCAGTGACATTAACAGTCTCTGAATGCAGCCTGTTTACTTCCATCATCAGAAGGGACATTTTACAGTTGCTAAATTTCTTACAAAGATATAAAATAGAAATTGAAAATCTTGATACTTTTATTCCTTAGTACAAAATGTGTTAAGTGAATGGAATTGAAGGAAAAAAAATAACTAGGGAATCCAAAAAATTTTCTCACACAAGATCCTGAGTTTGATTCCTAGTATCCAAAAATAAATTATCTCAGTGAAAAAGAAAAACACTAGCAGACCCTAGAAAAAGAAAGATGGCTGACACTAATCTTTCCCTGGCAGCCACACTGGCAGAGTAGCATTGCGATAATCAATGGTTAGAAGGTTCTCAGCAACACTATGGGAAAAAGGAAATTAACCATTAACATCCAGCACCCTTCTGGGGGATCTCTTGTTGTTTTAGTACACTTAACTGTTCTCTGCTTTGTGCCCCCCACACACATACATATCCCTGAATAGGGCGATTCTATTCTCTAATCCTTTCATCACCTGAGTGTAATAGGTCATATATTCCTTCATTCAACCCTATGGAGCACGAGACTATGAAATACTCTATTGCCTTCATTTTAAAGAGCTCATCAGCAGAGGAGCTGGAATTCAAATACAGGAAGTCCGGTTCAAAGCAAGACTGATCTACAGCTACATCCCACCCCCTGAGGAAAAACGGAAAAATAAAAGTGGTGCTATTTATCACATAAGGACATCTGCCACAAAGCACAGTTCCTAAGCCTAGCTAAAGCTGGTCTTTGCAAGAACAGCCAATACAAACCTGAGAGAGCTAGTGGAGAAATATTTGGGGAAAGGATATTTCTCTACCCCTCAAACCACAGCCTTCTGGCAGTACCCCAGTGAGTACAAGCTGATCTCCCATCACAATCCTATGTGTAACAATGTTTGAGGGATTAGCATACAGTGTGAACATTAGACAGTAAGTTAACTTTCAGATTTTTAAAAATAGAGAATAGTGAGAATGAGCCCTTCTACACCAGACCCCAGTCTATTCAAACTTGCAAAGAGATTCAGTTCTCTGTTTAATGATGCCCAAGTCCTTGATCTCGGGAAACTGCTGGAGTTTTATTATTTCGCACTTAGTACTGAGCTGCTGTTCTTCATTACCACTCTCACCTCATTGTCATTTGCACTCCACCATTGACTTTCCTTCTCTGTGCAGCTAGAATTTTGAATCTGGCAAATATGGACCTTAAAATGACTTTTTCCCTACTGCGATTGTTACAGACTTTATGATAATGAGTTTTCCAGTAACAATTCTGTCCAAGAAAGCTATTTGTAAAGTAGTATATTTACAATAATAACTAATATTTTCTATTTTATGAGACAGACTTTTTATCTCTGTCCACGCATGACAGAGATGACGCTTAAAAGGTTTCATATACAGCTCAGGATGGGCCAGGGAGCAAGGGCAGAAACTAGAACTTCTTCAGATCACCACACTCCCATGTTGGACTCTTTTTCTTTGTGCTGCAGTATCAAGTCTTTGCCAAATGTGAATATGCCCATGGTATTGATAGCGACAGAAAATACATCTTTGCAGTAATATAGTTGATGAAAATCACAGTTTTATATACAAAAACTCACTTTAAAAAACCAATCAATGCTTCTTAAACAAATATTCTCATGTACCTTTAACCAATGCAAGTTTTTTGGTGCTAACTTTCCCTCCTCAACCTGCGGACAGTGGAAAACTAACTCATCGTACCTGGTAAAAGGCAGCAGCCAAGCTGTTTCCATGGGATTCTACTTTCTGCCCCTGACCTGGAGGATTGGACCAGAAGAAGGGATGTGTCTTTAGGGTGTCAATCCATTGGCTTTCTCAATATCAATATGGCACAGCTTAAGAAGATGAACTAAGCCAACAAGATTTTTTCCCTGAGAATATAAGACTGAGTTAGCAGCAGGGCCAGCACCATTATATAGAAAGTATCAGGACAACCATGCCGGTCCATGGGGAAGTTGAAGCTACGCAGAAGTAAAAACTCAAATGTTTAAGTCATAAGAGCCACAATCTCTGTAATACTTAGAGAAATTACAGTATTTCACATTCTTAATTTTTTTTACTCTGGGAAGGAATTGCTGTTATTAACAACTCCTCAACATTGCCATTTTACTGATGAAAATGCTGAGGCACAACACTTTGGCCAGAGAGAAAGATTGAATGCCAAGCCTCATGGCATTGCTGTCAAATCTGATTTCATATAAAGGCAGTTAGGTGTAAGAACATAGAGAAGGTAACCACATATGCAAAGAGAAGTAGAGTGTCATGAGAAGGAAGGATACAAAGAATGAACTACAGAGAGGAGAGAGAGGAGAGAGAGAGAGAGAGAGAGAGAGAGAGAGAGAGAGAGAGAGAGAGATCCAATTCCCAGCTCTACTGTAGCTCCTTTTCTCAGATTCCCGTACGATTTCTGACTGTGTCCTTACCCAGGACAGTTTCAGTGTCTCTGTTCCTTCAGTGTCCCTTTAAGTAAAATAACATGACTCCTTTTGATATTTTGTAAGTATAATACCCCAAAGTGCTAAAGGTTATCACTGCTGTCTCTTCCTTGTTTTTGAATCTCCTAAAGATTTAAGATCCAGTAGAGCAGATAAGGTAAACAAATATACACACAAGAGAAATATTTGTTATTTCAAGGGTACAATGCAGCTATGATCTAGATAAGAGTTAAAGTAAACTGAATAAAATCAAAACTGTTGATTACAGATCATGAAAACTTCCTGGAGAAACAGATATAAACTTGGATATAAAGTAAAGAAGGCTGTTTGCCTAACAGATAGCTTGAGTCAGGGTAGGTAGAACACTTTTTCCCTGCTGAAGAGATTGAAAAAATATTCAGAAGGTTGGATAATAAAACTGTGTGTGTGTGTGTGTGTGTGTGTGTGTGTGTGTGTGTGTATGTGAACTACTAAAATATAAGGGAACAGAAAATGGAGATCAGAAACATTAAAATAAAATTAAGCATTATACAACTGTACAAGATCCCAGGCCAGAGTGATGAATTTTTATGGCTCAGACATATTTTTGTATTTTGCCTTAGCAATTGTCCTTAACTATAAAATTTCATAGCTATAAACCATCACTAAGATGGTCATGGGGGCACATGTATCCCAAGTTCTAATCCCACTTGGGCTACTTAGTGACTTAGCAAGACCCTGTCTCAAAAAATAAAAAAAGGAAAAATAAAAAGAAGGCTGGGGATATAGCTCAGTGCAAAGACCCTGGGTTCACTCCCTAGTACCACATTAAAAAATCACTAACATTCCCATTGTATGACTTTTAATCAAATAATCAAGTATCCTGAAATCAAATGCCTCCTGGCTCTGTGTCTTCTAAGCTTAGTTTGCCTTCCTTGCTGTAGTGCATGCTGACACATACTAGGCACCCGATAAATACATGAGGACTAAATAAACAAGCATTTGTGTTATTACCCTGTTTAGACATGAGATTATATCCATAAAGGTAAAAATTCTAATCAAAAACTTTAAAATGATTTATTTATAGTCATATCTTAGGAGGCCATGAAATTGTTTATTTATATTAACCCACTTTCTGCTTTCCCACCAAACTGACTATTGCTATTGAATCATGAACTTTTTGTGATCATGAAAGAGTAGTTAAATACGAATATTCCACTATTTAAGCAAATTAGGTTTTGCCCTAAAATACAGTTCCAACATGCTATGATTGTGCAGAGAATCCAAATAACACCCTTATCCACTCTATCCCAGAAAACTCCAAAGAAGCTGTATTTGATGCATTGTCGAGCTATAAATACAAACTAAGAACACTGGAAATGCAAAAGAAAATAATAAGTTATAACCACTCACCCTGAAAGCAATTTCCGCCTAAAATAAAGTTGTGTGCTCTCTAAGCCTGAACAACAAAGCCTCTGTTTTACTTTTATTCAGAAGAATTATATTCTCCCTGTGAAGGGTAATTTATTCCAAATGCAAGAGAAGATAGGCTAAAAGGCTGTAGGGATAAAGGAAGGTCTGCAAAATCACAGATGAATATTAGTGCATGCAATGCTTCTATTTATTAAACAACCAGTAGGTAAGGTTTAGAAGCCTTGTTATCACCACAAAACGAATACGCATATTTAAAAAAACACTTTTTAAAAACAAAAAGCCAGTGTCAACATAATATACTGAAGTCAATGTTTCTATATATTTTAAAGTAATCATACTTCAAACAGTCACCTTAGTGAAAAATATAAATATAGAAGCAAACAGAACCTTTACTATATCAATACATAGCTTTAAAAACATTCATAGTAGCTATATTGAAATTAAAACATTCTTAAAAAAAGAAAAGATAAAGTGCTGGATGTACTAATAGAGAATCATTTGAGCATTCTATGTTGAACAAATGACAAATTTACAAAAACATTTGTTATAAATTCAATAGTCAATAGCTTTAAAACATTACTATATACAGAGACAGTTTTACAAACTATGGATGCACTTAATCCCACTCTTAAAATGGTAAATTTTATATTATGTATATTTTGTCACAATTATAAATATATTACATGTAAATGCAGTGGGAATAAACTAAGAATCTGATAGATCCATGGGAAAGAAATGACTACTTATTTCAAAAACTAAAATATTACTTCTTATCAAAACTTAGAGAGAGTGACCAACAAACATTGCCAACAGCAGGTTGCTACTGCCAGAGTGCATCAGAAGTTTATCTGCTGCAAAGGTGAAGTAACTATGGCGTACCCCAAGAAGGGGCACAGAGCAATGAAACTGGCGCTTTCCATTCTCAGGTCCACGCTGATGGTCCCACAGCCTGTTACAGACCTTTCCACACAGGATGGCAGCAGGTGTGGTGGGTTGTTACTCCGTAGCAATTGCTCACTCCCAGACTAACGGAGCTTCCTAGCCTGCTAAACTGTAAAAGCTGGAAAGCTGAAATGCCATGTTCCGGAAGCGCTTGTAGCTGCGATTCTAGTAGAATGTGAATCAGGACAAGATGGCACCTTTGGTGAAACTGGGGAAGCAGACAGCAGGCAGAGGCCGTGCTGGGCTGCTTGGCTTTCTCTGACTGGCACAGACATGGAGGCATGCAGGTCTGTGACAACAGGGTGACGAGGCCTGACTGTGTTCCTTGGGAGTCTATTACAGAGCATCCGTTTCCTGGCCTGGGTTTCAGCCAGTATAATGTGGTTCTGGTTCCAGCATCTGGTGGTGATTTTTGAATTCAGCAAGTGGCTTCTTGGCCATTCATAGAAGGTAGGTCAGTCTCTCTGCTGATCCACATCAGTGGACAGTATAGAGAATTACACCCCCGGAAGCCGCAGTTTAGACTCCATACAAGCTCTGTAAGGCTTCTCCTACCTAGAATAATAATTACTTTTCTACTATGACTATGTCCTCTGACTGAACCCTAGGTGATATATGCATGAAAAGTCTTTAGATGGGCATATTAGTGTCCCACTTCTAGAATTCTAGTCTATACACATTGTGCTTACTGTATAAAAGGTTTATAAGCCAAAATGGGTAATGTAATATTATTGATGAAAATTTGAAACTATATAGAAACCAACATGAGAACTAGCAAAGTAAATTGTGAACTAATAAAATAAATTGTGAATAATCTCATGGAAGAAAAAATTGCTACCAACAACACAGGCTGTTCTAGACTATTCTTTTCAGACAACACAATCCTTAGACATCTCCCACAATTCCCTCTCTTCTGATCAGAATTCTGATTCTAGTTATTCTTCAGCTATTTGGTGAGTGCCTATATCATGTCAGGTACCCATGAACCATCATACTATTACATCAAAGTAATAATAAAAACATTGTAAAACTCCAGAAAACAGCCAAATTCTTTTATTAGTAAACTACCTGGATCCTCTTTAATACACCTATGTGTACATGGTTGTTCCTCTGCATCTGCAGGAGACTGGTTCTAGGGAACCCCTCTTCTAAGGGTGCCAAAATCCACAGGTATTCCAGTACCTTAATCTAGCACCTCTGCAAAATAAGGAGACAAACATCTATAAACTACCAAAGCTTGAGTTCTAGTAAGAGGAAACAACCAATAAAAAATGGGAAAGTTGTGCTCACTTCAGCGCACAAATACTAAAAAAATGGAAAAGTGAAATAGACAGCACATCATGTGACAGTCAGGGAGGAGGGACAGAGCAGGGCAAGGAATGAGAGGAGGGGCGACGGCTGTCATCTTGAGCAGTTTGGTTGGCGAGGCCCTCCCGATGAAGGAGATGCACAAGCAAAGACCTGAGGAGTTGGCGAATAAATTTGGTGCATGTGTGAGGAGGGAAGGTTCTAGCAACAAAACCAACAAGGAGAAAGAGTTTAAGGTAGGATTCAAGGCAGCTAGGGTGGCCAGGATAGGATGGGGGGTGGGATTAGGAAAGAAAAACCCAGAAATGCCAGGAAGAATAACCACAATAGGCCCTACAGGCAACAGAAGGATTTCTGCTTTTTCTGCAAAGGAGAGTGAAAAGCACTCTGGGAAGAGGACAGAGAGTGACTGTTTTCTGACATGCTTGATTAAATCATCCCCCTGCTGCTGGGTCAGGCTATCAGCAGGCAGTGGCAGAGCTAAATACAAAACTGCACTATAAAATTAGACACAGAAGTGACTGCACTCAGAGAACAAGAAGAAACCATAAGTTAAAAATGTAAAAATTGAACAGATAACAAAAACATCACAAAACCCACAAAAAAAAAAGCCAATCATTTTATTAATAAACTGCCTGGCTTCTCTAGTACATCTGTACTTACATGGTTGTCCCTCTATATCTGTAGGAAATGGTTCTAGGAAACCCCTCTTCTAAGGGCACCAAAATATTATATAAAATTTAATATCACCTATGTTGAAAAACACAGTACCTAAGAAAACATGTAGGAAAGAATTTTACCTTAAATTTTGAAGTCATGTTAACCCATGCTTTGAGCATTTTTTCTGTGGTTCACAGAATTCTAAAATGACCCATAGCTCTATATATTTCCCTCCCTTGCATACTGATGGGGCCAATGAATATGATAGAAAATCACTCCCATAACCATATTATTTTATATAGAAAAGTGAAGGGATTTTGCAGAACTAAGGCTCTAATCAGTTCACTCTGATGAGTGGGCCTGGCCTAATCAGGTGAGTCCTTTGAAATGGAGTGTCAGGACTTGAGTCTCTGAAGACACAGACTCCTATGGTCCTGAAAAAGTAAGCCAGCATGAGTCCTACTTCAGCAGGTGAAAAATTCTGTCAATAGCCACTTAAGTTTGCAAAAGAATCCCAGCTTCAGAAGACTCTTCAGTCCAACCAGAATTTTGCTTGCAGCCTTTGAGACTTAGATCAGGGAACCTAATCCACTGGAAAATTGTGAGATCATAAATGCATGTTCCTTTAAGCTGCTAAATTTGTGGGAATTTGCCATGCGTTGATAGAAACTAATACATTTTCTTGCCACTTTTCTAAATTTTCCAGGTTTTTTGTAATAAATATGTTCATTTCATAACTGAAGAAAAGGTAATTTATAGGAAAAATTGAAGAAAATCAATGTGGACAATTGAGGCTGTATTTCCCAGGAAAGAGAACTGACATCATTTTTCTCCATTTTGTTAACAAAGAACTACAATATGTGGGAGGAAATCTCTGTACTTCAATACTCTGGACAAAACCCAAAGTCACCCAGCTCAAGGACAAAAGCTAATACACTATGTAATTGAACTGGTGGGTGCTGAAACAAATGCACTAAAAAATAAACCTTTGCATAAATCATTCTTCCATGCTGTGCTGTTTCATTGAAACCATCTCAGACAAACAGATTTTAATTTCAGTTTAGCCACCAACACCCATCAGGCTAACCCACTGATTAATGGGAGCAAAGCTGAGTAGAAAAGGAAGCCATTCATGAAACAAACAATATAACTATCAATCAAGCTTGGGGATGATAATATTCAAATACTGCATAGTCCTTGACTCTCTAGCACCACTCCATGGAGACCTGCACAGCAGCTAAACACTTGAACAGCAATATAAAAATTGCAAAGGTTCACAGTATCAATTAGGATGAGGACTCGATGATACCACAAGGGATTTACTGTGAGCTTCCACAATAATCTAGAGTCTCCATGGTGTGTGCTTAGCTCCAATCCAAATAGAGAAATACAAACGCTTCTTTCTCCAATACCCATCTGCCTCCTGCATCTGCCAAATGGTAAAATTAAGTGGTAATCAGATAGGGAATCACCACGCCTGCATCTTTTAATCCATTCTGGTCAATTTTTGATTTCTTAAGCCAAGTGAAAGTAGTTTTTATTTTTTAGCTCATGTATTTGGTGTTAGGTATTATTTTTTGATCTGGGTTTACATTGTTAATCACCAGAAGCCCAGGATCCCCACATGAGCCCTGTACCCTCAAGCATAATCCCAGTTAGCCCCAAGAAAAATGATGACCACCCCAACCAGCACCACCTTCCTAATTTACTTTTTCCACGGCATGAGTCATTATTTGACATACCATATATTTCATTTATAAATTCTTCTTCTAAAATTTTCTCTCTGTTAAGATAGGAATTTTTGCTTTGCTGGTTAGTAATCAATCCATGGTGTTCAGCACAATCAATAAAAATCCAATCAATGCACATTGTTTGAATGACTGGAAGGATGGGTGGATGGATGGGTGGGTGGATGGATGGGTGGGTGGATGGGTGGACGGATGGGTGGGTGGGTGGATGGATGAATGGATGGATGGATGGATGGATGGATGGATGGATGAACTATTATCTGAAAACCATTTGGAAGGAAAATTACAGAGTTGACACTAGCTCTTCCTTTTATAATAACATTTACTTCTGTGTTAGAAAGTCAACAAGGGAATTTTTTGTTGCTGAAAGTTTCACTGAGTCATAAAATTAAACCGAACAATAAACATTTAAAACAGGGATAAATCAAGATTCCACCAAGGAGAAAAGTCAAAACCCCATTTACTACCTGACCCCCATATGCCTTCATTCTGATTGCTAAATTATAGTAGTTTAAGGATGGATTCTTCTAGCCTGATCTCAACTTTAATTTACTTTTGCAGTGATCTCATAAGTGACTGCAGAAAGACTTCTTGCCCTTCCACCCTCTAAAAGCACAGCAACAAGAAGTCCATCCATGGGCCAGGAAGCAGGCTCTTGCCAGACACGAAATCTGCCAGTGCCTTGGTCTTGTATTTTTTTGCTTCTGGAGTTGTGAGGAACAAATTCCTGGGGTTGGTGAGCCTTTGATCAAATGTGGCTTGTCACAGCTATTTGTATGGCCTAGAACTAAAAAGTGATATGTGCCTTGTTCTGCATTATGTTGGTCTCTAAGAGACCACTAAGCATAAGTGACAAAAAACAGACCATAAGCTGAAACTCCAGAGTCTCAACCATCTCAACTATGCCAATCCAAGAGAGAGGGCAGCAGTATCTGCAAAGGACAGAACAGTAGCAAATGGGTATTACATTTCTTACACAACCTTAGAAAAAATGAGTCATGCCACGGAAACTAACTTGAGTCAGTAACTGTGCAGTGATAAATATTTTTAAAGCACATGTGACTCTTTAACTCATTCATACTAATGAAGAATATTTTCACTAGCTTAACTTCCTAAAGTACAAGTCCGATTCTACTGTCTGAAATTTCCCACTGATTCCCAAAGTGTTTTTTTTTTTTTTTTTTTTTTTTTTTTTTTTTTTCCGTGGTTTTTCTCCAGTACCAGGAACCGAACTCACGACCTTGTGCTTGCCAGGCAGGCGCTTTGCCGCTGAGCTAAATCCCCAGCCCCTGATTCCCAAAGTGGATCCTAGACCTATGGAAATAGAGATTATACATAAATAACAGGTAAGTAAACCTGATTTAAATTGTTAAGAAATTCCCCCTCTTTCAAAGTACTAGAGAATAGTGGTTTCCTATTGTTTTTATTAAGTGTTGATTCTACCTCAAATAAAAGGAAGAAACACAGCCTCCCATTGCTTCTCCCACCGCATGGACCTGGCAGATTACTGAGCTTCTGAAAGTTCATTTTCCACTTTGGCAAAATGAAGAAATTGGACAAAATGCCTCCCAACTCTGAAGGAGCGTCAGCTCTGCATTGCCGGAGTCTTCTCTCCCAGGTTCCACCCCACCTGACCCGGGCTCTATTTCCACGGGGCTTGATGGGCCAAGGTAAACAGCCAAAGGAGATAAAACACAAATCGTAAAGCTGCCAATTCAGAGTCACAAGCAAAAAATAACCTAGTTACTCTGCCTTTACATAATGCTATATTATGGTTTCAAACCACGTTTGGACATTAATCCTCACAAGTCATAAGCACAAGTGATAAAAGAAGATGCAGAGGCACAGGAAATTGACTGGAACACTTGACAGAACACACTGAAAGCAGGGAAAAATGACATTTTAAAATACTGAATGACTGAGCTGGACATGGTGGCTCACGCCTGTAATCCCAGTATTTGGGAGGCTGAGCAGGAAGATTGCTGTGAGTTCAAGACCAGCCTGGGCTACAATGTGAGCTCAAGGCCAGCCTGAACTGCATAGTGAGACCCTGTCTCAAAAAAATAAAATAAAATAGTGAGTGATTACATTTTATGAGTCACGTGCATTGTGCATGGTTATAGCATATAACACACAGGTGGGAAAGGGACAGCAAGATCTGGCTTGGACCCTCCTTCTGGGACCTTGGGGTGAGACTCCCTCAGGACCTCACAGCAGCCCAACAGACAGGCTGTGCACTCCTGGCCCTGCCTCCCCTGCCTTACTCAAGTGTCAACCAGATCAGAGGAGACACAATTGAGCCTGGACCAAACCTTCATTTGGGTTGAGGAAATAATTTGTGATACCTCAGAGTAAAACTATTCTTCTTACAGAACCAAGTGTGGTGGCTCACACCTGTAATCCCAGCACTCAAGAGGCTGAGGCAGGAGGATCACCGTGAGTTTGAGGCCAGCCTGAGCTGCAAAGTGAGTTTGAGGCCAAGCCTGAGCTGTATAGTGAAACCCTGTTTCCAAAAGACAAAAAAAAAAAAAAAAAAAACTATTCCTCTTAAATAATAAATAACTAAGAATGATATTACTGAAAATTAATGATTTAAGTTTCTCAAAGAAAAGACTGTAGAATGGAATCATACTTTATTCAGCAAAGATACTGAGTGCCTCATATGTCCTGGGGATACAAAAATGAAAAAGACATAACATTTAACTCAATAAGTGTACACACAGCCTACAAAAAGGGATGCATGCAAACAGCTAAATGGTAACGGCATAGTTTGATAATCACAGGAAAGGTGTGACTTAGGTGGAAAAATATGAAAAAGAAGGTGCTGCTCTGTTGCAGCATTTTTTTTTTATTTTAAAGATAAAAGGAGGGAAACATTAACAGACATACAACATTTTACAACATATCACAAGCACAATACAGACAATACAGAGTTACAAACA